>NC_068938.1:13077745-13452745 GCF_016801865.2 Culex pipiens pallens | reverse complement strand
AGTTTTTTTCTAGAGTTCTAGAATTAATATTCTTGTAAAAAAGTGAAACAAACAAACAAACGAAAAACAAAAAAACGCACTTCAAGGTGACTCTCACCATTTCTATCGTTCCAGAAGTTTGTTGTTATGGATCCTGGAGCTTGTCACTTGCTTCAAAAGAGCATCAAGAATGAATTCTGTCACCGATCCATGGCTCCCCTTTTTCTTCACAGTCCGAACCACCCAGAGACGATTAAAGTGAGAAAAGGGCCCACTGTTGAGATTTCGACCTTCGTGAGGCTGTTCTACTTGCCTGGTGTTGGAGTTTGTTTTTGTGTGTGCGCAATTCATTTATATCGCTTAATTGTTATCGTCTCCGCTTTTATCTGCTCCTCAGTTTTGCTCCACTTGCCCTTTCTTGTGTTTGAGATTGTTTTTGTTCATGAGTATCCCTCGGATGAATCACTAGAAACGAATAATGCGATTTTTTAATTGCATGAAATTCTTTCAATATGTTTGATTTCAAATTAAAACAAAGTAAAATTGTAATTTCTTTTTTCTCAGAAACGTTACATCCAACTGACGTAACTCTACATTGACACGAAACTCCTGCAAAGTTCAGCTTGCACGTCCCAGTTTCCACCGAAGCTGCTGCAACTTCGACAATAAATTCCAATTACGCTCTATCTAAGCGCGGTCGTTCGACTTCCGCGACTTAGTCGTCGCCATCGTCGTCGGTCGCTAATTAATTCCTTTTCTTTGCCTAATCTTGCGCTACCTCATCGGAAACCTATCGGCAAATATTTGATTAGCGTATAAATTAGCAACCGGGTTTTCATGTCGCTTTCACCACTTAGAGCTGCTGCTAGGGTGGTTCCTACTGGGGACAATTTAAAGTTCAATTTGACTTTTAGATGGTTTCCAGCGACTTCAAAAAGCGTGAGAAATTAACGATTCCCGATTGGAGGGATAACCCCCAAGTCCCGATTCCGGTTCTCTTATCGCGCAGCCCGCTAATGAATCTCACGCTCTCGAACCCACTAGTTAGCCCAATTTAACAGTTTTAGGTGACCATCCGCGCTGGATCGTCGGCGGTTCGTTCAGCGGAGTTACACAATTCAACCACCAACTTTTTTTTTCGTGGATCCTTTCTCGAAAACCCGTACGGATGGATGCTGCACTCCGGATAATTAATTAGTTGGCAGTTCTAATCCACCCCTCCCCCCTCCCACCCCCGTCAGAACTTGTCACACGCCAAAACGACGACGTCAACCGGGCTGCTGTGGGAGAGCATCGAGGAACTTTCCATGTACTTGGCCAGAACCATCGCTTTCTGCCATATCTAGAGCAGCGTGGATACCAGATATCGAGGGCATGGCACATGGTGAAAGGAGTGGCTGGTGGTGGCAGTGATAGAGCAAATGGCTGCAACTTTGAGATAAGTTCGACCGTGTGCCGATGGAAGCTGGGGACCAGGGCTGAGCTGTACGATTTTGAACTAGTTAGTCGCTGTTGGCGGGTTTAGGGCGCCAATGTTCTTGGCGAGGGCGCTTCTCCTCGTAGGGCGCCTATATTTGTACAAGGGGCGCCAAGTGATGAGCGGGGGGGGGGGGGGGTGGAATATGCTGTTCGTTTTTTGATTACAAAAAAAATAACAGCTACGTTAGCAAATGAAAAAGTGAGTTTCAGAAAGACACATAAATTTTATCCATTTGCCCTTTCCATTAGGTCCCTGCACTAATCATAAAATGTTGTTTGATTATCGGCAAACTGCAACAGTTATTTAGCAACAGTACGAGTATGAATCCCCTATTCGGAAAGGTAATCAATTTTCATACAAACATATTTCATTTAAAATCAACATTATTCTATCTCAAAATAACATTGAAAACTTTATCAAGTTAACATTACTGTACCGTCAGTTTGTCTGACTATGGGTCAAAAAACGATTCACTTCTCATTACTTCTTACGAACAAATCTAATCTAATCTATCTAATCTAATCTAATTACTTCTAACGAACAAAAACAATTTAAATGATAGCGAAAAAGCGAAGGATTGATCTTAGATAGTTTACTAACATTTTCCAAAAATATGATGGAATTTGATGAATCGTTTAAAAATTGAAACTAAAATAATGCTCTAATACGAAGCAATGATCAAAACAAGTAACTCAGCAGTGTTACTCTTTCAAAGGAATCGACCCATTTCAAAGAACATATTAGAAGGTTGATTTTTTGAAAAATCATTTTTGGTGAAAACTGTACCCCACATATATAAAGCTGCCAAAATCGCGGGTTTTGTTCTTGGAATGTGATATTTCAGATGTATCCTACTCTACCCTTTAAACATAATTAAGTTTCATTAAAAAGACTGAGGAATTGCAAATTCCATAAAAAAAATCATTTTGACCAGATTGCACCCCTACTAAAGGTAATTTTATTAATGATTTGGCAAAAATAGCCACTCCAGCCGCAATAAATTAAATCATCGCAGCGAACAAAAATGTATATTTCAAACACAGATCAGACCCTGATATACCATAACACCGGTCATTGTATGCTAGCGATGCATAAAACGAACAGTGTGAACAGAGCGAACAGCAACGTAGCAGCATCTAGAAAAAGGAAAGAATCATCAAAACGGAACACGTTGAAGAGCACTGCTAGTTGATTCAAAACAAACGCGGCAGCGTTTCGCGGCGCAACTTGGCAACTTAGCAAATTTGCAAAATGCAAAGTTTCTCTTGGGCCCTGTTGAGGGCGCCAAATGGTTTAAGGAGGGCGACATTTTTGTTAAAGAACTTGTTAGTCGACGACTAACCTCGACTAACCTACAGCTCAGCCCTGATCTCCCTTAGGCTCTTTTTTTTTCAATTTGCAAAAATGGCATTTTGGGCGCCCTGGGGCTTCCTGAGGGGGCGCTTTATCTTTTTCAAGAAGGCGCAGCACAAATCGGCAACTTGGCAAATTTGCAAAATGCAAAGTTTCTCTTGGGCCCTGTTGAGGGCGCCAAATGGTTTAAGGAGGGCGACATTTTTGTTAAAGAACTTGTTAGTCGACGACTAACCTCGACTAACCTACAGCTCAGCCCTGATCTCCCTTAGGCTCTTTTTTTTTTTAATTTGCAAAAATGGCATTTTGGGCGCCCTGGGGCTTCCTGAGGGGGCGCTTTATCTTTTTCAAAAAGGCGCAGCACAAATCGGCAACTTGGCAAATTTGCAAAATGCAAAGTTTCTCTTGGGCCCTGTTGAGGGCGCCAAATGGTTTAAGGAGGGCGACATTTTTGTTAAAGAACTTGTTAGTCGACGACTAACCTCGACTAACCTACAGCTCAGCCCTGATCTCCCTTAGGCTCTTTTTTTTTCAATTTGCAAAAATGGCATTTTGGGCGCCCTGGGGCTTCCTGAGGGGGCGCTTTATCTTTTTCAAGAAGGCGCAGCACAAATCGGCAACTTGGCAAATTTGCAAAATGCAAAGTTTCTCTTGGGCCCTGTTGAGGGCGCCAAATGGTTTAAGGAGGGCGACATTTTTGTTAAAGAACTTGTTAGTCGACGACTAACCTCGACTAACCTACAGCTCAGCCCTGATCTCCCTTAGGCTCTTTTTTTTTTAATTTGCAAAAATGGCATTTTGGGCGCCCTGGGGCTTCCTGAGGGGGCGCTTTATCTTTTTCAAGAAGGCGCAGCACAAATCGGCAACTTGGCAAATTTGCAAAATGCAAAGTTTCTCTTGGGCCCTGTTGAGGGCGCCAAATGGTTTAAGGAGGGCGACATTTTTGTTAAAGAACTTGTTAGTCGACGACTAACCTCGACTAACCTACAGCTCAGCCCTGATCTCCCTTAGGCTCTTTTTTTTTTAATTTGCAAAAATGGCATTTTGGGCGCCCTGGGGCTTCCTGAGGGGGCGCTTTATCTTTTTCAAGAAGGCGCAGCACAAATCGGCAACTTGGCAAATTTGCAAAATGCAAAGTTTCTCTTGGGCCCTGTTGAGGGCGCCAAATGGTTTAAGGAGGGCGACATTTTTGTTAAAGAACTTGTTAGTCGACGACTAACCTCGACTAACCTACAGCTCAGCCCTGATCTCCCTTAGGCTCTTTTTTTTTTAATTTGCAAAAATGGCATTTTGGGCGCCCTGGGGCTTCCTGAGGGGGCGCTTTATCTTTTTCAAGAAGGCGCAGCACAAATCGGCAACTTGGCAAATTTGCAAAATGCAAAGTTTCTCTTGGGCCCTGTTGAGGGCGCCAAATGGTTTAAGGAGGGCGACATTTTTGTTAAAGAACTTGTTAGTCGACGACTAACCTCGACTAACCTACAGCTCAGCCCTGATCTCCCTTAGGCTCTTTTTTTTTAATTTGCAAAAATGGCATTTTGGGCGCCCTGGGGCTTCCTGAGGGGGCGCTTTATCTTTTTCAAGAAGGCGCAGCACAAATCGGCAACTTGGCAAATTTGCAAAATGCAAAGTTTCTCTTGGGCCCTGTTGAGGGCGCCAAATGGTTTAAGGAGGGCGACATTTTTGTTAAAGAACTTGTTAGTCGACGACTAACCTCGACTAACCTACAGCTCAGCCCTGATCTCCCTTAGGCTCTTTTTTTTTTAATTTGCAAAAATGGCATTTTGGGCGCCCTGGGGCTTCCTGAGGGGGCGCTTTATCTTTTTCAAGAAGGCGCAGCACAAATCGGCAACTTGGCAAATTTGCAAAATGCAAAGTTTCTCTTGGGCCCTGTTGAGGGCGCCAAATGGTTTAAGGAGGGCGACATTTTTGTTAAAGAACTTGTTAGTCGACGACTAACCTCGACTAACCTACAGCTCAGCCCTGATCTCCCTTAGGCTCTTTTTTTTTCAATTTGCAAAAATGGCATTTTGGGCGCCCTGGGGCTTCCTGAGGGGGCGCTTTATCTTTTTCAAGAAGGCGCAGCACAAATCGGCAACTTGGCAAATTTGCAAAATGCAAAGTTTCTCTTGGGCCCTGTTGAGGGCGCCAAATGGTTTAAGGAGGGCGACATTTTTGTTAAAGAACTTGTTAGTCGACGACTAACCTCGACTAACCTACAGCTCAGCCCTGATCTCCCTTAGGCTCTTTTTTTTTAATTTGCAAAAATGGCATTTTGGGCGCCCTGGGGCTTCCTGAGGGGGCGCTTTATCTTTTTCAAGAAGGCGCAGCACAAATCGGCAACTTGGCAAATTTGCAAAATGCAAAGTTTCTCTTGGGCCCTGTTGAGGGCGCCAAATGGTTTAAGGAGGGCGACATTTTTGTTAAAGAACTTGTTAGTCGACGACTAACCTCGACTAACCTACAGCTCAGCCCTGCTGGGGACAGTGGGAAAAAGTGGTCTTAGAAATGTTGGAACTTTGGAAGGCTTAACTTTGAAAATTAAAAATTCTTCATGAAAACCGTAAATTGAATTTATTTTAATATATTGCTTAGGAAGAATCTCTGGATGAACTCTCAATGACTTAAGAAGGAATTTAGTATAATTGTTTCTTCCAAAAAGTCTTCATACAATTTTGGCATTTTTGACCATAAAAAGGGTAAGTAAATATTCGAAAACCTGTGTTTAAGGGTGCACAGCAACCAAGGAAGTTGTTGTCTTCTTATCAGTGTTGAAAATCTGGCGACTATGATTAATTTTGCGATTAATCGCTGCCTGTTACACCCCACGAATAAGATTGCTGAGAATAGTCTTTATTCTCAAATTGCCACGACTAGCTGTCATTCGTCAAGAGTGCTGTCGATGATTGCAACAACCCATGACTACTGGCAGTAAAGGGGCAAGATTGGATCTTGATCGCAGCAAGTTGATGACTAAACCCAATCAGTCAAATTTTTATTCGTCTCTGCCACACCCAGCGATCAAGTGGCAGTCAGGAAAAACGAGATCAAAGCATACTCAGAGGGCCTTTCTTCAGGCAATCATTATTCGCTCGAAGAGATTTTTTTTCAACCTTGCTTCTTATTCCAAAATTGACAAACTTACGGACCCAATCCTGCAACAAACTGATTGTAAAAATAGGCAAATTTTGTTGTAAATTGCTTAGTAGACAGTATTTTAGGGAATGAATAAAACATTCATCATCCCGGTACGAGAATCGAACTCAGGACCTCTGGATTGGAAATCCAGCACGCCGCTAGTCGAAACCCATCCCCTACCGGTCACTATTCCCAGTGAGAAGAATAACTCTATGAAGGGATCGGACTTTGCCGAGCCAGACAGGAATCGAACCCATCACCTTCCGCTTACAAGGCGAAACCCGTAACCTCACGGCCACGGTAGCTCGGCATATCGATAGTTTCCGTAGTTTCCAAAATACTAAAATATCTGTAACAAAAATCTTGGTGCAAAAGCTCTGGTTGATGTGCACCGTTAAGGAAGATATTTTCTGATTGATATGATTTCCTCAGCAAATTCTATAATGATTGAAATTACTTCAAAATTTAAAAAAAACTAATTCTTCACGAGATTTTATTCAACAAAATTTCACTTTAATTCAAAATATTTGAATCGATTAAAACAGGTTAACATGGATTAACAACGTAAGACAAATCATTTGCAATCCTTTTCAGTTCAACAATTTCCTGAAATTTTTTTATCTTTTTTTTTCTCAGAAGGGGTTTTGAAAATTATTTGCAAATCTCAAACAACAGTTTTCTTCCCAATTTTTTAAATTCGTTTTAAGGACCAAAAAAGGCATTTTTTGAGGCCATAAAAAATTATGGACAAGTTTTTTGTTATGATATGTATGATTTTTATATAATTTAATTATTATTTGAATTTCAGATTGTACTTTAATCATTTCTCATTTTTATCCAAATCAATTTCAAAAATGAAACCGAATGTGCCTTTCTTTAATTAAATGGACTTTTTAAAATTTCATGCAACATTTTTAATATTTTTGTTTTCTACGAAAGTTTCACCACGAAAATAGTTAAAAATTTAAATTATAGACTTTTAAAAATTGAACAGAAAGTTGGCTGCAAAGAATTCAAATTGAGAAAAAAAAATCTTATTGTTTTATTATCCCACATATTTTTTTCTGACAACAGCTTGGCAACTATCTCTAACATTTTCTTTGATAAAATGCAATGTTTCAGACTCTCGATTAAAAATATCTTCAAAATTCCGAAATAAAACCTAACATTCAAGCACATTTTAAGATTTTAGACTGATGCAAATATGTTTTAAAACTTATGTCCCTCGGCTCTGGGCGACGTCGTGGAGGGGGGGATTGGGGCAAAAAGAAAAAAAAAATATAAGAAATAAAAGCCAAAGTCTCAACAAGTTTTAATGCATTTTAAACTAGTTTTGCAATCACCAGTTTTTTTTAATTAAGATTTGACGAAAACAAAAACTTAGCAAAATAAAACTAAAAAACTAAAAAAATTTGCATTAGCTTAAATAATATGATTTTATGATTTTATGATTTTATGATTTTATGATTTTATGATTTTATGATTTTATGATTTTATGATTTTATGATTTTATGATTTTATGATTTTATGATTTTATGATTTTATGATTTTATGATTTTATGATTTTATGATTTTATGATTTTATGATTTTATGATTTTATGATTTTATGATTTTATGGTTTATGATTTTATGATTTTATGATTTTATGATTTTATGATTTTATGATTTTATGATTTTATGATTTTATGATTTTATGATTTTATGATTTTATGATTTTATGATTTTATGATTTTATGATTTTATGATTTTATGATTTTATGATTTTATGATTTTATGATTTTATGATTTTATGATTTTATGATTTTATGATTTTATGATTTTATGATTTTATGATTTTATGATTTTATGATTTTATGATTTTATGATTTTATGATTTTATGATTTTATGATTTTATGATTTTATGATTTTATGATTTTATGATTTTATGATTTTATGATTTTATGATTTTATGATTTTATGATTTTATGATTTTATGATTTTATGATTTTATGATTTTATGATTTTATGATTTTATGATTTTATGATTTTATGATTTTATGATTTTATGATTTTATGATTTTATGATTTTATGATTTTATGATTTTATGATTTTATGATTTTATGATTTTATGATTTTATGATTTTATGATTTTATGATTTTATGATTTTATGATTTTATGATTTTATGATTTTATGATTTTATGATTTTATGATTTTATGATTTTATGATTTTATGATTTTATGATTTTATGATTTTATGATTTTATGATTTTATGATTTTATGATTTTATGATTTTATGATTTTATGATTTTATGATTGTATAGTTTTATTATTTTAACATTTAATGATTCCACTGTGCCAATACATTCCATCACCATGCGCCTTCGTCTGCTCTAATTTCCCTCGCAAAACGCGCGTTCCACGTGCCATTAGACCGGCACAGCTCAAAAACTTCACGCTAACGAGATGATGTCTCCGCAGAGTTTTTAACATTGGAAAACCCGGCGGGGATTGGAAGGGAGGGTTGGATGGGCCAAAACGGTTCGTTTAGGCTCCCAATTTCGCGAAAGGAGTGAATGTTTTCGATTAAACCGCCGGATAGCACCAACGACGACGACGACCCCGATGGAATTGAATTTTACGCGTTTCTCTTTGCGTTTCCGCGCTGGAATGTCCCTCCTTGGTTTCCGGTTCTGGGGAACGATTCCGGGGATGGATGTAACGCGACCTAGAAAAGCGTGCGACAATGTTGGGGGCGATGTAGAAAATTGATCGTTTTAAGGTGGTAGTTTGGTCCAATTTAGAAAACATAACATTTCTCAAATATTAGAAAGTTTTGCCCAGATCATCTAAAAATTGTTTGAATTGTGATATTGATTTTGAAATTTGAGCACCCCTAACATCATACACCATCAATTTTCCATCGTCCAGTCCCCTCCCCCCTCCCCCAGAAGAGATTTCCACAGCCAATGTCGACCAACGGCGACTGGAGAAAAAGGGGTGACGGCGAACAAACTTTAATTAAATTTAATTAAATTTGAATTTAATATATCAAAGGAGATTGTCAGCGATAAGAAAAGATGGTGAAGCATATAAATATTGAGCAGCAGCCGTTGCCGCCATCGCCGCCGAGCGCCACCGGTACTCAAGGGGGGGGGGGACTCAGGACAGGGTTGCGACCAAAATAATGACTAGAGTCAGCGATGAGGATGTCCATTTGATAAAATTACGATTACACTTTTTGAAAGATACATAGTAAGAAAAAAATATTTTTTTTTTTATTTGCAAAAAATGGCGAAAAATTTAACTTTACTCAAGTATTTCCCACCCCTGACCCCGGGGGGACAACTCCTGGGCCTTGTGGGTCGCCTTCGTCTACAGATCTTGTACTCAAAACAGGAGAAGGGGGACCACTTGGGCAACGGAGCAGCAACTTGAGGCTGCTGCCGTTAACTGCCGGTTCCTGCTGTTGCACGGCACTGAGTTGATGCGCGCGTAATGGCGATCGTGGAGAAGAGGTGGTGGTTGGTCGGTCGGGACGGACCCCCCCGGTTTTGGGGGTGATGACGACGATGACAATGATGCTAACGATGTGGTGTTCTAAAGTTACCCGCAAATTGAGTGAGCAGCAGCCCCATTGGTGGTCCCGCCAGCCGAGGTGGGGTGACGATTTTGACAGGGATAAAAAGAGAGCAGCTGAGATTTTGGGGTTGTTGTTGTAGATTGAGCAAGGCTCGAACCAAAAATTTTGAGGAAATTAGAGAACAAATTATTAACAAATACAATTTTTATAATCGCTTAAAATATAAGCGAGCAAATTATTTTTGAAATAATCACAAACAAATATTTGAAAAACATAAAAAAAGATTTCTTTTGCAACCATTTGAAATGTTTTTGTTCTCCGTTAAATATATAAACAAAAAATGGTTTTGGAGTTTTCAAAATATTTTTCCGTAAAATCGAGATAACTCGTGATTGTTATAAGCATACCCCTGATGTTAATATGTCATTTTTAATTGTCTGCTCTACAACTTTGTAGAACATTATTACACTCTTAAAAATTTCCCCGCAAAGACACGAACACAACACGAAATTGTAAAATGAAAAATGTTGTTCCAAATGAAAAAATGACCCATCTGGGTTAATGAAGATCCTAAAAGTGCATTGAATTTCGCTTAAAATTACAAGTTCTAAAATTTTCTTCAGTTGAGTAAAGGAAAATGGCAGAGTTTGTAAACTTTAAGTTTTTTTTTAGATGAAAAATACGGAATTTTAAATACGCCAAAAAATTAAAAAAGTAAAAAAAATCGCGTGTATCAAAATTTGAATGATAAAAGTGATTTAAAATGATTACTCACCTGTCCACTTATTTTGCAATCTTTTCCAAAATTTCAAAGTACAGTCCAGACTTGATTATCCGAAGCCCCGATTATCCGAAGTTTCGATTATCCGAAGTTCGATTATCCGAAGGTTTGTATGGGACTTCGGATAACCCAAAAACGATCAAAAACCATTTTTTTCATATTTTTTTTTTATTTTCTGCTTTTAACATCAAATTTGAGTTCTGCGACCCCATTTGAGTAAAATTTGAATATTTGATTGATTTGATATAAAAATTCTAAATCACTTTAGCGAAGTTTAGGGATCATACTTAAGCTCGACAATCAAAAATTAAACAGCCAAAAAAAAATGTTTTTCGTGATTCGATTATCCGAAAATTCGATTATCCGAAGTGAAATATTTCCTAGGCCTTCGAATAATCGAGTTTGGACTGTATTGGCGAAATTTTATTTTTGCGAGAAAAAAAAATTTTTCGTTGCTTAACATTGTAATTTTATAAAAGTTTAAAATATTTTTAAACGAGCCCAAATATGCTAAATATAATTATCAATGCAGAAAAAGGCATTTTTAATTGTTTTCAGTTGATGAGACTTCTATTTCCATTGAAATTTTCCAATTAAAAAAATATGTTTTTGCCCCCTGATTTTTCGGATCAATTTTAAACTTTGAAAAATGATTGCAAAAGCTTAAAGATTTATGCATAAAATACGCAAGTTGACAAATTATTTCAAAATTTTACAGCAATTTTTTTTCAATTTTTTTTCTGCATTTGCTTTATTTGGACAATCAAATGAACGAATTTGAAACACATAACTTAAATTGTTAAAAAAATAATAATTTATAAAAATGGTATTTCGTTTAAATAAAAGCAAAAGCTCTTAAATTTATAAAAAAAAAATCCATCCAAAATAACGAATCTTTCTACATCCACACTATAAATAATTAAAAAAGATCACTTTAAAAATGCTAAATTTTATGAAAATTTGATTCTTTTTCTTTAGTTTTTCAAGTGTATCGGGTTTGTTATTATAATAACTATGGCGTACCTCTTTAAAAAGTTTTATTTTTTTATTAAAAAAAAATAACAAATAAGAAAGTCAAACATGAAATAAAAGTTCCTTGTTTGCAATTTTTTAAACTCAATCCTTAAAAACGGATCAAAACAAATAATAAATTGTTTATTTAGTAAAGTCGTTGCAAATATTTTCTAAAGTTTCTGTCATGGCGTTTTGTATGAAGCAAAATGTTTGAAATCTTTAATAAGTTTTTTTTATTTGTGTGCCAATCTACAAATTGCTCTTTAAAAAGACTTAAAAATATTGTTGAGCAGTTCTCTAGGATTTCGGTCATTCGATTTTTTTTGTATTTTTTAATCCGACTGAAAATTTTTTGGTGCCTTCGGTATGCCCAAAGAAGCCATTTTGCATCATTAGTTTGTCCATATCATTTTCCATACAAATTTGGTAGCTAGCGATACAAAAATGATGTATGAAAATTCAAAAATCTGTATCTTTTGAAGGAATTTTTTGATCGATTTGGTGTCTTCGGCAAAGTTGTAGGTATGGATACGGACTACACTGGAAAAAAATGATACACGGTAAAAAAAAATTTGGTGATTTTTTATTTAATTTTTTATCACTAAAACTTGATTTGCAAAAAAACACTATTTTTAATTTTTTTTTTTTGATATGTTTTAGAGGACATAAAATGCCAACTTTTCAGAAATTTCCAGGTTGCGCAAAAAATCATTGAACGAGTTATGATTTTTTTAATCAATACTGATTTTTTCAAAAAATCGAAATATTGGTCGCAAAAATTTTTCAAATTCATTTTTCGTGAAATCAAATTTGCAATCAAAAAGTACTTTAGTGAAATTTTGATAAAGTGCACCGTTTTCAAGTTAAATCCATATTTAGGTGACTTTTTTGAAAATAGTCGCAGTTTTTCATTTTTTATAATTAGTGCACATGTTTGCACACTTCTGGAAAAAATATTTTTGAAAAGCTGAGAAAATTCTCTATATTTTGCTTCTTCGGACTTAGTTGATACGATCTTTAGTTGCTGAGATATTGCCATGCAAATGTTTAAAAACAGGAAAATTTATGTTTTTCTAGTCTTACCCAAACAGCCCACCATTTTTTAATGTCAATATCTCAGCAACTAATGGTCCGATTTTCAATGTTAATATATGAAACATTTGTGAAATTTTCCGATCTTTTCGAAAACAATACTTTCAAAAAAATTTAACCAAGACTAACATTTTAAAAGGGCGTAATATTGAATGTTTGGCCCTTTTGAAATGTAAGTCTTGATTTTAAAATTTTGAAAATATTGTTTTCGAAATGATCGGAAAATTTCACAAATGTTTCATAATTTAACATTGAAAATCGGACCATTAGTTGCTGTGATATCGACATTAAAAAATGGTGGGCTGTTTGGGTAAAACTTGAAAAACATAAATTTTCCTGTTTTTAAACATTTGCATTGCAATATCTCAGCAACTAAAGGTCGTATCAACAAAGTCTGTATAAGCAAAATATAGAGAATTATCTCAGCTTTTCAAAAATATTTTTTCCAGAAGTGTGCAAACATGTGCACTAATTTAAAAAAAATGAAAAACTGCAACTATTTTCAAAAAAGTCACCTAAATATGGATTTAACTTGAAAACGGTGCACTTTATCAAAATTTCACTAAAGTACTTTTTGATTTCAAATTTGATTTTACATCAAAAAATGAAGTTGAAAAATTTTTGCGACCAATATTTCGATTTTTTGAAAAAATCAGTATTGATTAAAAATTCATAACTCAGTCAATGATTTTTTGCACAACCTGGAAATTTCTGGAAACTTGGCATTTTATGTCCTCTAAAACATATCAAAAAATAAAAAAAAATTAAAATAGTGTTTTTTTGCAAATCAAGTTTTAGTGATAAAAAGTTAAATAAAAAAATCACCAAATTTTTTTTACCGTCTATCATTTTTTTCCAGTGTAGTCCATATCCATAGCTACAACTTTGCCGAAGACACCAAATCGATCAAAAAATTACTTCGAAAGATACAGATTTTTGAATTTTCATACATCATTTTTGTATGGACAGCTGCCAAATTTGTATGGAAAATTATATGGACAAACTAATGATGCAAAATGGCTTCTTTGGGCATACCGAAGGCACCAAAAAATTTTCAGTCGGATTAAAAAATACAAAAATTAAAATTGAAGAAAAAATACCGATTTCGTAGAGAATTGCTCTGTTCTGGTAATCAACCAATTTTCAAACAATAAGTTCTGCCTAATTTTTTTTATTATAAAATCATGACCATCGATAATTAAGGAGAAAAATAATAAAATCCCCAAAATTTGTTATCAATCAGATCATATTGAGATAACACCAAATAGTAAGACAATAACAACTTAAAAAAAAAAGTTATGTCATATATAAATATCCAACAGTCGATCGCGTTATTCGTCAAAACGTTAAAAAAACAGCAATCATGACCGAATTTGTAATCATTTATGACTTTTTATTTTTTTTAGAAATGTGGAAAATATTTGACGAATTTTCCATAAATCAATTTGTTATACTTTTTTTTCATTAAATATGGCTAAATTATATAATTATTTTGTACAATTGTGTAAAGGATTTTATTTTCGTCATGAAAATTTCAAATCTGTTTTTTTTTTTTAAATTGGGCTGGAACTTCCTTGCAAGTTGGCCCGAAAAATCAAGGGTCAAAACAATTTTTTTTCAAAAAAATTTCAATGGAAATTTAAGTGCAATCAGCTGAAATCAATTTAAAATGCATTTCCCTGCGTTAAAAATCATTTCAAGCATGTTTGAGTTGATTTGAAAATCTTTTGAATTTTTGAAAATTTTCGATGTTTATTATCGCAAAAAGTTATTTTTTTCGCTAACTCTTTTGTTTTCCTCAAATCTTACATTTTTGAAAA
Source organism: Culex pipiens pallens (assembly GCF_016801865.2). Taxonomy (NCBI): domain Eukaryota; kingdom Metazoa; phylum Arthropoda; class Insecta; order Diptera; family Culicidae; genus Culex; species Culex pipiens. The sequence goes on along the minus strand of NC_068938.1, from coordinate 13,438,526 downwards.
CTAATGATTGCAAAACAACTGAACTAGTGTAAAATGCGTTTTAAAACACTTTTTCCATGCAAATGTTGATACTATGGCTTGTTTTTTCAATATTTATATTTTTTAATTTTTTAACCCCACCCTCCTCCCCCCCCCCCCCCTCAACCCCGACCAGAGCCGAGGGATAAAAACTTTGAAAAATATTTGCATTTGCCTTATTGAGCTAGAACAAGATCTTTGGCAGAATAATCATAACTAAAACATCATATTTCCAGATTTGATTTAGTCAAATTCTTTTGTATAGATACTCTCAAAAATCTCATCTAAACATCACATGTCAACATAGCTTGCACACTCCTCAGCAAAGGAGTTTCAATCCTTACTCCAGCAGATTAGTCGCAATAGGAAAAAAAAAAGCTCTCAGCTCCAAGAATCTTGGCGCTAGAGATGCTTGCCAGCCTGCCTCACTGTGACTGACTGGTTGCTTCCACCAGTTTTGCTGTCAGTACTCTCGCGACGCATTATTGCCAAAGGGTGCGTTCATAAATTACGTTTGATATTATTTGTTTTGGTTTATATGTTAGTTATTTTTAATCAAATTTCTGTGCTGTAAAATTTTGAGACCAATTTCTGATAATTTTTATTTTGGGAAACCAATTATGAAAAATTTTCAAAATTAAAATCTTGTTCAATTAATTCAGTTGAGTGTCAATATTAAATTCAATTAACTTTTCTCAGGTTCTACTCAAATAAGGCATCCCAACACATATTTTTTTTGAGAAAACTCTTCACAGGATATAATTTTTTCGTAAGATTCGTAAAGATGTTAGACTAAAATTTGAAAACTTTTAGATGAAAATGTTGCATAGATTATGAACGACCCCTCGGACTCACGACACTCCCCGGCCAAGATGACAATAATTAATGAAAAAGCGTGACGTGCAGCAGTCAGCGCTCGCGAGGGCTGGGCAGGAAAAATCAGATGGGGAATAAAAGGATTCTGTGTTTTTAATTTAAATTAATTAACTTTGGAAAACATACACGCACACACACACATGCAAACGCTTAAGCAGCTGGGTCGGGAGAAGAAGGGTTGACGCCGTTGACGGTGAGGTTTTTTTTTCATTATTTTGCTTTCTTAATTTTCCTTGTGCGCTCCCACTGATAAGGCTGGGATTTGGTTCCGTTTTGTTGCTTGAGAGAGAGCAAGTGGCGGGGTTGGTTGATAGAAAGTAAGTGGATTTAATTAAGAGCGAGGAAAGCCAGCTAGGAAAGGATTATTGGAGTAATTCTTTTCCATATGAACTTTTCCGCAATAAGGCGCCGGCACACGCTTTGTTTGGAGGGAAGCGATTTGTTCTTTTTAAGAGCTTTTCATTGAAGAAAAAAAGGTAGACGATTTGTGATGTGAAACCTTATATGGCTAAACTTTTTAATTGGTTTCTTTTAATATGATTTCAAAATTGTATTCAAATCGTAGATTTTTTCATTGATTTTCTAATTTTGAACTGTTTTGGAATTATTTTTTGATAGCAACTTATTTCTTAGCCATGTTAATATTGAAATGTTTTCGATGTCCCAAAAGTTGAGATTTCAATATTCTAATATTTTTCTCAGGGTTTGGCCAAACTTGAACTTGTAAAATGAAGTTCCTTTTTCACTTCTAATTTCTAAGTCCTCCTAACTCTCATTAGCCACTATGGATCTAATTATTCCAAACCAACTCGGCGGGAAAACTCCTCGGCAGAAAAACCATGCAGCATTCCTCCTCCAAAACACTTGCACACAATCCACAACCCAGGGACCGTGTGGAGGACCTCTCGTCAGATTTCACCACTTGAGCCAAGCATTGCCTCTCGGGCTAGTTTTCATTTTCACAGAGGTGTGTGTAAGCTTGGAGTGAGGGGGAAAGGAAATTCCATAATTAAGCCGGCCAGGAACATCTCTTCAAGCCGCGATGCGACCGACCACTTGGGCGTGTACGATTTCCACACCGCGCTCGCAACACCACTTCAGCTGGTTAGTTCATTAAAAATAAGCATCACATTCATTTGATGTCCTCTTCTGGGTTGCACGTTTTCCTCCACCCCCCTAAAACTCCCTCTCCTCTCACTTTTTTTGCGAGCGCTCGTGACGCAGCATCTCTTACAACTTCTCTCCTCCCTTCCCCCTCCTCCCAAGTGGCCACCCCAAACAATTTACACTAATTAAAAAGTAGCTTTATTAAGTCAACTTGATGTTTATCCTTTTTTTCGCTCTAATTTCGCAACTCAGACGACGACGACGATACCTTCACGCAACTTTTCTGCTTCTGCTGCTGTTTCTTTTTTCGTTCTGCCTCCTCCGAGATGTGCTCAGCAACATGTCCTTACCCCATGAATGGGGCCACCCACGCGCCCAAGGACCCCAACGACTCTTTGGGGTCTTGGGGTTTGGAGCGCGCGCGAAAAAGAAACGGAACGTAGATAATGAGGCTCATCATGATTAGCACAGTGCTGCTGGGATTGGCGCCCAAGTGAGTGTGGCACTATGGGGTGACTAGGGTGTTGTTTGAATGGGTGACCTATCATAATTTAAACTTATGAAATCCGTGATTATCTGCTTAGGAAATATGCAATCTCATTAGATTAGATGAAACATATACAAGTTACCTACAACTAGAATCTAAATAAAATACGTAAATAACAAAATCTAATTGAGTAAGCAAATTTGAAGCAGCTAAGACAATTTTTTTTTAAATTTAGTTTGAGACAATTTAAATCAAATTTTAAATATTTTGACTCAAAAAGTTTACTGTTGATTTGAACTTTATCTCCGAAGGTTCTAAATCACGTTGATTTTGAAGAATTGTTTATTTATTTATTGTGCCTTTGAATTAGCCGGGTCCGGTGGCGCAGTGGTTAGCGTGGTAGCCTCTAAACCCCAGTATGGCCTGGGTTCAATCCCAGACGGACCCGGTGGCATTTTTCGAGACGAGATTTGCCTGACCACGCCTTCTATCGGATGGGGAAGTAAAACGTCGGTCCATTTGCGTAAAAGAGGTTTTGGGTGACTCACCACACATAACCTTCGGACGCCTAGAAATGAGCAGAAACTTGCAACAGAGACCACAAAAGACCCGGGGGTCGTTAAAGTGGATTACTTTGCTTTTTTTTTGCCTTTGAATTAGTTTCGCAAGAAACCAAATATAAAAATGATTTATTCAAAAGAATTTCCATCTACCAAAACAAATTTCAATAATGCTTGAGATTATTAATCAACACATTGTATTTTCATTATTGCTACTTTTATTTAAAAAATATTGCCTATGATAAATGTATTTCTAATGAACTATTTTGAAACAAAAAGCTTTAATTTTGAATAATTAAATTGCTACTTTTTTCTGATCTTCTAGTGTTTCTCTATTATTTCATGCAGTGGTTTTTGAACAATATTTTGAAAAGATGCATGCATTTCAAAATTAATTTTTGATCTAACTAAAATTTTCAGTATTTTTTATTATTGATGACTTTTTTTTAAAGCGATTGTCCAAAAATCTAAATGTTATTTATAGTTTGAAATCACAAAACATAGTTTTCGTTATCTTATTCAATGGTTTGATCAAACAAAATGATTCAATGGACCTCCACAAAAAATCTATTCATGAATAAATTTTATTAAAACCTTTAAGGCAAACGGCATCAATGTACCGTAAACCAGGGTGACTTTGATAGGATTTCAATTTGTTTTTAAAATATTTTCCAACAGGTATGGTTTTTTTCAAGATTATTATTTTTAAAACATGTACTGGGGTAGACCACACAAAGTCCATGCACTATTTCGGAAAAAAAGTTTTTTCAATAATGTTTAGAAAAATAGCTACGTTAAAAATTCTAAATTTTAATTCCGGGGTGACTTTGATAGTCATAGTTTTTCTTGTTAAAATCATGTTTAAGATGTTCAAACTTTATTTGTACGCTAAATGTACCATCACTAAAGTAGCTAATATAGTTTTTAAGAAAAAAAATCAATGTTTATATTTAGTTAACTAAGTGTATAAGCTTTTTAGAAAAATACATATAAATTTTAGGTAAAATTGTTTAAAAGTCGGAATTTTGCCTGAAATTTGTTAAAACTAGTTTTGTTTATAAAATTATCGATTTATATTGCATTTTATAATGAATTCAAAGCACGAATCAAAAGTTTTTACATTTTACATGAAATTTGTTCAACTGAAATCGCCTATAAATTTGGAGATTTTTTTTGAATTGTGTCTCAAAAACACATATTATTTATTATTAACAAACTTTTTTAACCTTCTCCTAGTGAAAAATTGTCCAAAGAATCCGAAAATACATTCCGTTTTCCGATTAAAAATCATGTTCATTGAGAAAATCATGACACTTTGAGAAGTTTAAAATAATGACTTTCATCAACATTTTCTTAAATATAGTTAAATAACTTTTTAAACTTGTCAAAATTGTATGAAAAGTTCTTCTTGAGGTTCTTTGAACACTTCTCTACCACGGTCAGTATGTCACTAAACCATTCCTTACTTATTTTAATTGTACTCTTCATTTTGCGGAAAATCGCAAACCTATCAAAGTCACCCCGGCTATCAAAGTCACCCTGTTTTACGGTATTCATAATTTTGGCTTTTCGAAGACCAAATTTTCAATTATGGATCGTCACAATATGTTTATCAGTTTATTTTTCAACAAATCAACATATTTTTTTATTTTTATAAACTGGATTACTTTTTCTCTATCTCCCATTTTGAGGGTTATTGTGTAACTTTTCTATTTCATTTAATTTACTCGAAAAATTAAGCACCTGAAAAAAACTGTTAAAAATAAATAAACTTTGTAATCAACTATGAATTAATCAGCTGTTGGAAGGTAGTCTATATCTCCATATAAAATGAAAAACTTCAATAATTTAGATAAAACTGTAAATGAGTAACTAAAATGAATCCGTCCAAAAAATATTTTTAAGATTATTTAAACAATCATGGTTTTATTGCATTTATTGATCTTTTTATTACAATTTCAATTTATTAAAATAAAAAAAAATGTTTTCAATTTTGCAGTATAATTCAATTTATTTTGATTCAAACTTGTTAAACATGTAACATTTTTGCCTTGTTGGTCAATTAAATTAGTTTCGAATGATACGGATGTTTTTTGAGATAGCGGAAACAAAGCCAATTTATTTACTATTGTCTCAAACTGTCAAACCAAAGAGCATTTTTCTAGCATTCTGCAATTTTTCGCGTTTTTTCTGTTTTGATTTTTTTGCATAATTAATTTCTCCATACAATCTCCACACAAATTTAAGGGCTTTCCTTTAAAGTCTGTTTTGCAAATATTCTAAAATCGGAATTTTGAGGAGGGAATTTCCGATCGATCCGATGACTTCGAAAAAATTGTTGGTCATGATTTAGTATTTACAGAAAATGGGTTTACGGAAAACTTCTTTGTTATCACTTTTAATTTCACTCCAAAAAAAAATCTTGCTTTTTATTTCTTTATTTGGAGTATACAGAAATACAAAATTTCTAAACTTGTATTCCTTGCATAACCCAATATTGGATCAATCATATAGGAAAAAATGCTAAACATTTTTGCAGCTTTTGAAAAAAAAATCACGTGTGGATAGGGTAGGGTAGACATTTTTTATTATTTCTAAATTTTTTTTCATTTATTTTTTTTTTAAGCCAAAAATGGGTTATAATTCTCAAACAGTAGATTTAATCAAAATTTAACAAAAGTACTTTTTTATTTCAAATTCAATTAAACATCACAACTTTTTTTTTTTTGAAGAAAATGTCGAGATTTACTGAAACATTTTTATAAATGAAAAAAGGCGATATGGATAAATTTGTCAAACAAATTTTTGTGAAAAAAGGTAAAAAAAACTCGAGTTTTTTTTCAGTTTATCTATTTTTTAAATTCCTTATCCTAGCCTATATATTTTCCGAAGACACCAAAGCAATCAAACAATTATTTCTCAAGATGGATGTTTGGATATTTTTTTAAAACTTAAATTTGTACGAAAACCAATTAGTCGAGTTCAAATTTCATCAAAAGTTTTTGTAATCCTGGGACGGCCTAACAATGATATTTTTTTAAATAAATTTTAGCTGAATAATATGAAATATAGCACACACATACATTATGATTTAAAAATAATACTAAGGATAAAAATGATTAAAAAATCATGTCACCCTATTTCCATTTTTTCAAGGATTCATAGAGATTTTGGTCAACAAAATCGTAGTCTAGAACTGATCCATTCAATTTCAATGCCCAGACTGTCCTCAAATCTTGACCAAAAAAATCGCGCCTCTACAAGCGAACTCAAACCGTTTCGCTTGATTTCTGTACGACACTGCGAAGATGATCTCCACTACCCTCCAAAAGCCAGCACCAAAATGGGTGAGCCAATTATGGATTGAATTTTAATGACTTCTTGCGAACGCTTACTCACGGTTATAATTTTCACTCGGTACCTTTTTCTCCCCGTGAGGAACCAGAAAGTACACCCCGAGAGTTAATTAGTGCGATTTTTGGGGGCAAAGTAGCAGAAGGTTCCCCTTTGGCAGCAGAGAAAGAAGGACCTTCCTTCGAGGATCACTGATTTGTCCTTCAAATTAATTACCAAAAAATCTTCCGCACTGGCGAGTTTCACCGCACAGCAGCAGAGTAGTAGCTTCTAGAGGGCAAAAGTATCATCGTCGTCGTCGTCGTCATTGCCGGGAGCTCGTCGAGAGTTGTGTAAGGTGGATTTATAATTGGGTGAAAAAGTGTATCATATAAAGTTCTGGTAGGGTAGGGGGAGGGGTGAGGAACAGGGGGGGGGGAGTGAACCCAGTTCAGCTTATGGTACTAATTAGGGTGAAATTAATGGGGAATCGTGATGCTAGCCGTGGTTGCATTAATTGGATGACGAGCTCTACCCACTGGTAACTCTGGGCAGCGCAGATGGTTGTAGTTCAGTAGAGTTTGAGGAACTTCATTTTTAATTTATGTTAGAAATACATTTTATTCAATTAATTATACCAAAAAAATCTCATGTTACCGTCTTATGATATGTATGTGCTTTATTGTTAAACCATTTTACTCTGCAAATTCTTCAAATCTTTTGAAATTTTTTTTCTCGCCACAGACTAAGAATTCTTTGTGTACTTTGCATTGTTCGTACACTTTGGCACTGCGCCAGGAACCTCCAGGGAAAGGGATTGAAACAATTACGAATAATTATCCTTGGGATACTGTTGCTCTCACATAAGTAGCAGCACACACTCACACACAATCTCATCCCCTTATGGTATAATTTACCGTCTGGAAAAGCTCTGCAGAGGGAAAAGGGGTTTCCATTCCACCGAGGATCGCGCAGTTGTTGCCTTGGAGATTTTCAATTATCTCTCTCTCTAATTCAATTATCTGAATGATCCACTCGTCGAAATGCAAGAATTTCCCAGCTCCCCAAACAGTTTAGAAGGCGGTGGAGTGGGGCTGGTAGAATCCTCTCCCCCGAAGCTCCAAATATAATTAGGTACTTAGTAGACAAATCTTGCTCTCTCGAACTCGATGCTCGATGTTTGATGCTGCCAAAATTACCCCTCCGCTGCTGGTGCTGGAGCTGCTTGGGGATCACTTCGCGAAACGATGAGAACTCTTGACATCATGATTAGATATTAATTGGAATTTGCTCGAAATCCTTTCGTTACAGCGGCACTGAATGACATACACGGTGGGGTTTGGGCTTTTTGCCTTTTTATCATTTTTTTTTTACTGTCTCAGGTTTTTCATAAGTTCTGAAATAACAAAAAAAAAACATTTAAAATTTTCGTAATTTTTCAAATAAATGTTTTGAAAAATGTTCAATTTTTTTTTAATTAAATGTTCAATTATTTTTTTAAATTAGAAAATAAATATTTTTCTCCCTAATTCGTGAAAAAAAGCGCAAAGCGAAAAAAACACGTGACACTCGGATAAACATTTTTTCACTAATTATAAAATTTAAGGTGGTCTTTCCATTCATAAAATATTTTTATGCTGCAGAAAACTTAACAATAAATACATAAAATTTTAAAAATAATTTCGATTGAAAATTTAACTAAGCATCCATTTTTGTTTTAAATATTATAATACAATATGTTCGAAGAATTATAACTTCCTACCAGATTTTAAACCACTTAAGTCACACTCAAAATATACCATTTTTGATCCCAGTAAGTATAAATATAAAAAATCAAAAATAAAAAACAAGCATTTTGGGATTTTTTAAGTGATGAATTGTGAAATAATTCAGTTTTTCTTATGACCTTTTTTTTAAGTACAAGGATGATTTCGAATATTTTTCCACCATCCACAACAAGCAGATACATGAAATGCAAAAAAAAATAATGGTGATCTTTGAAAAAAACTTTGTAATATTTGTATATTTTGTTTACAGAATCATGTTTTAAATGATGTAGAAAGCATTTTATGTTAAGTTTGGTTTACAAATTTCGAAAATCAGGCCTGAAATGCGAAATTTTGATTTATTTATTGTTAATTTGAAAAATTTAAAAAAAATATCTCACAAAAACTTTATTAAGCCGTTGCAAATATTTTTCAAAGTTTTGGTCACCGTTTTTGTGTATACTTGTATTGACCTAATCATTTTAGCGACGATTGAACCAGTTTAAAAAAATATTTGGATTTTTTATTCAGTTTCGATGTATAATTTTTATTCGAGCATTTTTTTTTAATTGGAACTTTGTATTCTTTCAACTTATGATTGTAAGACATCTGTTCAAAGTTATAATTCATTTTACAATACTATTTTCATTGATTTTTCAAAATTTGATTGAAGGTTGAATAATATATCATGGTGTGTGAAATATCGACTTAAAAAAACGGATGAATTAAATAACACAGTGTATTTTTGCCTGAAACGATTCCAAATTTTATTTAAAATTATTATTGTTTTTTAATTCAATAGAAGAAAAATTAACAAATTAAATCCATTTTCAATGCAAAAATACTTATCAAACTAGTGTTGAAGATATGTTTTATCAGTTGTTACGTTTTAAATATTTGTGTTCAAAAAATCTGTCCATTAGGCAGATACAATTTTTTTTTATAAATTGTTGGCCCTTGGCTTTGGTCAAAGTTGAGAGAGGTTGGGCAAAAAACTTAATTTCAAGCCAGATTTTCAAAAATTTTAGGTAAAAAGTATCACAAAAACTTTATACATCTGTTATGCTAGTAAAAAAATGCAGAATATCAAAGAGTTTATGAAAATATTTTTTTTCTTAATTTTTTTTTATTGTGATCCAAAAATTTAAAACTTGTTAATAACTTAAAAGATATTTATTAATTTACGCATTATTCAATATTTTCTAGATAGTGTACAATCGATTTTAAAGCTTTTTTGATTAAATTTTAAATTTCAGTCAATAAATATTGTTTTTCTTCCTGATTTTTTAAGAAAATTTGGAAGGAGGGGGGCAACAACATGAAATAAAATTTGCATGACATTAATAATAGTATGATGACTACTAGTTCACTCTTGCTTGAAACACCTTTTTCTTAAATTTATGTGACTGATTAAAAAAATGAGGGCAAGCATCTGATTAAAATTCTAATTTTAATAAAAAAAAAAAAACATTTAAATAACAAAGAGCATTATTAAAAAGCATATTGATATAATAATAAAACAGCAACTTTCTGAGATATTTCATGAAACCGGCTCCGTGGCTTAATGGTTACGGCTTCTGTCTCCCAAACAGAAGGTTCAGGGATCAAATCCCGGTCGGTACCTTTGAAATTTGGAATCAGGAATTTGAATATGAATAAAAACTAAAATGAATCAGGAGGGATTCGAACTCACACCTTTGGATTGGTGGTGGTCTGGGACGCTAAAAAGTCGGCCATCAGAAGGTTTACACTCTAGCAGTGAATTGATTCGTAGTGTTGAAACATGTTATCTCTTCTTCTCATATTATTAAATACGCGCTGATCCCTGATTTGCCTGAGGGGATTGGAAGTCTAAATATAGATCGAGTTTCCTTCAGATGCTTGCTTCTATGTTTAGGCGGAGCCGAACAATGCCCAGCGACCTCGAAATTGGACCGCAAGGAGCTCTGTCATTCTGAAATGGGTCGTTGGAAGCAGTGCGAGGGCTGTCACCACCTAATACCCGGGACTGAGATAAGCTGTATCAGCATTCGGCATGTATACAGTCTGATACAAATTATACTTTCCCATAATTTCGCTACCGGTTAGCGGGTATTGGATTGGACCACACACACACACACACACACACACACACACACACACACACACACACTTTCTGAGATATTTCATGAACAGGAAAAATAAATTACCCTACTTAATATGCCAATCATTGAATTATTAAAGTGTTGTAAAGGGGATTTTTTTTACTAATTTTACTGAAAGTATCATATTCTACAAAAAAAAACATGTCAAAAATAATTATCATCACTATTTTTTTTATGCTTGAAAGCACTTAAGAGCTGAAAATATTCTTACAACAATCATGTTTAAGTTTGTCGACCAAATATCACCATCTATTTAAAGCGTTTTATCTACCATGATCAGATTCTGAGAACTCTCGATACCTCAAGGGTTTCCAGCAAGGCCTCGGACTGGCAAGTAATTAATAATTACTTTGATTTTTAGCTGGGAATTAGGTAATTCTTCAATTACTTAGTAATTCATGGTAATTCGAGTAATTTAAAGTAATTAATTGGTAATTAAAGTTATTTTTGAGTAATTAAAGCCATTGATTTTTTTAAATTGTTCTTCTTCAACAAAACTATTTACTTTATATATATAATCTATTATAACAGTGTTTTATTTATTTCAAATAATAGTGAAACACAAAGATTAACCCTCTACAACCCAACCCCGCCTCTAAACGGGCTTCGATTTAAAAAATCGCCAAAATTCCATTTTTCAACCAATTTTTGATCTTCAAAAAGCATTGGAAAGAAGAACTTTTAAAATTTCGGAAAATTTTAGGGTTGGAAGTTTGACTTGTTTTATGTGACTTTGCCAATGTTTTTAAAAATGTAATTTTTTTAGGTGTAAACTTTGGCTGTGTTTTTTACTAACATTTCCTATATTTTAAGTAAAAAGAAGTATGCAGTAATTTTTCTAGTGTCCCAGACTATGCCTCTACGCATTTATTTACAATTTAAATGATAATGGTTCCATTTTATAGCAGAAAATGTGAAAAACCTGCAAAAAAATGAAAAAGTTACTGTAAAAACATGAAAAAATTAGATAGGCAAAATGTAATGATAGGAGGTGGTAGAGTAGGCCAAATACAATCAAAAACAAACATAAACTAAACAAGATAAATTCAAATTTAAAAACTAAAAATGAAACAAGAAAAACATAAAACAAGAGAAGTAAAGTTTTTCGTAGAACAAAAGTTGCTCAAAATGACCTCCTGAACACGGGAAAAATAAAAAATTTCGAAAAAAAAATTTGGGCAGTAGAGGGTTAAAAAAGACTGGTTCTGTATGTAGAAGGCCTTACCCACCATAGTTCTCTCCTAAAACTCTCCTTAAAATTTATTTTTATCATGTTATTTATCGAAGCTGATTAACAACAAAAGGCAACGCCATAATATGTTACCCAGTGAAAAATGTTTTGTGAATCCGAAATCTATTCATTTTTAATAAGTAATTATAAAAATATGTTTATTTTTTTGCAAGAACTATATTAGAATTGATTATTTTTTTATTCTTTTGCTTCTTATAGGCAGTCAAAATTATTTGAAGTTTATTTGGATCAAATATTTAAAACCAAAATGTCCTTAATTATCATTGATAAAAATAAAGTTTTCAAGTGATAGCCACTTAAAAATCAATAAAAATAAAAATATGTTTTTTTTTATATTTTTTCATAATCTGCAGAAATTGACAGACCATATATTACAGGTCTTTTAAGAGCTAAGCTATTTTCCCGAAAAAAATCCAGATATTTCTGAGACAAATGTTTCAATGTTAAAAATCAAACTCAGTGAAATTAAAATCGACTAATATTCAGATGCAGAAATTAAATCCAATGTAAATGTCACATTTCACATTATCCGTATTTTCAGTAACGGATTTTTTTAATTTGCTTGAGAAAAAAAACATGCAAAGTAATGTCAAACCAATATTTGAAAAACATTTTAAAATTTAACGTTATTTTGATGAATTTCACAATTTTCTTGAAGAGCCGCTGCAAATATTTGTCAAGGTTTATGTTTGGCTCGAAAAATCATGGGGCCTTTTTTCAAACAACTTCTATGTATTAATGGCATTCGACTTGCAATAAACTAAAAACAATGTTAAATTATTAATTAATTATGTTAAAATTCATATATTGAAATAAAACAGTACAGTATTTTTTTTTTTGCTTTTATGACAAACACGACTTCAAAAAACGTAATTCAACTTAAATAATCTTCTTTTGCAATTGATTGATAAGGGTTTCGTTGCTTGAAAAGTGAAACATAATGGAATTTCGAATCAGATTATGAACAGGTTAAATTGGCCATTTAACAAATATTATTGTTAATATCAATTGAGCTACTTATTTTATAATAAAATTAAACAATTCCGAAATTCAAACCAATTAACTCGCTGTAGGATATTATGTGAACATCACCCAAAGTTTCAGCGCCCTCTAGTGGGGGGCATTTTTGACGTTTTATCGCCTATAGCTATTTTCAATAAAAATTATACGCGAAATTCACAATATCTAGATTGGTACAAAAAAAACAGCATAATTTTTGAAAGAGCTATCGAATGAGCTATTTATAAATAATTTAGTTTAGAACCGTAGAAATAAATACTTAAATTTAAATTAAATGTTTTTTTATCATATTGAAAAGTAATTAAGTAATTTATGTAATTAATCATTTTGGACCAGTAATTTGAGTAATTAATTGGTAGACTGGCAAGTAATAAACGCTTCTGGAAACCCTTGCGATACCTGTCACAGAAGTTACGCAAAAATTCAAATTAACCATCTATTTCACCTTACTTTAATAAAAAAATCCGCGATTTGAGTTTTAATAAAATGTTAACTGAAATTCTTCTACGCATTCCAAATTGGCCAATTTACAGGAAAAAATCTCAAAATTGACTCCACCGCCTCTGGCCCTCAACACTGACAGCCCAGTCAACCTGGGGGAGGAGAGGACACCCGAGCCAGCCAGCCAGTCAGTCAGTCTGCTCCCAGGCACAGCATCCGACCCTATTGTCTAGTGAAATCCTGCTAATTACTGGAAATGTAAATAATTCACTAATTACGTCCCCATTCTGTGATGTTTCGCTCTCTCTGTCTCTCTCTCCCCGCTCGGCGCTATCATCAATCATCAGAGGAAACAATTAACGAGATTCCTGTGATGGCTCACAATGGCCTCACCTCTCCCCCTCTACTCCTCCGCCCCACAGGTCCTTTTCACACAATCTTTCACAACCCACCCACCCCGAGGGAAGAGAGGTGGAGGAGGAGGTTGGGGATATTCATTTATAAATTAGCTTCTGGGCCAACAGCATCCACCGTCAGTCAGCTCTACTCAACTCAGACTCGTGTAACTCCCACGAAAATGTTGCTGCTTTCCAGCATCCATCCATCGCAGAAACGCAATCCAATCCTTTTTGGGCTGGATGGGTGGGAGGTTGGTCCAGGACATCGGGCCGAATTTCCGCGCCAGCCATGATAATGGGGGGGGGGGGGAGAGAGGAAGGAAGGGTCGATTCAATCATCTGGAGTGAGCGCGATAATTAAATACTGCCTTGAGCCCCGGCTATATTCAGTTAGGGAAAACGGAACGGATTGGTTCGTTAGTGATTGGTGGGTGGTTGGAAGGGGGGACGGTGGCATGATGTATTAGGACACGCGATTAGCTGGTTACCTGAGGTGAGCATGGAGCTCCTCACGTGTTGTTTTGTTGGGGATTAGCAGAGAGAATTAAGCAGCTTTGTCGGTGTACAATGTGTAACATGTGCTGTGCACCAAAGAGGTGAAACTAGGGCAGTTAGTGGAATGCTACTAAAAAAACATACAGAATTTTTGACAGTGGAAAATTCATTTTAAACAGACTAGACAGAGGATCATGACTCCGAGGTCTTTTTTTCGATATCTCGTGACGGAGGGATGGTACGACCTCTTTCATTTTTTAACATGCGAAAAAGACGTGTTTTTAAATTAAAAGATTAATCACGGAATAAAAAGGAGCAACTTCATCTCAACTCTTTCTCCTATTCTTTTCTACTCTTTTTTTTTGCTCCACCTTCTCCTTTCTTCTTTTTTTTCTCCTTCCTACTCCTTCTTCTCCTTTCTATTCCTAGAGGAGTAAAGAAAAAGTACGAAGAAAAAGAAGGAGAAGAAAAGGGTATAGGAGTAGAAATAATTAGAGAAGTAGAATGTAGAGGAGTAGCTACACGGAGAAAAAAGAGTTCCCAAAATCGTGAACAAGCGTTCATGAAAATGGGAACCACGAACAAAGTGTTCAAATTTCATGGTACGTTTTTCAAAATCGTACCATAGGATTTGAACACTTTGTTCGAGGTTCCCATTTTCATGAACGCTTGTTCACGATTTTGAGAACTCTTTTTTCTCCGTGTAGACTGAGCAATTCTCTACCAAAACCGGAAATGGATTTTATTAGTATTTTTTGATTTGGCTCAAACTTTTTGGGGGCCTTCCCTATGACCAAATATGCTTTTTGTGTCATTGGTTCACCCATACAAGTCTCCATACAATTTTGGCAGCTGTCCATACAAAAATGGTATGTAAATATTCAAACAGCTGTAACTTTTGAGTGAATTTTCTGATCAATTTGGTGTCTTGGGCAAAGTTGTAGGCATTGTTGAGGACTTTTGAGAAAAAAATAGGTACACGGAAAAAAAAATTTGCAGATTTTTTTATCAACTTTTTTTTACTAAAACTCAATTTCCCAAAATACGTATTTTTCGATTTTCGAGATTTTTTGATATGTTTTAGGGGACAAAAATCCGCAACTTTTGAGCCATAGAGAAACATGGTCAAAAAATCTGCCGCCGAGTTATGAATTTTTGAAAAAATAGTGATTTTTGGAAAAAATCGAAGTTTCATGCAAAAACAAGTTTGACATTACTTTTTAATGCAAAATTGAATTTGCAATCGAAAAATACTTTACAGATTTTTTGATAAAGGGCTCCGTTTTCAAGATATAGCCACCGAAAGTTTGATTTTAGCGAAATATTTGCAGTTTTTCGATTTTTAAAAATAGTGACCATGAGTGACCATTTCTAAAAATATTTTTTTTTGAAAGTTCAGAAAATTTTCTATAAAATTGTCTAAGAGACATTGAAGATTGGACCTCTGGTTGCTGAGATACAGCGGCTTAAAGAAAAAGAAACACGAAAATTGAAGTTTTCTTAATCTAACCCAAACAGCCCACCATTTTCTAATGACGATATCTCAGCAATTAATGGTCCGATTTTCAATGTTAACACATTGAACATTCGTGAAATTTTTCGATCTTTTCGAAAAAAATATTTTTTTAATCAAAACTAACATTTTAAAAGGGCCAAATATTGAATATTACGCCCATTTAAAATGCTAATCTTGATTTAAAAATTTTCAAAATATTTTTTTCGAAAAGATCGGAAAATTTCACGAATGTTTCATGTATTAACATTGAAAATCGGACCATTAGTTGCTGAGATATCGTCAATAGAAAATGGTGTGTTTTTTTGGTGATATTAGGAAAACTTCAATTTTCGTGTTTCTTTTTATTAAAGCGGCTCTATCTCAGCAACCCGAGGTCCAATCTTCAATGTCTCTTATACAATTTGAACTTTTCAAAAAAAATATTTTTAGGAATGGTCACTCATGGTCACTATTTTTAAAAATCGAAAAACTGCAAATATTTCGCTAAAATCAAACTTTCGGTGGCTATAACTTGAAAACGGAGCCCTTTATCAAAAAATCTGTAAAGTACTTTTCGATTGCAAATTCAATTTTGCATTAAAAAGTAATGTCAAACTTGTTTTTGCATGAAACTTCGATTTTTTCCAAAAATCACTATTTTTTCAAAAATTCATAACTCGGCGGCAGATTTTTTGACCATGTTTCTCTATGGCTCAAAAGTTGCGGATTTTTGTCCCCTAAAACATATCAAAAAATCTCGAAAATCAAAAAATACGTATTTTGGGAAATTGAGTTTTAGTAAAAAAAAAGTTGATAAAAAAATCTGCAAATTTTTTTTTCCGTGTACCTATTTTTTTCTCAAAAGTCCTCAACAATGCCTACAACTTTGCCCAAGACACCAAATTGATCAGAAAATTCACTCAAAAGTTACAGCTGTTTGAATATTTACATACCATTTTTGTATGGACAGCTGCCAAAATTGTATGGAAACTTGTATGGGTGAACCAATGACACAAAATAGCATATTTGGTCATAGGGAAGGCCCCCACAAAGTTTGAGTCAAATCAAAAAATACAAAAAATAAAAATGGTCGAAATCGGCCGATTTCGTAGAGAGTTGCTCAGACTTTCAACTACTTTTATTCATTGCTCCTTTTCTTTTGACTTCTTTGCTTCTTCGCATCTTTATGCTCCTTTTTTTTCCTTAATTGTTCCTTTTTACTTTAATCTGTATACTCATTTTTCCTTCTTGTTTGCTTCTTTGCTACTTTGCCTGATATCGCTTTACTAAATTCTTTCTTTGCTTTTTTCCTAAATTACTCCTTTCAACTCCTTTACTTATTTCTATTCCTTACTTTTTCGACTCCTTTCTACTCCTTTCTGCTCCGTTTTTCTCTTTTCGGCTCCTTTCCGCTCCTTTCTATTCCTTAAATCTTTTTAAACTACTCTAGAAAGAGAAAAGAGAAGAAGTAGTAGAAAGGAGTGGAGCAGTGAAAAAGAGTAAAGAAGTTGAAAGGAGTAACTAAGGAAAGGAGCAAAGAATGAAAAAGATTTAGAAATATAAAGAAGTAAAGAAGTAGAAAGGAGTGGAAAGGAGAAGAAAAAAAATAGAAAGGAGTAGAACAGAGTTGTCAAGTAAAGGAGTAGAAAAAGTAAAAATGAGTACATACATGATGGAATGAAAATTTGGTGTCAAAGGGACTTTTTTTTTGTAAAATTAAACGCCCGATTTGATGGCGTACTCAAAATTCCGAGAAAAATATGTATTCTTCATCAAAAAATACTAAATAGTTTTTAGAACTCCGCCATTTTCGATACTTAACTTAACTTAATTGGAAACTTAATGTGGGGGAAAGTGGGGCAAGAGGAACAATTGCTCGTTTGTGTGTGTGTGTGTGTGTGTGTGTGTGTGTGTGTGTGTGTGTGTGTGTGTGTGTGTGTGTGTGTGTGTGTGTGTGTGTGTGTGTGTGTGTGTGTGTGTGTGTGTGTGTGTGTGTGTGTGTGTGTGTGTGTGTGTGTGTGTGTGTGTGTGTGTGTGTGTGTGTGTGTGTGTGTGTGTGTGTGTGTGTGTGTGTGTGTGTGTATTGTTTCGAGGGCAATTGTAGAGTTTTTTTTTTAAATTGACCTATAAGCTATTGTCTTCCATATGTTTTTAGGTCCTTTGCAAAAAAACTCGAGAATTGTTCCTTTTGTCCCATATGGTCGTCTTGCCTTACTTTCCCCTACTTGTACCCCTACTGTTCTAACCCAAAAGGGTATGTTTTCATCGAGAACAAATAAATCATTTTAAAATTTCTTTGTTTTTTGTGTAAATTTGCCAAACTTTTTTTTTGTAAAATCGCGATAACTCGTTTTGATTACAAGCAAACCCTTATGATAAATCATCATTTTTTTGTAATTGTCTGCTTTACAACTTTGATGTGTAACCACTCAATCAAGTTACAAAAAACACTTAATTTTAATATGCAAATTTGAACAGTACATTGAATTTTCCTTAAATTCTAGCAATTGCCAATTTTACACAAAACTTACAATCTTTTTGAAAATACACAGATTTAAATTATTTGCTGCATGGGTATCAAATGACGCAAGGTTATGTTTTATGTGTTAGATTCGATTTTTTGGTGAAAAGTACTCATTTTATCATAACAATGAAGCTTTTTATGTTCTAAGACTTGCATAATTTGCAAATGTCGTGAAATTTGGTCAATAATTGTTTATGTCAAAAGAAAAAAAAAAGAATTAAAAAGAAAGAAAAAAAAATTAAAAAAAAAGTAACACCAATAAGATAAAAAATTAAAGTTAAAAATCCGAAAAGTAAATGAATGACAAAAAAAAAGAAAAAGTAAAACCAATAAAGAATAGGTAAAAAAATATATAAAGTAATTTTTTTGAAGCAGACGAATGAAAAGGAACTAATTCAGCAAATAACATAAACAAATAGAAAAGGCAGATAAAAGAAAGACAAAAAACTAAAAATGCAGAAAAAAAAGAATGACCAACAAAAAAAACTTAATGTATGTTAAAACAAAACAACACAAATATAGAAAACATATAATTGCAGAAATGAAGATAAAAACGTTACTTAATCCACCTTTAGGTGGTTGGTGCCTTCCTCACATGCATAAAGTCAATTCAGTTAAAATAGCAACATTTCCCCTTAACATGTTTAACAAATCAACTTTATTTCTCATTTCTTTTGAAAGGGTTCGCAGACTTTCAATATTTCTGGCTAATCGGCAAGGTCTGATAAAAAACCTATCCAACGATAGTTCGCATGGAAGATTCAGACAAAATTTCTATCACAATATCTGAAATCCGGCCTCCAAAAAGTGTATAAATAACACTTAAGTGCTAATAACTTTTGATAGGATTGTCAGATCTTCGTTGTTTTGGGCTCATTAGCTCATCTCCAGACATATGCCAAAATCGTTTTTAGCATAACTTATGAAGTACTTAACTAACCTTCCTGATTTTAAATAGAGTCTTATGGAACCCCAAGACCGATCGAATGAGACCAATACGGTCAAAATCCGTTCATTCAGTCCGGAGATATTCGAGTGACAATTTTTTTGTCCACCCACCTTCACACATCCACACAGACATTTGCTCAGAACATGATTCTGAGTCGATATGTATACGTGAAGGTGGGTCTACGAAGTCAAATTTATTAGTTTATTTTTCGAGTGATTTTATAGCCTTTCCGCAGTAAGGTGAGGAAGGCAACAAGCAAAACCATGCAAATAAAAAAAAAAGAAAAAAAAGTTAATAAAAAAGACAAAAAGGACAGGACTGGTTAAGCTTGTTTGGTTTAAATTTTTATTACATATACGACATCTAACGTCATCGTTTTTAAAAATACTAATATGAAACAAAATTTAAAAAAAAAATCTCGACAAAAAAAAACATTTTTGACAGTTATTAGATTGTTTGAAATCTAATGATTTCAAGACAACTAGCTTGCTGTAATATAACAAATGATTTTTTTTTATATATTTCTAAAGAATACTACAGAATTTACTCATTGTTGATCATTTATTCACAATGAAATTCAATGCTTTAGGACCATAAGAAACACTTTTCTGAATAATTCCAACAAAATGTTTAAAAATGTGAGTATTGCATGTAAAATGTTTTTTATTAATTTCAGCATAAATTACCCTCATTTGTGAGAACACATTGCAGCTTGTGCTCATTTCGGGCACAAAATTCGCCAAATCATTTAAGTCCAAAACTTTTTTCCTCGCCGTGATTCGACGTACCATATGTTCCAACGACGATTCACATTCCTTCCTCTTCCCTCACTGTCGTCTCGTCCCGAAATGTCTTTTTAATTGCTTCATATACATATGTTATCAGAGGTAGATATGGCAGAGAGAGAGCGAGGGGTTGTGAGGGGTACCCAAATCAGCCCTTTCTTTTTCTTTGTCCTCAAACTGTCGTTTTGCGGGTGTGTAGGAGTAAGATTTAAAAGGAAAGAAAAAAGTTTTGTCCGTGTTGGTGTGTGTGATACCCTCATGTGCACTGATTACAGGTTTTCCCTGCGCGCCTTAAGGTAGAGAGAGGGAAAAGACGAAAGACAAAGCATTTAAACTTTAACAGCACCGACTAAGGCTCGGGGTAGATCTTGCCAAAGAAGAACGAAAAGAAGAACAAGGGAGCGCGCTTTAATTGCTATCTTTTGTGAGATGAAAACACTTATTAAGGAACACTTGAGATAAGGGGGAAGGGGGAGGGAAGAATACCCTAATTTCAATTTAATTCCTTCTTTCCGCTGCTGCTGGGATCCTCGAAAGAAGCGGGCTTAATTTTGTGTGCGAGTGTGTGTGTGTGTTTCTATGCTAAGGCAAGTGAGAGAGCCATTTACAGGCAAAAGTTGCTGATGTGAAACGAGAACACCGGAAAATGCACAACATGGTGGACCGTTTATGTGTTTGTGCGTTGTGGGTTGTGCGGAAGTGACAGATGTAGGGAGCATAACTTTTCATTGAGTGTAATTTTCAACTAATGAAACATAAAGCAAATAAAAAATTTGAGCGTAAAATGCACTTCATTACAGTTCATTCATGTATTACCGCAAAAAAAAAAAAAAAAAAAAAAAAAAAAAATACACAAAAAGCAATTTCAATTTTTACCCCACTTTTCATCCTTACACACGATTTACGATTAAACAACCACCATCGCTCAAAAATGGATCATCGTGGGTTTTGTTTTTGCATCAATTTCTATTTTTTGTCCCAATTTTTTCCTTATTTTGCCACCCATACTAGCACCCGTGATTCCTGCTTCAGCAGTTCCGGTCATCATGGCGGATTTGATTGTTATTTATTTTAATTTAAGGGGTTATATACATGTAAGAAATTGTAAAATTTCATAATTCAGAAAATTTACTGAATCCTCTGAAAAAATGATTTTTAATCACTCCTGAAAGTTTCATGAAGAAATTTCATGAATAAACTGAGATTTAAACTAAAAATATTGCCATGCGCAAAGCGGACTGTTAAACTTTGAGAGCGTTTTTCTCTAAACACCGAGTTGATTTACGGGTGCCACGATATCTCGAGATGGGATGGACCAAATTGGCTGGAATTTGAGGTGAAGACTCTTAAAATATATCCCGTGTGCATGATGAAGCCCGATTTTGAAATTTTGCTTTTAAAAAAAATACAAAAATCAAAAACTGACAAAATGTTTTATGAAAAACATAAAAATATTTTTATCTTTTTTTAAAATAAACTTTTTGAAAATCGGCCTTCGTCATGCTCACGGGACTAGTTTAACTAGTCTTCAACAAAATTTTGAGCCGATTTGGTCATAGCAGTATAGAGATATCGTGGCACCCGTTTTTCGAAACTGCTAACTTCAAATAGCTATATCTCGGCAATGATACGACCAAATGTCTTCAAATTTGTTTTGTTAACAGATGAAAATGTATATTTTAATATCCTGAAAACAGATTCAAAAAAAGTTTCAATGTGTGCTTATACCAACCTCTGACTTTTTTCACGATTTACATATATGTAACCCCATAATTTAATTTGAGAACATTTATTTGTGATCCGCTTTCCAGCTTTGGAAAATTGATTGAAGACTGCCAGGGCACTATTTGTTTGGTCTTATTGATTTTTGTTTGAGTTGAAATTGGAATTTGAGGTAAATATTTCCTAAGTAAAAAACAGTTCAAAAAGCTCCAACTTTTATGGCAAGATCATTTTTTTGTATGTTTTGGAAGCCAAACAAAGGTTTTGTAAACAGTATTTTATTGTTTCTGTATAAAATGTGATGTTGAGTTTATAAATGTTCCCCTTCATTTTTCAAAAAAAATCAAACGATGCAAATACTAACATTGTTTTTTTCTGTGTTTTCAGATTTTGCATTATAAACGGTAAGTCATGAAATAACCTCTGTGCTAAATATTCAGACAAACATTTGTAGCAATTCAGAAAAATGGAAAATTTTACTCTGTACATTTTGACAAACCATTGTAGATATTTTAACTGAAGATTAATTTATCAAACATTTATTTGATTTTTTATTGTCATTGATACACGATCAAGCCATTTGAATCTCAGGTTACACAGTAATTCATTTTAAAATATTTATTTTATTAAATTCATACTTTACTTTGAAAATAAAAGTTCAAAATTAACAACAACAAAAAAATACTCGATAAAACCATGTTTCATGGATCATCATAAAACCATGTTTCATGGATCATCAGATCATGATTATCTCTTAATGTTATAAAAAAATATTTAAAAAGCTTAAATTGAAAATAAGTATTAAAATTATGCTAACTTTTAGTCCTGTTTTAGGTCAAGCTGAGGAACTGTAATTTAAAACTGAAATTAATGTTTTTTATATGTTGAAACTAAAAATTTCATCAAAACATCAAACACACTTTTGTGTCACTTAAGTTTTAGTTTGAAAAATAAAAAAAATGTCAAAATTAATTTTATTTCATTTTAACTATTGGCAAATCCACAGTTTATCTTCGTCACTTTGTATTAAAAAAAAACTTAATTTCTAGCCTAATTTCAAACCTTATAAACAAGTATCAAAAATTCTTTAATTATTATGACACAAATTTTCAAACTATAAATGAATTAATGAATATATTTTTTCTTATTTTTTTTGTCTTTTCCGATCTGTGGTCTGTTTTTAAAAAAATTGAAAAGCCATTTTTAAATAAAAAAAAAATATGAATGAATTGTATTTTTTATAATTTACAATCGACCTGATTTTTTTTTCAGTAAAAATTTTAGATGCTTCAATGAAAATTTAAATTTTTAAACCAAAACTAAATGTTTTGCACCTAATTATGTTAAGAAATTCGGAAGGTGAGGGGGAAAACTTTGGATAAAATTAGGCATTACTTTATTGCAAAAAACATATTACGAAAAAATACAATTTTTGATATTTTTATTTATTTTGGCTGTTTTTAAAATTATCAAAAATACAATCTTTTAAGCTGTTGCACAAAATATTCGAAATTGGTTGGCCCAAGATAATAATTTCAGAAGAAAATTGAGATTTTTACATAATATCTATCTGAAATCGAATAGTATTTTACAAACAAATCTTAAAGTGATTTTTGTGTTATAAATAGTTTCAATTATAACTGTAAAAGTCATGATCACCTTAAAACATTTTTTTAATTCAGACAAAATATCATAATCTGCAAAAAAAACTATTGAAGATAGGAGCAACTGTTGCTGAGATAAATTAGATTAATTAGATAGAAAAACAAACAAACAAAATGTTTTTTGTCAAAAAATTAAATATTCTTAAATTTCTTAGATACATAAAAAAATATTTTCTATTTTTTAAGCCATGAAGAAAGGAAAATTACTCAAATGACCAGAACTAAGTGGTTTAAGAACTTTTCAAAAGTTTGATAAATAATTACACAAAAAGAAAGACATCATTTCTAGAGTTTTTTTATTAGGTCCTATAAACATATGAAAGACAATAGTTTATTGGTCCTTTAAAAAAAAAAGGATTTTTTTTTTGTAATGCGTGAAGAATTTTGTTTTAATAATTGATCGAACTTAATATATTTTATCTGGCCTAATAATTTAAACAGAATATGTGTAACTTTTTCATTTAAAACTAACTTTATTTTCTATCTTAACGAAAAACAAGTTTTCTTGTGAAAAATTATGATTTTTCATTGAGAATCCACGCATTTATTATATTTATCTAAAATGGAAAAGATAATTTTCGGTAGACCGGTCAAAGATTAAAAAAAAACTAATATTATCTTTTACCTGAAAAAATCAGCATGAAATTGTATTTCAACCTCTTCTGTATTCAAGTGCAAAACGTCAATTGAAATGAATATTCAGTATTTTTAATTAAATGTTTTTCATCAATAAAACATTGGTACGTATTCTGCCATTTTTTTACATAAATTTCTTCACATTTTTTTATATAGATGGTGCAATTTTGTTTTAAAGCCAAGCGAGATTTTTTTCCAAATATCAATCGTATAAAATTTGAACTGTAATTTCACATTCACTAAAACGAGCCAATTATGCTCAAAAACTGTGCCTTCAAATCATCGTATCCTCCATCAGGACTCACGCTCCAATTAATTCGCCGAACTCGCAGCACCAATTTCACAGCACAAATAGTGTGTCCCGCTAAATTTTTATTTTTCGCCCAACTTTCCTCCTCCACCGAAAGCGCGTCCTCCAATTTAGCCGTGAAACGGCCACCGTCAACGACGAAAACGGAAAGGATTTTTCGGGGAAAACGTCAACCCGTGCAAAACTGAATCCCACTTCCACCCACCCACCATTGCTGCGGAGACATTCAGTGAGAGATAAAATTTTAATTAAAAACATAAGAAAGAAAGCTGAAACCGCTACCGCTTGACGTCAGCCCCTGCTTTCCCAAACTTAACAAGCTAAGTTACCCACGCGCACGTTTCTGCCACCCCTTCCTGAAAAAAGAAGGGGTGGGTTGAGAAAAAGGGTTGATTTTTACCCACCTCCGGTGGGTGCTGCTTGCTCGCGCTAGCTTGGTGGGTAATTTAATATGGCGAATGCTGAATTAATTGGTAAATAATAAAAAAAATACAAGAAAAAGTCATCAAAATTAATCTAGTTATTCAAATTTAAAAAGAAATTTGGTAATTGAATCACTTTAATTTCCACAACTGATAATTTAAATTTTGTTAAAAAATGTTAGTTATTACAAATCAAATTCAACACTTTTTTCATCATAAAAAAACACAAGTAAAAAAATAAAATTTTATTTTTTTCCAAAAAAATAAATTTTAAAAATAACTTAAAATTTACAGCACTCAATTTCTCGGGAGAAATGTGGCACTCAGGGAGAAAATGAGACCATCAGTGAGGCTCCCAGGAGGTATCCCAAGTGGCAGCTTGCTCCTGTTGCCTGTTGTTGTGTCCATCCACCCCCTTTCCACCCTTTTTCGAGTTTTGGCGTCATTTCCTAGAAGAACCACCCGCGCAGAGTCAGTCAGGGCCAGCCAAGCGAATGGAAAAAGGATAGATAATTAGTTATAAAATTATGTTAAATGTGTATTTTCATATCCAATACCGTTTTCTCTTTTAATTATAAACACCCTCCCCCGTTTTTCCTCCCATCCAGGGTTGCCAGGTTGCCAGATAAATCTGGGAATGCCAGATTTTTCAAGTGTCAGCCAGAATAAAGATTAATCATGATCTGTGCCAGATTTTGACAGATTTTGCCAGATTTTTCATTTTCGGCTGATTTTGAACAACTTTTTGATTAAAATAAACGATTTTCAACAAATATCGCAAAATGTTGTAAATATTTTTTTATTGAAAATGTCTTTTAAACGTGCTATTAAACCTTTTTGAGTCCAAATAATTCGTTAACCATCTGAATTCAACAAATTTTTAAATACATTCATATATCCTCCCTCCTTTTCCTTATTGAAAATTGTATGATTTTCGTCTGCCAGGTTTTGCCAGATTTTTTTCAGAATTTGGCCAGATTTTTTCAATTTGGACCTGGCAACCCTGCTCCCATCCTCACCCAACCAAGTTGAAGGGGGGAGGGAAGGGGATCGGATGGATGCTGTGTGCTCATTTAATTATATGGAGCAGATTCACGGGACGGCACGACCGGTTTTTCCTGGACGCCGCCGCCACGAACGGGAACGGGCATGAAAAAAGATACATGAGGGAAGTTTGACAAGTTGGCGTGAAAATAATTAACGGAAAAATAATTGGATTCATTAAAATGGGACGGAAAGGAAGCTCTGCCGGCACACTGGAGGAGATCATTATCGCTTTGTGGCGTTTGAGGAGTTTTTGGGTGGATGGAAACTATTACTGTAGACGTTGAATAGTTTCAAGATTCACTGAATATAAAAATGAAGGAAATTGATCAAATTGACAACAAAACTATCTTTATGTGATATGTTCAAAAAGCTTTATAAAATATGTTTTCTATAATCTAAAAGATTGTTACTAAATTACATTAATCCTAATTTCTCCAACATTTTGTTGAATTTGATTAGACAATTTGAAATTGGGGTAATTCTTTACCAACTCACACGAAATCGGGAAAAGTTGTCCCGACCCCTCTTCGATTTGCGTGAAACTTTGCCCTAAGGGGTAACTTTTGTCCCTGATCACGAATCCGAGGTCCGTTTATTGATGCCTCGTAACGGAGGGGCGGTACGACCCCTTCAATTTTTTAACATGCGAAAAAAGAGGCGTTTTTCAATAATTTGCAGCCTGGAAAGGTGATGAGATAGATATTTGGTGTCAAAGGGACTTTTGTGTAAAATTAGACGCCCGATTTCAAAATTCCGAAAAAACGTATTTTTCATCGAAAAAAAAACACTGAAAAAGTTTACAAAACTCTGCTATTTTCCGTTACTCGACTGTAATTTTTTTTTTGGAAAATGTCATTTTATGGTAAATTTAATGTACTTTTCGAATCTACATTGACCCAGAAGGGTTATTTTTTTCATTAAGAACAAAAATTTTCATTTTAAAGTTTCGTGTTTTTTATAACTATATAACTTTAAGAGTGTAACAATGTTCTACAAAGTTGTAAAGCAGGCAATGACAAATATTTTGATATGTAAACATAAGGGGTTTGCTTAAAAACATTACGAGTTATCGCAATTTTACTAAGAAAAGCTTTGAAAATGTTGGTCGTCGTCGATCATGGCCGTTCATGGTCACCCGCGACAGACACGGACGACGAAACAAAGAGAAACACAAAATAGTAGTTTATGCAACAAGTTGCAAAAAGTGGATTTTTTCAGCACGAGTCGTACATTTATCCAACGAGGTGCACCGAGTTGGATAAATACGACGAGTGCTGAAAAAATCAAGTTTTGCAACGAGTTCCATACAACATTCCATACAGCAATTTCGAAAAACACCCATTTCAGTGCTGAAAAGTAGAACTTTTCAGCATTTATTTTGAAAAGTGTTGCTTTTCGATTCTGTTATTTTTGGTACAGGAAAGAAGGCTATTTCGTCGTTCAGGAATGACAGGAAAAGTAAGTAGTTTCACGACGGAATTGCAAAAAGTATTTTTTTGCAATTCCGTCGTGAAACTACTTACTTTTCCTGTCATTCTTGAACGACGAAATAGCCTACTTTTCTGTACCAAAAATAGCAGAATCGAATAGCAACACTTTTCAAAATAAATGCTGAAAAGTTCTACTTTTCAGCACGTAAATGGGTGCTAAAAAGTTGAACTTTTCAGCACTTGTTTCGAAAAGTAACACTTATCAACATTTTTTTGATTTAAACGATTTATTGACAAAATACATGAAAATTCGACTTAAAATTTCACTCAATGGGTGTTTTTCGGAATTGCAAAACAACACTCTTCGTATTTATCCAACTCGGTGAACCTCGTTGGATAAATGTACGACTCGTGCTGAAAAAACCCTCTAATTGCAACTTGTTGCATAAACTACTATTTCAAAACTTTTTTTTTTGTAAAATCGCGATAACTCGTGATGTTTATAAGCAAACCCCTTATGTTTATATATCAAAATTTTTGTAATTGTCTGTTCTACAACCTAGTAGAAAATTATTACACTCTAAAAAATAACCCTGCAAAGTTAGAAAAAACACGAAATTTTAAAATCAAAAATTTTGTTCTAAATGAAAAAATGACCCTTCTGGGTAATGTAGATTCGAAAAAACATTAAATTTCCCATAAAATAACATGTTCCAAAAAAATTTACGGTGGAGTAACGTCAAATCGGGCGTCTAATTTTACATAAAAGTCCCTTTGACACCAAATTTCTATCTCATCACCGTTTCAGGCTGCAAATAATTGAAAAACTCTTCTTTTTTCGCATGTTCAAAAATTGAAGGGGTCGTACCGCCCCTCCGTCACGAGATATCAAAAAATGGACCTCGGATTCGTGATCAGTGACAAAAGTTACCCCTTAGGACAAAGTTTCACGCAAATCGAAGAGGGGTCGGGGCAACTGTTGTGTGAGTTGGCGGAGAATTACCCATTTGAATTCACACAATAACGAACAATTTAAAAAAATTCGTTGATTTTTGGCAAGCAGAAATGTTAGAAAAAATCTTATGGCCAAAAACGAGATGGCACTTTATAAAAAAAAGTCCTTTTGTTTGGATGAGGTGTGGACAATCTTTTTCAAAACTCCGGACATTTTTTAAGTAAAAACTAATGATAATATAGATATATATTTCTAGGTATTTGAAAAAAAGGTTAAATAATTAAAACCGAAACTTCATTCCTCCATGTTTGTATCATTTTAACATTTTAAAAATCTAATAAATTTTAAGCAATATAATAATTTAACGAAAATGTGATAAAAAACCAAACCAGTCTTTTCTCGATTAGGAATGTTGCCATATGTTTGGCAAGTTCAGGTGTAAGTCCCATTTTCATCCATTTTGCTGATTTTCACTGTTTAAACAATTTATTTTGTATAACTTTTGGTTGAAACTTGCTACCTCATTTATGCTTAGCTATTTATCACTCGATTGAAAATGCTTTTCAGGGACTGTAATTGAACGTCAAAGTGCTGATAAGCCAACATTAGAGGAACGATGGAATTTCAGCTTGTTCTCAAAATTGGTCAATTTTTGAATTTTGTTAGAGTGGCCTTATATAATTTTTCATTGAAATTTAAAAGACAACGGTTGCCCCCTTTTTAATGTTACCAATCATAATGCATTTAAATTATGTTGCACCTTTTCAAAATATAATATTAACAAATAATTCTATTTTACTCTAAAATTGCTTAACATTTTTCCAGTAAGTCCAAATTCATTTTATCAAGAACGAAGAGTTTGTGAAATATTTTAATCGTACAAGGTGAAGATTGCAAGATAAAATTTAAGTGCTTTGGACATCGTTCCTTGGATTGGCATAACATAAAACATTCTCGAAGAGAAAAGTCCAACAATATTCTTGAAAAGTAACATTTTCTTAAAAACTGAAATTATCAACCAACATTATTATATTTTAAATAACATTTTGGAAGATTATATTTCCAATTAATTTTTCGATCTGGACCACTATGCATTGACAAAAGGCTTTTAAGACGTAGATAATAACATTTATTTTCTGCTTCCGCAATTCATATTTTTTTCAAATCTTGTTTCTTATTGTTTTTCTATAGACATTACGTTCAGTTCCCTGCAAAAAACAATTTTGATTAAAATTTGTATTAGCCTTTTCAAAGAGAAACATTTTGTAAACAACAAAACTGTGTCAAATTGTTACCATCATATTTATATTTATTATATTTAACAATTAACTCTTTATCTGTAATTTTCCGCTTGACTTATTGCCTTGAATTCATTCAATCAATTAATGTCCCTTAACCCCTAAGAATTTCAATATAAAACGAACAACCTCTTTCCATTCATTCATTCATCCACCAAAATCGAAACCTCCTGCGGGCACCACCAACTTTGACAATCATTTCAATTTGGAGCCCATCCAGCCAGCCACCAGCCAACATTCCCCCCCAATTACTGTCCCCATTCTGTTCCACAATTGAACCACATTCGGCATAATTTCCCTCCCATCCACCAGTCCTTTTCAATTTCGGGGCCATTTTTCGTGGTAGCGGAAGAAGGGGGAAAAACTTTCCTACGAGCAGCAGCAGCAGCACAAGTCTGGTCTCTCTGGTCTGGACGGATGCTGTTTTTCCCTCCTCCATGGCGAAGATGCTCGCAAAACTGCTTCATTTTCCTGCGTCTTTCCTGGTCTGGCATTTCCACCCACCCTCACTCACCAATTCCAGCTCCGCCAAAACGAGCGTCAGTCAGCCAAGCCGAGGCAGCGGCAGCGTGCAGCACACAATAATGATAATTAAATTTTAATTAAAAATTTATGTCATTTTAACAAGAAGCTTATTAAAAATTGAAGGGTTGAATTAAAATTCTCAAATTAATGAAGAGCAAGCGAACGGGAAAGTTGAGGGATGGTTGTAGGGGGGAAGGGAGAGGGGACACCACCCTCTCTTCAACTTTTGCAGCCTATTTTGAGCCACCGCCACCACCCACGCAATCATCTGCGATCTGTTGCGAAGGCAGGCAGGCTTTTCCTTGGTTCACCCTTCGACGATGGTGTGACTCGAGGAAGGTAATGATTCAACCAAGATTTATCGAAAACAGTTAGTAATTCCTGCAAATGAAAATAAAGTGGTTTGAACGAAATCATGATACCTTAAATATAAATATTGTTTTATTTAAAAAGATTCAAAATTAAATTAAATTGATACATTCACCCACTCGGGACACCCTTTCCAAAACGCGGAATGATGGCTTTTCTCCGACGAAAACGGCGACCGACGTTTTTAAGGACTAATTTCCTGCCAAAACGGGTTGATTTTTCAGCTGATGGTCATACCAAATCAGCAGCAGCAGCAGCAGGCTCGGTGGGAAGTGGGTGGGAAGCTTTCCTCCCAAAAGTATATGAGGCTTTCGCGTTCGCCCGCTGGGACATCAAATTGAGACATTCATTTGAATGTTGGCATTCTCGTTTAGTGAATATTTCCTTTGCTTATTTCCAGGGTGCACTCTGTGCAGCAAATACATATATTTGGTGTTTTCTGATGAGATGTTTTCTCTGTTTTGGGAAAGTCAAGTTGCGGAAAGTGCGGTAGTAATTTAAATTTTTTTCTCGTATTATTATAAAGCAAAAAAACACAAGTAAAATAAAATCAAAAATTTACATGTAATATCTTCTTATTTGATATGTTGTAGACTCGTGCACATAGGGGGATTTCTCAGGTGTTTGACTGGTTAAGGATGTGGTCACAATTCCATCCAATATGCTGTTTATTTCTTTTTGAACAACTTATTTTGCATAACTTAGGAAGGAAACTTGCTTGCTCACTTTCTTTTAAACTATTTTTACTCGATTTCAGTTGAAAATTCCCTTAAGAAGCTTACATTGTTTACTAGAAAATATTGATTGAAACATAAGTTCTGAAGACAAAATAATCAATCTGCAAAAATTGTTTTTTCAGGAATCATAAAAGAGATATAAAGTTAAGAATGTATTCGTACGACAAATATCAATTTTTAAGTTGTGGCTTTTTAAAAAACCACTAGGAACCGATTTATCCGATCCGATTTATTTTACCAAAATTCTCACTGAAGATTTGCACCTTATTAAAGATAATGCATCTTTTTTATTGCTCTTACGTAAGAAAGTATAACAAAAATAATAAGAACATATGCGAATCAATTCGTTAGGTATTTTTTCCTAAAAATATGAAAATCTGATGAAGACAAAATCTCAGAAAGCATGATCGTTATTAATGCAATCAATTTCATGTGTGGACCAACTTCTTGCGATAAATTTGGTTTACATAACATTGAAGTCTGGTGTAGCTCCGAGCTTCAAATATTATGATATTATCAAAATGTTTAATCCAATATTAGAAAACTCATCAAAAATTTAATTCAATTAAACAATACAGCAATTCCCCACGAAAACAGCATGGAAAAAATTAAAAGTCCTCGGATCGGGCTCAAATTTTTTCTGGGGGTTCCCTGGCCGAAATAATTAGACCCGTATTTTTTTGTTTGGCCATTAGGGTGACCTACGCCGTGTTAGGGTGGTCTGAAAAATTGCCATTTTCGTCGATTTTCGCAAAAACCACTTTTTTCGAAAAATCATAACTCTTCGCCATTTAAACCGATTTCAATTGTCTTATACGCAAATGAAAGGTGATAAGTTGGCCTTTCAAAGAAAAATAGTAAGAAGTTTCAAAAATCAAGCCTAACATATGAAAAGGGCGTATGAAACTTTAAAATGCCGTTTTGACGGTGTCTGGACCAAAGAGCATATGCCTGGAAATATTTTTATCGGATTCCCCGGACATTTTTACATAACATACTAAATATGGGAGGAGTTCATCAACAGGATTCCGAGATATGATTTTTTGAAAATAAAATCCGTGTTTTTTGACGCGCCGCGCGCAAAAACCGGTGAATAACGAAATTGGCAAAAAAAACAACTTTTTTTACTAAAACTGCGATAACTTCAAAATTTCAGCAATGACCTAAACATGTCTGGGTACCAAAAGTTGCGTTTTAATTACAAAAATTTTGGTACCCAAACATCTATAAGTCATTGTTGAAATTTTAATGACTTAACATAGTTTTTGAAAAATGTGCACTTTTTTAAAGCTACGGGAATTTTATGGCCTTGATTTTTCAACTCGTAATATGTCCGAACAACTAGGCACGATTGTTAATGTTAAAAAGTTAAACTTTTTATAAATTTCTGCTCTCTTTATCAAAATGATTCCAAATTTAATATGTTAGATATTAGAAAATGACCAAAATAAATGTTGTAGCCCTTTCAAGTTTCATTGTTAAAATTTAAAATCGAACCAAAAGTCAATAAATTTAAGTTAGTAAGATAACACTGTGAACAACTCATTTTTCACAAGATTAAAATTAAATAGGCTGTATCTCGGCAAACAGCAACCGACCAACAAGGCAAAAAAGGAAAAATGTAGGTTATTTTCTCATCTTTTTTAAAATATTGTTGGTAAGGGTACTTTTTCTGAGATGTACAATTTCAAAACGGTGCATTTTTTGCAGTCGGTGCATTGGTTGAGTCATTTTTGATTGCATATTTGATTTTTCATCATGAACATAATTTTAAAGATAACGATTTTTTGAGATTTTTTTTCTTAAATCTTATTTCCGCAACCAGATTTAGCACCATCAAAAACTCTAGCGCAATAGACGTATTGTTAAGACCCCTAACACATATTCAAAATTTTGAAAATGGAAAATAAAAATTATGGCAAAAAATTAAATTAAAAAAATCGGGAAATTAGCTTTTCCACGTTAACATGTTTTCCTTTAAAAAAAATCCTGATAATCACCTTTCAAATATTGGCATGCCCATTTTTTATGACAAGCCTGCACAATTGTATGGAGCCTTGTATGAAAAAGCTAATGATGCAAAATGGCTTCTTTTGGCATCGCTCGTGACTCGTTATTATGTGGTCTAAACTATGAAATTAAGTTAATTATCTCTGTGAAGACCTTTTCAAAAGATAAGCCTGATTGAAATTTGGAAATCATTTTTATTGAGAAAATCATTTTTTAACGAAAGTTTCATTAAAAACATTGCAAATCGGACCAATAGTTTCCGAAATATTGTCAGTTGAAAATTACAGGCTAATTAGGCGACACTTAGAAAAAATCATTTTCATCGATTAGAGTTCTTTGTGAGACTGTTTCTGATAAACTAATTGCCCGATTTTCAAAGGTTCCACACGGAGAAAAACGTTCATGAAATTTGAACACTTTGTTCGTGGTTCTCAATTTCATGAACGCTTGTTCACGATTTTTGGAACTCATTATTCATTTTATAGGAAATTTACTCAGCTTTTCAAAATATTTTTTACAGCTTGTTTTTCTAGCCTGAAATATTTTTAAATTGCAAAAAATTGAAAATGTATACTTAAAAGTACTTTTAGCGTCAAAACGGTACATTTTATCAAAAAACAAAAATGATGATAAATAATTTTAAATACATATTTTATTGTCCCTGTTTTTAATATTTTTTCAACCAGATTTTTCACCGTCACGCACTATGGCTCAGATGATGTATTTTTTAGCCCCCTAAAAAAATTTCGAAAAAATAATTATATAATTATTTTTCTCGGATTATTACGTCGAATCCCGACTGTTCCCACCGATATCGCTCTTCCCGACACCCCAAAAACGTCTACCAAGTCTCGGACACCACCATTCTGAGAGCTGCATCTTCTTGTCCTAGCCGCGCGCTGCTGCTGGCCGTTCGTCCGATTCAGTCCAACCAACAAAACGGCACCATTCTGTTCCGTTCTCTTTGCAAAAAGGGACCAGCGCGCGCGTCTATGACGGTGGTGGTGTGGGTGGCCCGCGTTGCTAAACTTGTGCTGTACAACTGAATGAAAACACAGCACGGTACAGCCCCGGACCGTTTTTGGAACCATTCCGAAATTACGTGGGGGGATGGCGAACCTAGGGGACAGGTTTGAAGAATGTTTTATTAATTTGATACCGGTTATGGGGGTGGGTTTTTGATGGGGAGGTAGAATGCGAATTTTGGAGGTTTTTAAATAAATTTTAAAGGTTGGAAGTATAGACACAATGGAGATATTTAGGAAATTGAAAGATATTGGATTGTGAAACCATCCCGAATCACCAAATTGCATCGAAAACAAAACAGTGAACGTCAAAGAACCCAAGGGTTTCCAGCAAGGCCTCAGACTGGCAAGTAATTAATAATTACTTTGATTTTTAGGTGGTAATTAAGTAATTATTTAATTACTTAGTAATTCATGGTAATTAGAGTAATTTAATGTAATTAATTGGTAATTAAAGTAATTTTTGAGTAATTAAAGTAATTGATTTTTTTTAGTTGTACTTCTTCAACGAAACTATTTATTATTTATATACCGTAAACGGGGGTGACTTTGATAGCCTCAGCGCGATTTTTCCTCAAAATGAAGAGTACAATTAAAACACGTACGGAATGGTTAAGAATCATACTGAGTTTGGTAGAGAATTGTTTCAAAGTACCTCAAGAAGAAATTTTCATAAAATTTTGAAAAGTTTTAAAAGTTAGTTAACTAAAAAAGAAAATGTTGATGAAGGTCATTATGTTAAACTTCTCAAAGTGTAATGATTTTCTCAATGAA
The DNA here is from genome assembly GCF_016801865.2 of Culex pipiens pallens. NCBI lineage: Eukaryota > Metazoa > Arthropoda > Insecta > Diptera > Culicidae > Culex > Culex pipiens. Next base: position 13,403,952 of record NC_068938.1, on the reverse strand, counting down.
CATGATATTGAATTGGAAAACGGAACACATTTTCGGATTCGTTGGACAATTTTCCACTAGGCCGAAGGTTAAATAAGTTTGTAAATAATAAATAATATGTGTTTTTGAAACAAAATTTAAAAAAATCTCCAAATTTATTAGCAATTTTAGTTGAACAAATTTCATGTAAAATGTGAAAACTTGTGATTCGTGCTTCAAATTCAGTATAAAATGCAATATAAATCGATAATTTTATAAACAAAACTAGTTTTAACAAATTTCAGGCAAAATTCCGACTTTTTAACAATTTTACCTAAAATTTATATGTATTTTGTTAAAAACTTTTAAACTAAGTTAACTAAATATAAACATTTATTTTTTTTTTCTTAAAAACAACATCAGCTACTTTAGTGATGGCACAATTAACGTACAAATAAAGTTTGAACATCATAAATATGATTTTAACAAGAAAAACTATGACTATCAAAGTCACCCCGGAATTTAAACTAAGAATTTGTAACGTAACTATTTTTCTAAACACTATTGAAAAAAGTTTTTATCCAAAATAGTGCATGGGCTTTGTGTGGCCTACCCCAGTACATGTTTTAAAAATAATAATCTTGAGAAAAACCTTACCTGTTGGAAAATATTCCATAAACAAATTGAAATCCTATCAAAGTCTCCCCGGTTTACGGTATAATCTTTTATATCAGTATTTTATTAATTTCAAATGAGAGTGAATAACAAAGATTAAAAAATACTGGTTCTGTATGTAGAAGGCCTTATTCACCATAGTTCTCTCCTAAAACCTAAAACTCTCCTAAAATTTATTTTTATCATGTTGTGTATCGAAGCTGATTAACAACAAAAAGCAACGCCATGATATATTTCCCAGTGTTTTTTTTTGTGAATCCGAAATCTATTCATTTTTATTAAATAATTAATATTTTTTTTTTGCAAGAATTTTTTATGCTTTTCCTAAAAATGTGGTATTTCCCGAAAAAAGTCCAAATAATATTTTTTTTAAAGAGCTACCGAATGAGCTATTTATAAATAATTTAGTTTAGAACCGTAGAAATGAATACTTAAATTTAAATTAAATGTTTTTTATCGTCGTGAAAAGTAATTAAGTAATTTATGTAATTAATCATTTTGGACCAGTAATTTGAGTAATTAATTGGCAGACTGGCAAGTAATAAACGCTTCTGGAAACCCTTGAAAGAACCGACGCAACGCAACGTAACAGGAAGAACAAGCACAGACAAGCAGGCAGGCAAGCAGGCCATGCAACCAGCAGCAGCAGTCGTCGTCAGGTCCGTTTTGTTGGGGTGTTGATGAACGATGAACGCCAAGAGAAGCGAAACAAGCGAGAGAGCGAGGAAGAGGTCGAAAGAGAGTGGTGTGAAGCGGGCGGCTAGACGACCATTCCTGCGAGCTTCGGACTCCTTGGTGGTACGCTGCGCTGAAGAAGAGAGTGTGAGTCAGAGACGTGTGAGACGTGAGGAAACGTGGGTGAGAAGGAGAGTGTGCGAGGTTAGGTTTGGGAAGTGAGCGGATCCTGAACTCGTGTTGCTGTGTTGCTGTGTGTACAGCAACGTGTGTATACAGGTTTCCGTACAGCAGCTACCAAGGGAGACTGTGTGTGCTGATTGTCGTCGTTCTCTCTGTTGTGTTCCCTGTTTGGTCGTGTCTTCTTGTTCCGTCCTGTGCGCGTGAGAGACGAAAGAGAGAGCACGGTGAGAAGCGCGTTCGCCGCTTCCGAAGACTCTCGAGTGAGCCGAGCCGCTCAGTTCTCCCTTTGCACTCGAGCTTGTCGCACGCGCGTTCCTGACGGTCGGTTCTTTGACGGTTGTCGTCGTCGGTACGAAGAAGAAGTCGTTGTCGTCGCGCGAAGTATCAGCAAGCAGAGCTGAGGTTTGGTTTGGGAAGGAGTTGCGACGAGAAGCGTTGGCGGAAGAAACGAAAAGGTTGGTGCCGTCGTCGTCGTTCGTGGTTTGTTGTGGGGAGACCCCAAGAACCCTCTAGACAGGGGTTGAGCGGCTGGAGTGAGTGTTCGGCACGCGTTCGCTCGCCGTTTCACGACGATCATTAGTCTGAATGATTGTTTGTTTTGTGCAACTCAAAGAGAGAAAAGAAAAGCCAAAATGCTTTAATTAATTTAATTAAAATCCTCACTCATTACTGCTTGGCACTCTGCCTCTGCTGGTGGTGTGCACGACCAAGAACCTTCGTCTGCGAGTACAGACGGAGAGCAAAAAGAGCTCCTTCTTCCTGTGTTGTTGTTCGTTGTGTTGTGTGTCCTACAGGCTGCCTGTGTGCGCTTGTATCAGTGCTTTATTTTTTGTTGTGGCTCGTAAGGAAGAGGAACCGCCGGCAAGAAGACCCTGCTGTTGTGAGTCCTGGCGCTCATGTGTGTGATCCGCGTGTCTTCTTCAACCTCCTTCTCCATCAGCTCTACCCCCCGAACTTGGAGGACAACCGTTTTTACTCATTTTAATTATCCTCCCCACCTCTTGGTTCCGAGGTTCGCGCTGGGTGTGAGAAGTGATTTCATAGCAGAATTAGCTTCACGTTCCCAATCCACCGCGGCAAGCCGGGCCACGGCAAAAACTATTTGGAACACATAAAATGCACGGCGGGCCAAGAACCAGAAGCTGACGACGACCGCTCCGCACCCGAATCCGACCACCACTCCGAAGAAGGGGAAAAAATTGGATGAAACATTCACTAATTGGCTATTTCTCTCTTTGCTATCATTTTATGTGTGTCCACACCCGTCGTCGTCGTCGACGACCGACCGACCAAGTCCCCTTCCAGGGCCACACATTTTATGCTTCTGCGGGGACCCAGCCTGACGGGTGTATCGGTGTACGGTACAGTTCGGTAGTCCGCAGACAGGTAAACAGAACCCCCGAAACAAAAAAAAAAGCATCGAGCAACTGCACCGACAGCAAACCCAAACTCCTCAATCAAACGAAGAACTTCAGAATCTTGTCACAAGTGCTGGACACACGCGAGGACATCCAGCCGTAGACCTCCTCGCCATCGTCGTTGGGTGTTGATGAAGGAAGGTGCTGCTACTAAACACCTTCCCGAAAATCGGACTGGACAAGCAGTCCTGAAGGCAAACAACACCGCGGCGACGACACTGCACAGAGAGAGACACTGAAGACACACGGGACGTGAGCTGTTTGTTGACAAGATGAAACGAGCGCCAAAAGGTGTACGCGCGCTGCACGGTGGGATAATGCTTGTGATGTGATGTGAGGTGTGCAGGTTTTTGTTGCGCTGAGGTTTCAATTTTTGAATTGCGGAAAGTGGAAAGGAAGATTTTGAGTGCAAGTGTTGTGAGCAGAGTTTTTTCAACTGTTTCTATTGAGGAATTTGAAGATTATTGCAAGATCGGAAGAGTCTCGTCAAACGAAGAAAAATACAATTCGGTGGTGATGTTGCAACGAAGAACTGTTGAAGGAACTGAAGTTGGACAGTAAAAGTGCAGGGCAGAACCGGAAAAACGTATTGCAAACCCGAAATGAGTAACAAAAGACAACTATTAAAGATGACTATCGAGATGCTGAGGAAAATCTTCAATAGAAACCATTTCAATGCAACACAAAAACTATTGAAGATGCATACTGTGATCAACTGTGGTAGTCAAAACTGATCTACCGTACAAATGCTGAGTGTACTGAAACTCCAATCTTAATCCAGAATACCATTAGTCTGTAAAAAAAATACTCAAATTAATTGCATATAAGAGCAAAACCCCCCTAAAATTACTTTTAGACGAAATCAAGTGATGTTCAATTTTTGATTATTTTAACCTTTGATAAGAAAATTCTTTAAAATAAGTTAATGGAGTCATGTTTGCCTCAAACACTCGTCCAGTCCAGTTAAAATTGTTTGCTAAATTAATTCATAACAATTATTAGTTAAAAAAATTATCTTCGATTTCATAAATAAAAGTCCTAGCGAATTTTAATCAATTAAATTTCAATTGCGAAAATTTAAGAGCTCAAAAAATCTATTTTATCGTTTAAATTTTCGAGTTAATGCAATTTTAGTGAAAAAAGTAATTTTTCCCGTTTTCGCGCGCGGCGCATCGAAAACCCCCATTTTTTCAAAAAAAAAATCTCGTCTCGATAAAAAAAAAACTTCAAATAATTTTTATCTAAAAGGCCAATCAATTGCATTTCATAAACGTCAAAGACCGCATCTTGACAGCTCGTTCCAAGGGGACAATTAGGACAATTTTAAAATTGTCAGCTAATCCAGGAACTCTTTGTTGTCGAATTTGCAAATATTCAAATGTTCCCAGAATATTCCTAATTTTTCCAATTTAGCTGATAATATCTTCAGAATCGACAAAATTGTTCCTAAAATCGAAAAATTGTCGAAAATTTTGAAAACATTTCATTGTTTACAAATTCGACAGCAAAGTGTTACCAGATTATCTGACAAGATTTCTATCCGTGTTAACAAAATAGTTTTCATATTTACTCCAACATTTAGAAACATATTTTAAACTCTAATTTTTTGGTTTCTTTAAAAATGTTAATAATTCCTTTTTACTTTTCTCAAATTTTTACTTTTCTCAAATTTGTGTCGATTATTAAAAATGCTGAAGGGCTTTTATGGGGGTGAATCAAACATAATTTGAATTTGATATTTTTAAACGTTTAATACTTTAAAACAAACTTCTCATACCAGCAAACTAATTCTTACCAGTTTAATGTTTGTTGACACGTGAAACCTTAGATTTCAAATCTCAGTGATATCTATAAATCGTCTCTTGAAACTTAGGGAATCTTATAGCTTATAGGTGCTTCTTTAAAAAAAAGTCTAGAAGTGTAAAATGCTGTGCAGAAATATCTTCATTGCAAAATATTGTTTTTTCATTGCTTTTGAAGCTGAGAAGTTTGCTTTGTCGATTTTTGCAACCAATATTTAGATTGAAGCCTATTGCTTTTGTTGATTTGAAATGTAAATTGTGTGCAAGATTATAGATTTTTTTTAAACTTAATGTTAAAATGTGCTGAAACCAATTTTAAAGGTAAACTCACGAGCATAGTTTTTTATTTCCAATTTATGATTAATTATGCCCTGGAATTAACATAAAATTATTACTATATGTGAAGCTAGTATTATATAAAATGAACAAACGAATAAAGGCATTGGGAAAACTTAAAAAAAAAATACAAAGGGGAAAAGAAGAATAAATGTTCCTGGGAAATTTAATACTTTTTGATTTTTTTAGAAGATATTTTCCAAAAAGATCATCACGTACAGTCCAGATTATTCTATGCATCGATTTTTTAAAGGTTCCTTGGATTATTTATTTTATATTTCACAACTTTGAACAATAAATTCGTGGTCTATCACTTTTTTGGGATGGAATTTGGCTCTACGATCCAAAAGAAGATAACGATTTTCGTTGTGTTTCGATAGTCCAAAATGAAACTTTTACCGAGGAATTTATTTAAATTCTAGTTTGTTTCGAAACATGGAAACAACATCTAAGAATATTTATTTCCTAAAAATCTAGTGTGATAGGCAATTTTGAATAAATATTTGTGTATGATTTGAATTTCACCCAAAAAAAGGAAGCAAAATAATATTTTGTTTGTAAGTTTAAATAACCGATTCTTAATTAAAAATTCTTATGATTGTCACTCATTTCGATTACAAATATACTTAATAAGTTTTATTCGAAAAGCAATCACTCTTTTAAAACATTTTAAACCTTTGAAATGTAAAATTATGTAGATAAAATTTCATACATTAAAAATCTGAACCACTCAAAATAGAATAAAAAGAAAATATTTTTTCTGATAAAAACAAGGAATTTCAGGTCAGAATTTCTCAAATTTATCTAGATACATTGTTGATGGTCTTGGTCTACATTTAATATTAACACTCTGCTAGCAAGATGAACAATCAAAATCAGATAAAAACTTATTGCGCTGAAAATCATCAGTATTCAAAAGCAGTTATCCTATTCATTTGTGTATTGTGTGTGTATTTATTGGTGATATTTGGAACATATTAAAATAGTAGTTTATGCAACAAGATGCAAAAAAAGGATTTTTTCAGCACGAGTCGTACATTTATCCAACGAGGTTCACCGAGTTGGATAAATACGACGAGTGCTGAAAAAATCAAGTTTTGCAACGAGTTCCATACAACATTTTTTGCAATTCCGAAAATCACCCATTGAGTGAAATTTTAAGTCGAATTTGTATATATTTTGTCTATAAAACGTTTAAATCAAAAAAATGTTGAAAAGTGATACTTTTCGAAACAAGTGCTGAAAAGTTCAACTTTTCAGCACCCATTTCAGTGGTGAAAAGTAGAACTTTTCAGCATTTATTTTGAAAACTGTTGCTATTCGATTCTGTTATTATTGGTACAGAAAAGTAGGCTATTTCGTCGTTCAAGAATGACAGGAAAAGTAAGTAGTTTCACGGCGGAATTGCAAAAATAATGTTATGAAATTATCAGTAGATCAATCGACAAAAAGTCATCAGTACAAATATGTACAAAAAATAAAAAAAAACTTTTACCGAGGAATTTATTTAAATTCTAGTTTGTTTCGAAACATGGAAACAACATCTAAGAATATTTATTTCCTAAAAATCTAGTGTGATAGGCAATTTTGAATAAATATTTGTGTATGATTTGAATTTCACCCAAAAAAAGGAAGCAAAATAATATTTTGTTTGTAAGTTTAAATAACCGATTCTTAATTAAAAATTCTTATGATTGTCACTCATTTCGATTACAAATATACTTAATAAGTTTTATTCGAAAAGCAATCACTCTTTTAAAACATTTTAAACCTTTGAAATGTAAAATTATGTAGATAAAATTTCATACATTAAAAATCTGAACCACTCAAAATAGAATAAAAAGAAAATATTTTTTCTGATAAAAACAAGGAATTTCAGGTCAGAATTTCTCAAATTTATCTAGATACATTGTTGATGGTCTTGGTCTACATTTAATATTAACACTCTGCTAGCAAGATGAACAATCAAAATCAGATAAAAACTTATTGCGCTGAAAATCATCAGTATTCAAAAGCAGTTATCCTATTCATTTGTGTATTGTGTGTGTATTTATTGGTGATATTTGGAACATATTAAAATAGTAGTTTATGCAACAAGATGCAAAAAAAGGATTTTTTCAGCACGAGTCGTACATTTATCCAACGAGGTTCACCGAGTTGGATAAATACGACGAGTGCTGAAAAAATCAAGTTTTGCAACGAGTTCCATACAACATTTTTTGCAATTCCGAAAATCACCCATTGAGTGAAATTTTAAGTCGAATTTGTATATATTTTGTCTATAAAACGTTTAAATCAAAAAAATGTTGAAAAGTGATACTTTTCGAAACAAGTGCTGAAAAGTTCAACTTTTCAGCACCCATTTCAGTGGTGAAAAGTAGAACTTTTCAGCATTTATTTTGAAAACTGTTGCTATTCGATTCTGTTATTATTGGTACAGAAAAGTAGGCTATTTCGTCGTTCAAGAATGACAGGAAAAGTAAGTAGTTTCACGGCGGAATTGCAAAAATAATGTTATGAAATTATCAGTAGATCAATCGACAAAAAGTCATCAGTACAAATATGTACAAAAAATAGAAAAAGTAGTTAGCAGTTATATGGCCCTTCGTTAACGATTTTGTTTGTCCTTATTATTTGTCTCTAAGACAGTTCTAAGGTAACTTTACTTTAGGACGTTTTCAAGCAAGGTTTCGTCCTTTAAAAAAAAAAATTACCTCAGTATTACAGAGCGAATTCGCTTATTCGTATGGGACTGCATTCGGATAAGCGAATCCAAATTCGCTAATTAGAACGACAAACAGCTGTCAAAATCTTATTCGAATTCTTGATTCCGCTCTGTAATCGATCTATCCACCAAAAATTGCATAACATGTGTCAATTCTCAACAATAATTACAAATATTGATTGAATTACATTATATATTTCTCGGAAACCATGAATAAGTATCAACGTTCAAGTTTGAATTTATTGGAATATTTTTTTCAGTCGAAAATATTGTTTGCGCATAAAACTGGAAAAGACAATAAAATTTTTGTTTTTATTCAAAACCACCATTTCTGGAGCAATGAAGGCAATCCTATATTCCAAATCATGCATTCTAAAATTCGTGAACTTTTGAAAACTTTTGATAATAATGTTCTAAATGCGAAAAATTGGTAGTCAGCAAGCTTATTTCTAAAAATATTTTTAAATTTAGAAATCTAAATTTGTAGAAATAATTGAAGAAAAAAGTACAGTCTAGACTCGATTATTGCGAAGGTGTTTAAAAAACTTCATTTCGGATAGTCAAATCACAATTTTGTCTTATTTTCGATTGTCGCGCTTAAGTAAGCCAAACATCAATGAAGTGATTTAGAATTTCTAAATCGTAAATGGCGGTGTTGAAATATTTTAAAAATGTATTATTAAATTTTATAGGCAATCAACTATTAAAACTTTACTAAAATGGAGTCTTTGATTCGAATTTGATGTTAAAAGGAAGAAAAAAAGAAAAAGAGTTGTTTTTGGGTTCGTGATTCGATTATTGGAAGTCCCATAAAAACCTTCAGACTGTAGTGCAGAAAAGAAGTATTTCATCGAATGAGTTCTTTCGGAATTGTTGATTTGACCAATAGAAAGTCTAACTTGAAAAATAATTTATTTCACTTGATTTCAGCCAATTACTCAACCTCCTCTTCCGTTCTCGATGCTCAACCATCCGCAAACGACAATAATTGAATCAATGCACCGCTCGGTGCTCCTTCATTTAACCCTCTAATGATCGAATTGTTCGGGACCTCTACCTCAATTTATCTTACACACTCACAGAGTCACACACGTGTAGCGCAAACCTTTGCCCCGGGAATTGAATTCACCTTTAATTACAATTCCACTAATCATCTGCTAATCCACCGCCGCAACAGCCGCAGCCGCACCAACCCCGATATAATACCTCTCATTAAGTACACCTCATTAATCGAGAACTGTACCATCGCACCGTCGTCGGTCGGGCTGTGCATCCAGAGCCTGGGCAGTCAGCAGTGGTTTCCTCCGATTGCCTCACACACCATCCATCGCTCGACTCGTCCTCTTCCCTCGTTCGTCATCCCGCGCTCACGCTAATAATGATTAATACACACAGCTGATTCGTCGACCCTCCGGGTCGTCTTCCTCGTTCCCCTCGCGCTCACGCGTCCATCTCTAATCCCTCGGTAATTACATCACGGTCAATTGTATCGAATTTTTAATTTACGTTCCATCAGTAATTCCCCTCGCCTTCGGCATGCCCAACTTGAGGAAGAGTCCCTTTCCGACAACACCAACACCACCATCCAAGTGTGCCTTGTGCGTCCTGTTTGCAATCCATCCATCACCAATACAGAGTCGGGCGCAGCCGACTGCGACCCGAGTCGAACTGTTCGGCCGGCATGGCATGCCTGACTGTCTTGGGTGAGCTGGTCGTGAGTCGTGAGTCGTGGCCGAGCATGCTCGGTGAGATGCGATGTACGGCGCGATACCTTCCAGAGGTTCGAACGCTGGTGAACGCAATCATTGCTCAAGCTGAACGTCTAGCGGAAGCATCGTGCTGCTGAGGGGTTTGAGCGATTCTGAGCGTAAACTTGGATGAAAACAGTACGTGGTTCTTGTTTTGGCTTGTCGTGGGAGCACGATACGTTTCGCGAGTCAGGGGAGAGAAACCCGACAAGCTACTGGCGAACACGAAACGTGCAACTCATAAATTGGTTTATTATCGTGTGCAAACAATAAAGCGATAAATTTATAAAAGTATTAAATCATAAAACGATAATTAATTTAATTAAACTTTTCAATAGCAGTTGCGGCGGGTTCGCTTCGGGTTCCCGCCACCGGGTGGGTTCTCCTCCGCGATTTCCTCTCACTTTATCGCGCGCCACCTTTAGGAAACTAATTATTTTTATCTTATTCTCTCTTCTCTTTCTCTGCCGCAGTGTAGAAGTTTCCTGAAGAAGCTGATCCAATCAACGCGCGCGAAGCAGTAGCAATTGTCACCGAGGCAAAGATCATAAAAAAAGCGAGGGGCCTCTCCTCACCCTGCCCGGCGCGACATCTAGCCGTGAAGAAGTGCCGCCAAATCGCAGTTGGCGCGCTGATCGTTAAAGAGAAATAATAGAGTGAGGAAAAAAAAAGAGTGCAAACAGTGTTTGGTGTGGGAAGAGAGAGAACCAGCTTCCAAGTGAAAATATTTATATGATTTTAATGAGAATCAAGATAAGAAATAATAGTTGGAAAATAATAAATAAAGGCAAACATTAGCGGGCGAGCGCGCGAGGGTTCCGCGACGTGTCAAGTGAAGAATGGTCACACCGTACTGAAGAGACCTTCCCCCTTAAGCTCGGGGCATCGCGAGTGGCCAAATTGCTGAAATGAAATATAGATCCGCGTCGCGCGGTGAAAATTGAAATTTATTTAGATAGATAAAAATAAGTGCACACACACACGCGGTGCGCCGCAAGGAAAAACGGAAAAATAGAAAATTATTTATAAATAATAGCCAAGCGCGCGCGAAAATAACGGGCAAAACTGGTGAATCGAAAAAAGTGCCACCCCCACCTTTAAAAAAAGAGCAAGCAAAACTGCATCATCAAACTGCTGCAAACACAGGAAAAGCTAGCGGCGCTATTGTGTGAGTTTGTGCAATTGTGTGTGTGTGAAGAAAAATAGTGCGCGCGGAAAAATCTATCAATTTTATCAAAATCCCCTCGCCACGCACCCCTCGTTTTGACGTTCCTTCGGAACCGGGGGGCCAATCTAATCAATAAAAATAACGAGCCCGCACGAGTCGCAAAAAGTGCATCGCGGCGAATGCAACTCAAGTGAAGGCTTCGTGAAGTTTTAAAAAAGCTAAAAAGCTAGCATAAATCCCGCCAGGAATCCCGCCACACTCAAGCCGTCAAGCTGGCCGCGTCAATAGCAATGAACCCGCACTACCATCCGTACCCGGACCTGGGCTCGTCACCGCACTCGCCCAGCCCGGACAACGCCAACTATCCGGGCGGGATGGTTGGCGGGCCACACCACAACGGGCACGGTCCCGGGGTGGGAGGGCCGCAGGGGGGTGGTGGCGGAGGAGGTGGTAACCCGATGGGGGTTAGCCAGATGGACAGCCAGGCGGTCGGTGGGTTCCACGGGATGAACAACGGGGCGGGACCGGTGAAGCACTGCGCGGGATGTGGAGGTGAGTGTTTGTTAGTAGTGATAAGGTTAGGATTGGTAGGGAATGTTAGGAAAGTCAAATTAGATTAAACCAAAAAAAAATTTTTGAAAGTGCAATTTAACCAAAGTGACATCCCAGTGAACCATGAAAGTGAGAAAAAGTCTGATTTTCATATTAAAAAAAATTGAAGGCAAATAAAATCTGGATTTGCATGAAAAAATAATGAAATATTCTATAAAAAAAAATAATGTGTTAAATTACCTCAATTCGTGTCAAATCAAACTGTTAACAATTGGGCCGTTCAAACTCAGGCCAAAGTCGAGAAAAAGGGGGCCAAAAATGAAAAATACACAAAAAACTGTAATTGCAAGCCATTGTTTTTAACATTTGAATGAAAAATGCTTTTAAATGCAATTTACGCCAGTCCACTTGTTTTGAAATAATTCATGTTCAAAATATCTAAGTATTGAGGAAATGTTGTTTTATACGAGAAATCTACTTTTTTTTTGTAATACCGGAATTTCAAAATATTTATAAATGAGCCTAAACATGCACTATATAATTAATTATCATCGAAGGTGAATGCGCAAATTGTTTTCAATTTATCAGACTTTTAGTTCCATCAATATTTCGGAGTTTTTTTTTTTTTTCAAAAAAATGTGCTATTTATTTTTTTTAACCCAATTTTCAATGAGGGGCTGACATAATCTTTGTATAATATTTGCAACGGCCTTTAAAAAACATTATAAAAACGTTACTTAATCCACCCTTAGGTGGTTGGTGCCTTCCTCACATTTAAAAGGTAATGCTATCAAAAATAGGGCGGACCTTTAAGTGTTCTATCAATTTGACTAATTATTCATCTCATTATTATTTCAGGGCACTTATGTGCTTACAACTTATGATAGCGTAGTCAAATCTCCAATTCAATTTGTGCCCGTTGGAAAGGCTTATTAATTTTCTATCCAAAGATAGGTCGCATGATATATTTGGACAACGTTTTCATCAAAATACCTGAGATCTGGCCTCCAAAAAGTGTATAAATAACACTTAAGTGCTTATAACTTTTGATAGGGTTGGCAGATCTTTTATGTTTTGAACGCATTGGAAAGGTCTTTCGATTACCTATCCAACGACAGGTCGCATGATAGATCCGGACATCGTTTTCATCAAAATATCTGAGAACCGCCCTCCAAAAAGTGCATAAATATCACTTAAGTGCTTATAACTTTTGATAGGGTTGTCAGATTTTCAATGTTTTGGACGCGTTGGAAAGGTTTTTTGATTACCTGTTCAACGATAGGTCGCATGATAGATCCGGACAACGTTTTCATCATGATATCTGAGATCCGGCTTCCAAAAAGTACATAAATAACACTTAAGTGGTAATAACTTTTGATAGGGTTGTCAGATCTTCAATGTCTTGGACGCGTTGGAAAGGTCTTTTAAATACCTTTCTAAAAATGTATAACATGCCGGGTTTTCTTACAAAAACCACCCTTTTTACAATTTTCCGGACTTTTGTTAAAATCGTTTTTTTAGCATAACTTTTGAAGTACTTAACTAAACTGCATAATTTTTAATACCGACTTATGGGACCCCAAGACGGATCGAATGACGCCAAAACGGACAAAATCGGTTAAGCCAATGTTGAGATAATCGAGTGACAATTTTTTGATCAACATCCCACCACACACACAGACATTTGCTCAGAATTTGATTCTGAGTCGATAAGTGTACATGAAGGTGGGTCTAGGAGGTCTAATTGAGAAGTTCAGTTTTCGAGTGATTTTATAGCCTTTCCTCAGTAAGGTGAGGAAGGCAAAAAGTTTTAAAAGGTTTTTTTCTTAATAAAATTTACCTTCCAGATTGTTTTTTCAATCACGACACATATAATTTGTAATTTGTAATTTGTTGTTTTATTGGGCACGTCAACTTGTTAGCATAACACTTTAAATCAAGTCAAGGAAGGAACAACAGGAGGTTATAAAAGATCCAAAGATAAAATCAAACAAATTGCAGAAGGCCTAATAACTAATTTTGAAATGATCGTTTCAGAGCACTTTTGAAAGACGATAGTGTTGGTAAAAAATAGTGTTGGTAAAAAAAATTAAAATATAAATATTTATATTTTAATTTTAAATTTATTTCTCGTTAATGAGGGCTTCACTTTCTTGGTCTTGGTAATGCAGACCAATTAAAAATAAACAGAGTAATATGCATTTTTACAAAACCGATAATCATGAGGAATTTTTTTACTGTCACGATTAATTCATTTGTTAAAAAAAGCTTTGAAAAAGGATAATATTTTCCTAAATTTGAAAATACAGCAAAAATTTGAGTAAAATCTAGTAAAAAAAATCAGGTGTCAAATTTTCAACCTTACAAAATTCATCTTTTCTTACTTACAACTTGCTGGAACTTAAATTGAAATGATTTGATTATAGCAAAAATGTAAAAATAGTATAAAACCAGTCAAAATATTTTCAAATATATTGAATGAAAAATGGGGGAAAACAAAAGTTTAAATGTTATTTGAAGAGTTTATTCTTCTTTTAAACTTAGCTTCTCGTAAATGTATTAAAAGGCTGACAATGTATTTTTCAATGAAAAAATTAAAAAAAATTAACAGTGCAGTAAAGACCTTAAGCTCTGTCTTATTTTTTTTTTATCAAAAACGATTAAAGAAACGTCCAAAAATGATGTTTGATTATTTTTTGTTAAAATCATCGATAAACATCGTTAACCCAAATAATGTTACAAAATATTCTGAGATCCTGAAAAATTATAACCTTATTTTGAACTTATGTTGAATGCCGTTTTATGGTTTATCAAATGAAAATTTCTATTTGAAAAATGAAAATCTGGGGTAGTCTTGTTATGGTTTATTCAATTACGATTACTTTAACCGAAATATGGTCATTTGTCATATCTAAGGTCATAAGTAGGGTGAAATTCTACAAATGAAATAATTAAATAGTTATTGATTTGATAGCGTCATGTATCCTATTTAAACAAAAAAATGTTTATTAGAAGAATGGAATGGAAATAAAAATTAAGCTTTTTTTCAAGTTACAACATTTACTAAGAATAATAATAATGCTGAGTCATTAAGTAATCACAAAAATCCAAGAGTAAGATGTTATTTTTCTTTCAAAATAGTGTCAATTTCAAAGAATTTTAGCTTCTTGTTTTCTATGTGTTTTTCACATGTTTAATATCTATGATTTTATTTAATTTTAATGTTCATCAATCAAAACATTTTTTTTTTAATTTACTGAAAAGAATTGTGTTTTCTTCCCTTCAAAATTTCTCAGTTTTTTTCATATTAGTTAGGCTGGTACAAATATTTTTAAAAGTTTTTGTCACCCCCCCCCCTTCAAAATTGGCCCGAAAAATCAGGGGGCAAAAAAAATATTTTTACAATAAACTTCAAAATTTCAATGAAAATTCAAGTGCAACCAGCTGAAATCAAATTTAAATACATTCTTCTGCGTTTAAAATCATTTTTAGCATGTTTGGGTTTATTAAAAAATCTTATGATTTTTTGAAAATTTTCGATGCAAAATCTTTTTTTTCGATACAATTTTTGTTTTTGTCAGATCTTAGATTTTTTGAAAACTAATGATTGCAAAACAACTGAACTAGTGTAAAATGCATTTTGAAACACTTTTTTCATTTAAATGTGAAAACTATGGCTTGTTATTTAAATTTTTATATTTTTTTATTTTTTTGCCCCCCCCTTGACCTCGGCCAGGGCCGAGGGACAAAAACTTTTTTAAATATTTGCATCGGCCTTATTCATTTTCGAACTGTCGAGTAAAAACAAACATTCTTGCATTGTATCTACATAAAGTCGACTTTCTCTGAGTCGATATTAAACTCAAATTTCATTGAACAAGACAAATATAGCAATCATGCATCGCTATTTGGATCATCGATAGTATTTTATTACCTTTTTCGAAAACATATAAATTTTATCATATGTTCATTCCATGTTATAACAATTTGACTGCCATTTTATTCTGAAGTTGGAATGGTAAAAGTGATAAAAAGTGATAAAAAAGATTTAAATTTGGTTCAATACAGTTTGAATGAATTGTTCTTTATAATATTAATTTTGATCTAAAAAATCTGGCATTTAAAAATATTTAAGATTTTTTCTGAATCCCGAGAAATTTCAACAAAGTTTGATGCTTTGTTTTGACGGAATTTGGAAAAAAAATCCTAAGCCTTTGTGTTTTGCCGAAAGTTAGCAAAATATCTATTATTGTTTCAAAGTATGTATTTTGTCTTATTATCATTTTCTTCTCTGAATTATCTGAATAAAAGAATATTTTTCTCAACTTATTTTGCATGTTGTGCAACAAGCTATTCGATTTATGAGCTCCGTAAACTGGGGTGACTTTGATAGGTTTTTCCAATGCCCGTCAATTTCATAGCTCAACATTTTTGAGAATTTTGAGAATTTTGAGTATGTAAGCATTAAGGGATAACTATTATCGAACATTTTTGCAAAAATGTGTCTGTTATATTGGATGTATCAACATTAGTGGCCAAAGCAAATTTCTATCAATGTCACCCCGGGCTATCAATGTCACCCCAGTTTACGGCATGTTGTAATTTAAAGTTTTTATCCTTTGACTAAAAACTCATATTTTTTGTTCTTTTCCTTGGTTTAAAATATATTTTTCTTATTATTGCGAGATTATTGATTATTGTTGAAATATCGGTTTAGCAAGGTTTCATTTTGAAACCCAATATTTAGTGGTATTTCTTGATATAAAAATGGTAATTTTAAACCTAACCATGAAAGAAATGAATCATTTTGAATCCATGAAAAAAAGCGTTGTAATTAAAGAAATATTCACTTGAATTCCACTTTGAAAATTGCTTTGGTATTTTTTTAATGGTAATGGTCATGTTAGGTAATTTTCAACAGCATAAAAAGTAGATTTTTTTCACAATAAATGGAAGAATCAATGGCAATGTAAAACACAAAACAATCAACCCTAATGATAATTAAGGTTGTAGATTTAAGATAAAGCCTCAGAGCTTAAAGAAAAATCAAATTGTAAAAGAAGTGCAAATAAAAGTACTGAAAAGAAAATTAAATGAAAGGAGGGTTCAAAATCACGAAGATATAAACATCATTGGAGGTGAAATTTCGAAAAATAGCAGAAATACTCATTTTACGGTGACGAAATGATCTACAAATTATTCCCAAAAATGGCAGGGCTGAAGATTTCATAATAACATATCAAACTAAAACGGAGAGACAAACTTTTAACTGAAAAATCCTGTTCAGAAGAAGTTTATGCTACAGGTGCTTTAAAAAATAATGTTTGCAGTGAATTGAGTTGAAAAAATTGTACAAAGCATTGTAAAAATTGTTCAACCCTTTCAATTGGATTTTTTCAGTGAAACTTTTGTTTACCCGCTAAATGTCATTTTCCGTCAAGATAAGTGTTAAGCTCCAAAACAGTATCGAAAAGTATTGCTTTTTGATACAAAAGCGGAAAGAAAAAAAGCGGATGCTGAAAAGCACTTTGTAGTACTATCATTATTGGCGCTATCGGAGAAAAAGCTAGCTCAAACTTATCTATTTTTCCTCTCTTCAAATTTTCCAGGCAAAATTACGGAACGATTCTTCCTGCACGCGCTGGACCGGTACTGGCACAACAACTGCCTCAAATGCTCCTGCTGCGGCGCGATGCTCGCGGACATCGGCTCCAGTTGCTACACCCGCAGCGGCATGATCCTGTGCAAGGGCGACTACTCCAGGTAAGAACCAGCTGGCATCCTAGCTTACAAAAAGGGGTTTCTTTTTGCTTTCTGGTTATTAGAACATCAAAGATTTCGATGAAACAATTATTCCGTTGAAAACCACAAAGAGTTTGATTGTTCTTGCTGTTTCGATTGCATTATCAAAAGGCTGCTTTGAAGACGTTTTGGGCTACCTCTTTGGCCTTGCCTCAAATTGTAACCTGATAGTTTTCAAGCCGAAAACCGCAGGACCGCACGATCGGTTGGAGGTGATTTTATTTTTGGGTTGGCTTAATTTTTGGCCACCATCGACGGCTGCTCAACCCAACTGCCTGGTGCTACTCAAGAAGTCTTAGAAAATTTTATTATTGCGTATTTAATTTTTTTTTTTTTCGTTTCGTTTCGCTCGTCAAAAGAAGTTGGTGTTATTTTCTTTTCATTATGAACTGAAATTTAATCCATTTCTTCATCTTAAGGGGCAAAATGGGCCCTTTTGTTCCCGTTCGGCGTTGCACTCTCTCTCTATCTTAAACGACGATGGTGGTGAATATTAGGTTTCCTCCTTCAGGCCTCCACAGTCAGTGCAGCAGTGGTGAAAGGGACCCAATCAGTTTAATTCCTTTTCTACCCAAGAGGAAGGGGGGCAAATTACGCTTTTTTGCTCGACTCTGCACCAGCAGGACGAAGTGGGTGATAATGGCTCTTTGATGGACTAGAAGGGTTGTGGGGGCGAGGAGGGCTTTTTACAATATGTGAAAGCATCCATTTGAATGATTGGCATGTCATAGAGGACTTGTTTCCGTGATCTGTAACAAGGTACGAGAGAGCAAGCAAGTGTGCCTCTAGGTACCACTCTGCCGTATCAAAAGCTTCCCGCGCCACGTGCAGAACCCCGTCGTAGAGCGTTCCTGGTCCATGGCTCGGAGACATCGGGATATTACGGGTGTGGTGGTGGAGGAGGAGGGAGCGGCTGAAAGGTCCTTGCCTGGTCCGTTTCCTACTTCGTACTCTTTTTTCACCTCTCCCTCTCTATCGTAATCCCAGGACATGCTGGCAGCAGCTGACGGCGTGATGCTGTTGTAGGGTAATTGGCCGATTTTTGGTTTATTTTTTACACGATTTAAATCAAAGTCATTCCAATACTATTGTTTCAGTCATCATTTCTTACTGAAAAAAAACATTAATATAAATTCAGAGAAAAATGAATAGTGAAAAAGTGTTATTTGTATATTTATAACTCAATTATTATAAACTTGAGAAACGAAATGCGTTTTTCTCCATGAAACCTTTTTTTCTGTTTCAAAAATATAACAAAAGTTGTTGCTTATTTTCGACACTAGTGGTTGGTACTAGCAATGGTGGTCGACAGCTATAAAGTCAACTTCGTTTTTGTTGCTTATTTCCATGTAATCTGTGTACAGACTCGATTATCACTCGATCACTCGAATCACGATTGTTTGCTGAGCTTAAGTATGACCCCTAAACTACTCTAAAGTAATTTTCAATTTTCAGATACAAGATGATAGGTGCTAAAAAGGCCAATAGATTGCTATTTAGGACATTTTAGAAAACATTCTATACGTTATTTTTTGTATCTTTATTTCATTTGAATATTTTTTATAATTGTGGGACCACAGATAGGAAAAAGACACCAAATTTTAAAATCTTTTTGATTAATTGAAATATTGACAATTTTTGACAAAAACCAAATTATAAAAATGTATGATGCACTTAGTGGTACTTTTTGCTTTAAAACATTGAAAGCTGCGCTTGAAATTTGAGTTTAAGTATGTTGTTATTTTTGCATAATTAAAAAATCTTTTATTAACTTGGAATCACATAATACACTTTATTTAAATTTCTTATCGATTATTTTTAAAACCTAAAATAATCTTATGCCTGGCTAAAAATACAATTTCCTTTCGTTTTAAGAACTTCAGCGCAATCATGAGAAACCACAATAATATTAATAATGCAAACCAATTTATTGTTGTTTGTTAGAGAGTTTTTGTTAAAAAGTAGGGTTTCAAAGTGATTATAACCCTTTTTGTAAAAACAAATCATATCAAAACATATTTAAAACAAGATGAAACTTAAAAAAAAAAAGTATTTCAACATGAGTGTCCTCCTTCATTTATTTCGAATCAGTAATAACATTCTAAAAAGGCAATCTAATGATGGTAGAATTTTACTGAATAATTTCAATTAGTGTTAATATTGAAACAGAGCAATTCTCTACCAAAACCGGAAATGATTTTTTTTTTATTTTTTTATTTGGCTCAAACTTTGTAGGGGCCTTCCCTATGACCAAATAAGCTATTTTGCGTCATTGGTTCACTTATACAAGTCTCCATACAATTTTGGCTGCTGTCCATACAAAAATGGTATGTAAATATTCAAACAGCTGTATCTTTTGAGTGAATTTTCTGATCAATTTGGTGTCTTGGGCAAAGTTGAGGACTATTGAGAAAAAAATAGGTACACGGAAATTTTTTTTCAGATTTTTTAATCAACTTTTTTTTCACTAAAACTCAATTTCCCAAAATACGTATTTTTTGATTTTCGAGATTTTTTGATATGTTTTAGGAGACAAAAATCCGCAACTTTTGAGCCATAGAGAAACATGGTCAAAAAATCTGCCACCGAGATATGATTTTTTGAAAAAATAGTGATTTTTGGAAAAAATCGAAATTTTATTAAAAAAAATTAAATTTGCAATCGAAAAGTACTTCACAGATTTTTTGACAAAGAGCTCCGTTTTCAAGATATAGCCACCGAAAGTTTGATTTTAGCGAAATATTTGCAGGTTTTCGATATTTAAAAATAGTGACCATGAGTGATCATTTCTAATAATATTTTTTTTTTAAAGTTCAGAAAATTTGCTATAAAATTGTCTAAAAGACATTGAAGATTGGACCTCGGGTTGCTGAGATACAGCCGCTTTAAGAAAAAGAAACACGAAAACTTGATTTTTTTTAAGTCTCACCTAAACGACCCACCATTTTCCAATGTCGATATCTCAGCAACTAATGATCCGATTTTCAATGTTCAATGTCAATGTTCAATGTCAATGTTAAATTTTCCGATCTTTTTGGAAAAAATATTTAAAAAAAAAATTAATCAAGACCAACATTTTAAAAGGGCCAAACATTGAATATAACGCCCATTTAAAATGCTAGTGCTTCGAAAGATAATTATAAATTAAAATAATCAAGCTAAATATTGCTCTAGAACCAATTCATAACAAACTTCACAAAATAAAATAAAAATTTCAAGACTGATTTTCCTAATTTTAATGCTTAAAGTAGATTGCAGGAATATGAATCGATTTTTCAAGTTTTTTCATAGAAAATGACATTTTTAGTAAATAATTATTTTTTGCCTCCTAATTTTTTGGGAAATTTTGGGGTGGAAAAAATTGCGAAGGCAAAAATCTGAAAACTTTATTCAAATCAGGAATCAAAAGTTTAATACTAAAAATTCTTTAGTAAAAATTGTGTATTTACAGTAATAAAATTTTGAAAATTTATTTTATGATTGATCATCCAAATTACTTAAAAATTAACTAATGTTTCGATTTCCTCTAATTTTAAAAAAGTTTTATAGCAAACATTGTTTAATCTTGTTGCAATCCTCCTGAAGACAAAATTCTAGGATTAACATGAAATCTCTTAACGAAAGTTCCCATCATTTTGAAAATGCTAAAATATTGAAAACAAAAATCTCTGTGAATCGGTATTGGTTTTAAATAAGTTCGTGGAAAACTTTTTATTGTGATACTATATGAATATTCGAAAAATTCTAATTTCTCAATTTGGCCTCCAAAAACATCTGTTAATATAATTGAAAAATTGCCAATTATCAGCCTAAAAATATTGTACAATTTTTGAATGAATACATTCCAAATCAAATTAAAGTTATTTTTGATTACCAATTGCAATCAAATCCTGCATTTTAATCAAATCCATAATCGCTCAACTAATTAGCTTTTTACCCTACCCTGCTGCTCTTTGTTATCCAGCATCCTGCCAGCCAGAGGGGGTAGAGGAGGAGTCATTTTTTCTCTTTTTCTCATTGCTTGCTCCCATCATACACAACAACAACAACAACAACAGAACAGACAGCCCAGCCTGTGGCAGCAGCAGCCGGCAGCTGAGAGCGAGAGAGGGTGGAAGCGAAGCAATTAAATAAATTAACAGAAGAACATCTAGATCTCTCCGTGCCTCCGCTTCCTCCCCTGACGAGCCTATCACCCTTCAAAAATTCTGAGGGTGTTTGTGTTGGTCTGTGTGTGTGTCGTCCTTGCCAATCCAGCCAACATCCTTCTTTGCTGGCTCCTTTTTCAGGCATTATTCGTTACAAAACAAAAAGCGGGCGCACTTACACTAACGAGGCTAGGATTCCTTCAATGACACACATACTCACTCATAAGCCGTTTGTACTTGTGTGTTAGTTCCAAGTTTATTACTGCATCGAGCTAATTACGAAATGGGAAGTGAGAAGCCCGGCGGCGGCGGCGGCGGCCGTTTTGCGTTTCGGTTTGGCCCCTTAAGGTTCTGGTACCTATCTACTCTGTTTGAGTGACTGATAGCAAAGAGGATCGACATGTGATGCTTTTAGTGAAGGGGGTTTCTGATGAGTTCAATTAGTCAATTTGATTTTAGATCAGAGGAAATATCGTGATTTACAATTATTTTGAGCTTGGTTAAAGTAAAAGTTTTGTAGAATGTTAATAAGCACTAAGTTGGTTTGATTGTGTAACATTTCAAACTTCTGATGAAAACTAAAAATCTGTAAAACTTATTTTGAAGAAATTCGACAACACTTTTCTGATTAGCGAAATAGTTTGAAGGTCTTGTTAAAAGTTATAAGTATTTAAGTCTTAGTTTATCACTTTTTGAGACCTCAGATCTATGACCTGAGGATCTAAGAGATTTTGAAACATCTTTTTCAAAACCATAAAAATACGCATAGAAGCCAAAAAGCAGCCTCGTCCAACAAGAGTAATTTAATTTCATCAATTCTTCCCCGATGTCAGTCGATGCCAAGTCATGTTTTTTGCCCCAAACTTTGCTCATTCAATTCCGTGTCCGTGCCTCTAGACACCGAGAATCCTTCAAACACAAAACCTCCGCACAAATGCGTAGGAATTTGAGTGATGTCCGTCTGCTCGACCGACTCCTCTGTGTGTGCGTCCTCCAGAATTGCAATGATATCGGCCCGGAAAAAGTCTTGGACCACGCCGAGAGGAGAAAAGCCCCAAAAATTCATTAACCTCGCACGTCGTCAGCGCGCCTTCACTGGGGCCGGGCGTCGAATTGCCAGGAATGTCCTTTTTTGCCGGTTTTTCCGAGGGAGAAGAAAGCAACGAACGAAAGACGGCAAAAAGGCCTTCTCTGCGAGGACGAGAATGGTGATCAACATCAGCTGACAACAACACTATCATTAGGTGTCGAAACCGCTTTTGAAAACGCAGTGACGTCTGGCTTGGATGTGTCTGAAGGGAAGGAAGTAAGGAAGATGGGGGGACAGGGTGTCTACTGAAATCCAGGAATTTGCAATCAATCATCTCGATTTTGACAAAATTGGCTTATAACTTTGTTTTACCATGCTTCAGGGGACGAATCAAGAATATATCGATAGTTTTTGCAGAATTAGATATGAATCAGCCAAAGCAACAAAATTATTTTGAAATTTAGAAACATTTTAAACATAAATTTGCAAATATTTAACAATATGTATGGGCAACACAACAAAATCGGCCAACAAAAAATATTTATCAAAAAACATGCAAATTTCAATGAAATTAAAAGTCTTATCAATTAAAAACAATTTGAAATGCATTAAACTGCGTTGAAAATGATATTAGGCACGTTTAGGTTCGAATACAAATGTTTTGAATATTATAAAATTTCAATGTAGAGTACAGAAAAAGGTTTTACTTGTGAAGAACAGCAATGTTTTGGCAGTACTTTGATATTTTAAAAATAATGATTGCGAAGAAACTAGGCTCATGTAAAATCCATTTTAAACCAGTTTTTTTTTATTTTCATCAAAATGATCTCACGTATTTCTCCCCCTCACCACTACTTTGTCCAGAGTCGAAAAACACAAACTGCAATAAATGAGGGCCTCGATAAATTTAACGGAATATACATGATTTAATTTAATTTAACTAAATTAAACTAATTTAAAAAAAAAAATAATATTTAAAAAAATACAGCTTTTAACAAAATTTAACAATATTCAATATTTTTTAACAATATTTAACAAAAAATTTCAAAATTTAACAATGTTTAGGCCGTTGCAAATGTTTTTTGAAGTTTATGTCCCTTGACTCTGACCAAAGTCGAGGGGGGGGGGGGGGGCAAAAAAATAAAAAAGTATAAAAATTGAAATTACGAGTCATGGTTTCACCATTTTAATGAAAAAAGTGTATTAAAATGCATTATACACCTGTCCAGTTGTTTTGCAATCATCAGTTTCTAAAAATATCTAAGTATTGACGAAAATTTTATTTTTTGCGAAAAAAAAACATTTTTTGCGGTGCTGTACATTGGAGTTTCATAAAAATTGAAAACATTTTTAAACAAGCCCAAACATGCTAAATATGATTATCAATCCAGAAAAATGCATTTTAGATTGTTTTCAGTTGATTAGACTTCTATTTTCGTGGAAATTTTGAAGTTTTTTGTAAAAATATTTTGTTCCCCTTTTTTTTCAGACCAATTTTGAAGGGGGGGGGGGGGGCGACATAAACTTTGAAAAATATTTGCAACGGCCTTAACAATATTTAACTATATTTAGCAATATTCAACAATATTTAACAATATTTAACAATATTTAACAATATTTAACAATATTTAACAATATTTAACAATATTTAACAATATTTAACAATATTTAACAATATTTAATAATATTTAACAATATTTAACAATATTTAACAATATTTAACAGTATTTGACAATATTTAACAATATTTAACAATATTTAACAATATTTAATAATATTTTACAATATTTAACCATATTTAACAATATTTAACCATATTTAACCAAAGTTTAACACGATTAAACAATATTTAACCAAATTTAGCAATTTTTGAACAAATTTAACAAATATTTAACAAAAAAAATCGCAGAGATTAAAAAAATCACAATATTTACCAAAATAATAAAAAAAAACTGCGAAATTGAAAAAAATAAAAATTAGCAAAACATAACAAACTGAATTTTACTTAATTTATCAAACTTTTACGGAATTTAATAATATTTAAAATAAATCGCTAAATTTAACTAAATTCAACTAGAATTCAAAAAAATTCAACAAAATTCCACTGAATTTGATAAGTTTAACAAAATTTAATAAAATATAATAAAATGTAACAAAATTTAATAAAACTTAGCAAAATTGAAGCAAAATTAAACTAAATATATTCAAATTTAACTGACTTTAACAACATTTCACTTAAGTTGACCAAATTCAATTAGATTGAATTCACTAAATTTAAATAAACATAATAAAATTTAACTAAGTTCAATAAAGTTTAACAAATGTTTCTGAATTTAACGAAATTTTACTGAATTTAACAATATTGAACTAAATTTTACTTAATTTTTCTGAATTTAACTAAATTCTACGAAATTTCCCTGAATTTACTAAATTTAACAGAATATCAATGAGTTTGACAAAACTTTTCGATTTTTTACTATTTTTGAAATTTCACTAAAGTTTACCAAATTGCAGAATTTCACTTAATTTATCAAAATGACTGATAAATTTTACTAATTTAACTAATTTCTGCTACTTTTAGTTACTATTTTCTTTTTGTATCACTATTTAAATTTAAAAAAAATTCTAAATTTCACTCAACATAAAATTTCACAAAAATTTAAATATTTTTTCTAATTTTTATAAAGAAGAATTTGCAAGAATTTTATAAAATGAAATATAAAGTTGCCTAGACAAATAATGATGGCATAAACAATTTAAATTGTTTTTTTGTTTAAAGAAATTACAAGATACACAAATCATGTACCATTTTTTCAATCGCAAAGGTTTGCAATAGAAAAATCTGAAAATCAGAGATGCATTTTTATCTACATTATATTTTAATGCCAGATTAGAAAAATTTATAGTTTTTTTAAGCATTTAAAAAAATATTGCTTTTAAAGACTTCAAAAAAGGTTTCAAGTCGTCATTAAACAACTTATTCGATGTGACATTTTTAAGATTTGTGAAAATGGAATAGTTTCAGAAAAAAAAAATCCGAGTCGTCACCCCCTCAAAACACATCCCAAAACTGCCCCTAGCCCGTAAGATCGAAACATTGCAATCGAGGGTATACACAATCGGGGGGGGCGACCAAAGTCGCAAAAGAAAACTCTCCGGCCGGCCAAGCTGTCACGAGCGCCGGAGAAAAAAGTGCGGGAAAAACTGTTTCCACGAGCCAAAGCGGAAATCCCTCCGGGCGATTCTTCTTCGGCGTGTCTGAAGCGCACGGAAAAGGACGAACATTGAGAGTAGAAGGAAAAAACTGTAATTGAATTTGCTCCTAGCGTAATTGCATCAATTTACCTCGTCAATGATGAGCAGCAGAAGCCCCCTTTTTTGTTGGCGAGACCATCGCGTGGTCAAAAGTTTTTTTTTTTTCAACGTTTGAGTTCTCGCTGCTGATTGTCGACGCGGCCACACCAGAGTGTCCAAAGTGGAATTTGACGAAGACGTGTCGGGACTGCACAAGGAGGCCAATTTTCACGCAATGTTTGAATGATTTTTCAACTAAGTAAATACTCTATAATTATTCAATTGTGAGAGACCTTGCAGTCTCAGCTTTTCGCAAAGGCTCCTCGAAAGTTTTACCCTATTTTTCCCATTAGTGCAATCAGGCGAATGTCACTCAAAATCAGCAACACGTGCCCCGGGAGTGAAAATTATGCTTCACACACACACGTGCACTCACATGACTCCCATCAAATTGCTTCCTCGATTTCCAAGGGCTAAGAGAGAGAGAGAGACCGAGCCCAGGAAAGTCTTAAAAGGCAATCACAACTCCTGTTTGCCGCCGTCATGTTAAGTGTACGCACTGCTAGTAGGACTAGGTGGAAGGGGGAGGGAGGGGTGGATGCACTTCAATTTGCTCAAGTGCCGTCACTCCCACCCCACCCTCACCACCCACCCAACGCAACGTTGCACCGACGACGACAGGCGGACGACTGTTGCCACTTGAGTTGTTGGTGCATTAGAGGGAGGGTGGGGCGAGGGAGAGGTTAAGAGGGGTTTGTAAGTCACTTATTCCCGTGTAGTGTTGTGGGTGTGTGTTTTCAGACGGGACGTAACGTGTGCACGTGAGAGTGGATGTGGAAGTACGAGGAAAGTTCTAATTGTCATTTTCCTAATTAAATTAATAGTATTATGATTCAATTAGGTTATCCTTCTGGGAGAGACTGAGAGCTAGAAAGAGTGAAATGGGAGCGTCACGTGTGGTTGACAAAGTGCATTGCATGGGGGAGGGGGATCACGTGACCGAACGAGGTCTGTTATGAATATTTGGTTGAATTGAACTATTAATGTATTTTTATCAATCAAATTAGTTTTATTCAATGTAGGATAAGAAAAAGAAAATCATTCATTTTATTTTATAACAATTGTGCAATACTATTCCCATTTTAATTATACAGATTTTTAAACTAGCTTGGTTAAATGAAGTTCGTTTTTTTAGTTAATCCCATGCTTGGCCACTTCCAAATATTTCTCAAAATATAATGGGAAATGCAAAACATTAATGAAACCAGACCGTTTCATGAATTCAACCATTTTTTGTTGTTGAAAATCGATGTAAGCTGGTTAGAGAACAATGCTCAACGCTTTTTGTTTCATTTGAAAAAATCACATTAAAAGGCAAAAAAAAATCTAAAATATTAGAATATTTTTCTATTTGTATTTGGTTTTTAAAACTACATCAAATAACGATTATTTTTCAAGAAATAAGGATAGTCCCTTCAAAATCAGAAGCACAAACAATGGTAGAAAAGAATAAAGTTAAAATATTGTTTCTTAATAAAAACTTTGGACTCGACAATGTTTGTTTCATAGTTTTTTTCATTTCTTCCATAAATTAAAATTTCATTTCATAATTTTTGATTTTTTTTAAAAATAATGACATTTAAGACCACGAATTATGAACAGATCTGAGTTTTCAGCTTGCCAGATTTTTTTAATTGTTCGAGTTTTTGCTCGAAAGTGAGATAAAGACCTCCAGATTTGGTCAGATTTACTTTTCGCTCATTACTTTGGAATATTTTTATGATCGATTTTTGGGCGAAACCTTCTTATTTTTTTCAATTTTTATCTGGCACCAGTGAAACACATATGAAAAATTGTGCATCTGTGACAAAAATGTGTGTGGATTTCGAATAGTCATTTTTTACTAAGCGCCCTGATATTCGTGTACAGATTGTCACTTTGTAGCAAATGCTTGCTCATTTTCAAAAATATCTAATTCCTGTTAGATATTTCTTATTTTTTTTCAAAAATGAAAATTTTTATCCAATTTTGCTAAGATTTGATTCCCTAAAATTTCAATATTATTTTCGGGATGTTGAATTTTGTGTTTTTTATGATACTTTGTCCATGCATTTCCTATGTCAAAAGAAACAATTCTACTGTAGAAGTTTGTCCATACAATTTTTCGGGCAATCACACAAAAAGGACATGTGAATTTTCGAAAATCTGTATCTAGAAAAAGGAATTTTCTGATCATTTCTGTGTTTAAATCGCAAAGAGGTATATTTCCAAGTATTTTTGTATTTTTTTAGATTTGTTTTTGGAGACAAAAATAAATTTGAAAAAGTGGTGACTTTTAGAAAAAAAATCAAATATATTGTCATTTTTTTAAATCAAAACAACAAAAATAACTTTATACGATTCTAGATTAACATTTGAAAAGGTCCTGTAAACATAGGAAATTCCATAACTTATAAAACCTTGTAAAAAAATCTTTGGATTTTTGAATGCAAAGCATCGTTTTCAGTTTATAGGCATTTTATTTATTGACAATTTTCGAAAAATAATCAGTTTTTTAATAACTTCATGAAGAAAAATATCCTCGCTAATTTTTTTTTTCTTCGAAACTCTGAGAATATTTTCAACAATTTTCTCCATTGATTTTTGGTTGCTGAGATATATATATGAGATGAGATATATGAGATTTTCAATGTGTAATTAGATTAGTCCTCATTTTTCAACTCGTGCACGGAAAGAAATCCTGTAAGCTTATCCGGTATTGCTTTAAGGGTAATTCTCCGCCAACTCACACAGCAGTTGCCCCGACCCCTCTTTGATTTGCGTGAAACTTTGTCCTAAGGAGTAACTTTTGTCCCTGATCACGAATCCGAGGTCCGTTTTTTGATATCTCGTGACGGAGGGGCGGTACGACCCCTTCCATTTTTGAACATGCGAAAAAAGAGGTGTTTTTCAACAATTTGCAGCCTGAAACGGTGATGAGATAGAAATTTGGTGTCAAAGGGACTTTTATGTAAAATTAAACGCCCGATTTGATGGCGTACTCAGAATTCCGAAAAAACGTATTTTTTATCGAAAAAAACACTAAAAAAGTTTTAAAAATTCTCCCATTTTCCGTTACTTGACTGTAAAATTTTTTGGAACATGTCATTTTATGGGAAATTTAATGTACTTTTAGAATCTACATTGACCCAGAAGGGTCATTTTTTCATTTAGAACAAAATTTTTCATTTTAAAACTTCGTGTTTTTTCTAACTTTGCAGGGTTATTTTTTAGAGTGTAACAATGTTCTACAAAGTTGTAGAGCAGACAATAACAAAAAATTTGATATATAGACATAAGAGGTTTGTTTATAAACATCACGAGTTATCGCGATTTTACGAAAAAAAGTTTTGAAAAAGTTGGTCGTCATCGATCATGGCCGTTCATGGTCACCCGCGACAGACACGGACGACGAAACAAAGAGAAACGCAAAAAGTAACTTTTTCAAAACTTTTTTTCGTAAAATCGCGATAACTCGTGATGTTTACAAGCAAATCCCTTATGTATATATATCAAAATTTTTGTAATTGTCTGCTCTACAACTCTGTAGAACATTGTTACACTCTAAAAAATAACCCTGCAAAATTAGAAAAAACACGAAATTTTAAAATGAAAATTTTTGTTCTAAATGAAAAAATGACCCTTCTGGGTCAATGTAGATTCAAAAAGTACATTAAATTTCCCATAAAATGACATGTTCCAAAAATTTTTACAGTCGAGTAACGGAAAATGGGAGAATTTTTAAAACTTTTTTAGTGTTTTTTTCGATGAAAAATACGTTTTTTCGGAATTCTGAGAACGCCATCAAATCGGGCGTCTAATTTTACATAAAAGTCCCTTTGACACCAAATTTCTATCTCATCACCGTTTCAGGCTGCAAATTATTGAAAAACACCTCTTTTTTCGCATGTTCAAAAATGGAAGGGGTCGTACCGCCCCTCCGTCATGAGGTATCAAAAAACGGACCTCGGATTCGTGATCAGGGACAAAAGTTACCCCTTAGGACAAAGTTTCACGCAAATCGAAGAGGGGTCGGGGCAACTTTTCCCGATTTCGTGTGAGTTGGTAGAGAATTACCCTTAATTTTTTTACGATTTTGGAAACATTTCAAGGTTAACAAATTCGACAGAATTACCGGATATGCTAACAGGATTCTATCCGTGTAAAAAAAAAAAAAATCTTTCCCAGTTCCTGAGGGCAACACTCTTGAAGAGTATCGGGGCCGGCATTTACAAAGCGGATTTAGTGGCAGTTTTTTTTATACTCAACTAATGTTAACATGTTAAGGTTAATGTTAACATTCCATAGGTCGCCTTCCTAAGGTGTCGTTAATAAGGTCCAGCCTGTGACAATGCACTACCTTCCCTTTACTAAGCAATCGAATCCAGAAGAGAAACGATAACCAGTTGTGTTGGTCCGAGCCGGGATTTGAACCCCGATCTGCCGCTTACTAGGCGGGAGCGTTACCACTAGGCTACGTGGCTCGGTACGTCGGTGTGATATCACGGAAACTATTGGGTCGATTTTCAATGTAAAAAAGCATTTTTTTGTGAAAATTTTAGCATTCTTATATAACAATAATTTTGAAATTTATATAAATAGCTCAGCATTTTTTCTTTATCAGTGTTTTAAATATTTTTATTGGAAAAATACTGATTTATCTGTCAATAAAATTGAGTCTTCTTAAAATGTCAACTTCAAATCAAGTTTGACATAATTCATCAGACGTATGTGACCCTTGTCCGTCTGGACACTTTTTCAATAATTAATGAGTGAAGTTTTGGACAGGAGACATAAGTAAGCAAAAAACACACAACCCCCTTAAAAGTGCGTTTTTTGTTTTTCCCTTTTCGATTTTTCGTCATCCTTCACCCCGTCACAACAACCTCTTGAAAATTAATTCCATCCCTGGACCAGTTTTTTTTTTTCCTCTGACTAATAGAACTTTACCCTGGAGGGCCAACCCAAGTCAGGCAACAAAAAAGCAGCAGCCAGTTTTGTGGCGTGACGGAATGGCTTAACTTTGTTTACTTCATTATCCTGGCGAGAGGCGACCCCCCGAAATTGGTCGGCCAGTCTGGGTCTGGTGGCGGCGGCACTGCTCCGATTTTGACGTTTCGATCTTAATTGACGAGGGTCGACCTGCCAAGTTGGTGCCACGACCATCGGCATCACCATCATCATCTGGTGCCTGCTTCTTCTTGGTTTTGCCGTTTTGTGTAGTTTTCTTACACACCCAAAAATTTGAAGTTTAAAATATTCGCTTTAATTTATTTTTTAATTTAATTGATTGATTAAAATTTTTGGTTTAAAATTTTGCCTTTTTTTAATTTTTCAAAATTTGCAACTGTGCAAACCATTTTGCAGTCAAAAGCCATCACCGAAATTGGGTGGTGGAATGGTAAGGTTAGGCACATTAAATGAACCCTCCTCATCTTGTTCAACTTTTTTTCGTCGTTGCCAATTCTCTCTGTGTACGTGTGATGTCCTGGCGAGGATTGATCAGCCCATTCCCCCTCTCTTCGATTCGATTGTGTGATTGTGTCTGTGTCTGTTTGGATAATGCTCATAAGATAAAATGTAATTGGTTTTATTATCCCTGTCTTGACTAGCCGGATTGGTGTGCAAGATGGTCCTTTTTTTTCGTCTTCCCTTTCTTCTTGGGGGGTTGTTTGAGTTTGGCGAAGAATCGTCTGGCAGGGTGTTCTCGATTTGAGAGGGGGGATGCTAAAAAGGTGTTTGAGCACTTTTCAGCTTGAATTAGAGTTGATTTCATGGACTCTAATTGGTTTCAACGAATCAGCTTTGCGGTGACCGCAGCAGGGTAGGGCTGGCCTGAATGCATAGATAAGTTTTCCAGATGAAGTAATTGTTTTTGTTATTAATGAAGATTTAAGTTTATTTATAACAGGAATTTTCAAACTATCAATTTTTCTGTAGACTTACATTTTGTCTATAGACTTCGTCTATGTTCGCATAGATAGTTTTTCAAGACAAAGTAACCGTTTTTTTATTAAAAATTTATTAATATATTAACTTTATTTTAGCCAACTCAAATAAAGGAAACAATTCTCAAATCGAAAACGCTTCTAATGAAATCCTCAAAAAGCTGAAACTCGGGAAACTGCAAAGATGTTTGAGCGCTTTTCAGCTTGAATTAGAGACGATTTCATGGTCTGTAATTGATTTCAACGAATCAGCTTTGCGCTGAACGCAGCAGGGTAGGGCTGGCCTGAACGCATGGAAAAGTTTTCCAGATGAAGTAATCGTTTTTGTAATCAACAAAAAAAGAATTATTTTTCTGTTTCAGAAGTTTTTAAACTACCATTTTTTCTGTAGTCTTTTGTGTATTTTGTCTGTAGACTTCGTCTATGTACGCATAGATAGTTTTTCAAGACAAAGTTACCGTTTTTTCCATTTTTTTATTTAATCTTTTTATGTCAATTTTTTTTCAAATATTTTGGAAAAAAAAGATTTTGAAACATAATTTTAGCTAATTTAAATAAAGATTTTCTCAATTCTCAAATCAACAACACTCCTAAAGAAATCCTCAAAAGGCTGAAAAAGGGGAAATTGAAAAGGTTTTTGAGCGCTTTTCAGCTTGAATTCGACTTGATTTCATTGATTTCTAAGAATCAGCTTAGCGGTGAACGCAGCAGGGTAGGACTGGCCTGAACGCATAGATTAGTTTTCCAGATGAAATAATTGTTTTTGCGATTGAAAAAAGCATAATTTTGTTTTATTTCGATAATTTTTATGTACTAAATTTCCATTTTCAGATTATTATTTTTTTCGTGTATAATCCAAGTGTATACTCGCATAAATTGATTATCAATACTAAATAATCTTTTATTTTTGTTTTAGACAAAAATAAAATAAAATTAATTTGTTGGAATTAGGCCAACTAAAACAATTCAGCATGAATTCGAGTTGATTTCATTGAATTGATGTCAACGAATCAGCTTTGTGGTAAATGTAAGAGAGTAGAGCTGGCCTGAATGCATAGATAAGTTTTCCAGATGAAATATTCGTTTTAGCTATTGCATGTTTTGTTTGATTTCAGTAATTTTCAAAGTATCAATTCTTGCATTTGCTTTAAGTAATTGTAAATTTTGTAATTTTATCATTTTGTCTATAGACTAAATCTATGCTTTTATAGATTGACTTTCAAGACTATTTTTTTCGTTTTTGACAAAAAATATAATTTTGATTTCTTGAAGATTCATAATTTGAGTCACAACTTTGTTCAATATTTAAAAAAAAAGATTTTGATTTCAAATAACTAAACTGTAACCATCTCAAACCAATTCCAAATCGGCAATATCACTAATGAAATCCCCAAAATAATTGCAAAGATTCCTTGCATCCAAAGAGCAGAGTTTCTCACTAACAAATATCGTTTTCCGAGGCAAAACTAGATCACGCGAGTTTGCTGAACCAACGCAGCTTCCCAGCGATCTGCACTTTTCAGCCAAAATCTCCCCTCCTGACCGAGCTGGAATTCACACCGAAAACTTGGTAGGAAAAAACCTCACCCCGGTGTCCAATCTGGAAAGAGCAACTCAGAAAAAAAGTGGTCAAAATTAATTTTTCAAGAGTGCTGAAGGCTGATCTACCTAGCAGGGTGCAGCGCTCGTGGTTCGGTTATTTGATTTTGTTTTAATTGAAAAACAACTTTCTGGCACCTCTCCCGTTGGAAAGTGGAAAGCTCAACATGAAGACAACCCGTACTACGGTTGTTTAGGGTAGTGTGGAATTAGAACGGAAAAAATCATTCTTTTTTTCGACGAGGAATGAAGGGAAGAATTGGAAGGGAGTGGATTTTGGCACCCCAAATTGGGCTCGGACCACGTGGATGGCGAGATTTGAGGGGAAAACTGCAAACCAGTGCACATACCACATGAACACGGATATTCAGCGGAATCACTGTTGAAGCCAGCTGATGGAACAATGGCTAGGGTTTTAGAAACGTGGTTTGAGAAATTTCCAAATATCGTAAAAAAAATATTTATAAACGAAATTTCTCGGCACTAGCTGAACGGATTTCGTTCGGGTTTTTTTTCCAATCGTCCCGATTTGGTGTTCCAAAGATCCATCTTTAAAATTATAAAGTTTGGAAAAGTCTGTAAAAAGTTATGTTAAAAAAACTGTTTGATTTCGTCGGAAATTTATCAATGTATTGGGTTCATTAAATTGCAAATAGGTGGGAGCATTCAACTTTATAGTGTCTGTGCTAACAAAGCGTTAGCTATAGCTAAAGCTTTTGTGGGTTAGATCGCAATTGCAAGGCTTAATGAAGCAGGCAGCAACCACCTGTTGGTGGATTCAGTAACTTTTTTTTTGAAAATAAAATTTGTACAAATTCCCTCAAACTCAGTTCCACTGCGGGATTACACCTTCAAATTCAAAATCTCGTATAAAACCAATTTCGCACTGGAAAATTGAAGATTCCCTAAACCCACTCAAATCACCCCCAAGCTCGCACCATTCATATCGTTCGAAATCCATTCCAAATCCAGCCAGCCACTCACCAAGATTGATTTATTGCCCAAAAAAACTCACCCCGGAACAAAAAAATCGGGCGCAATTCCGTCGGAGGGCGAAGTAATTGGGTCCACGAGGAAAGCAGTTTTCCCCCCGTTGTGAACAATCGCTCGCTGTCTATCTCTGGGTTAGAGATATGCAGCGCTGGCCACGTTTCAAATCCGCCACGTGTGACGTCCCCGGAAAAACCCGAGGAAAGGCGAGATTTTTCCATAACTTGCTTGTGGAAGCTTTCTGTGTTGCATTCGTTTTTTTTCGGGTTGATGTTTTCCAACCATTTTCCGACACTCGCGCGTTGCTTTCAACTGCTTGATATAACAAATCCCCTCGCGCCCCCTTAAGGTCCCCCTCCCTGCTCTAAATTCGTCGTGGTTGGCCACCAAAGACTGGAGCATCATCGTCGTCGGAACAATTTTGGGGAGCATGCTGGCCTCGCGCTGCGATATATATGGATGTTTCCATTCAATTTAATGAAATTAGTTTTGCAGAATGTGCGGACGTTCCAGCGGTGCCGCCGGTTCTGTGTGTGTGTGCCAACACCGGGTGGCCGGGTTTTTGATGGAGATGAAATTTTTGTTCGTCCTTTTTTGCAATTTTTCATAAAGTGGACGATGGTGGCCGAGCTGGGCTTTGCACTTTATTTTGGGGTAGTTTTGAAGGGTTGTTGGATCTTTCAAACTTTGGTTTTTTCGATTTTTTGAATCACTTTGAATCTTTTTGCATCTCTTTGAATCTCTTTGAATCTCATTGAATCTATTTGAATCTTTTTGAATCTCTGTGAATCTCTTTGAATCTCTTTGAATTTCTTTGAATCTTTTTGAATCTCTTTGAATCTCCTCGAATTTCTTTGAATCTCTTTGAATCTCTTTGAATCACTTTGAATCTTTTTGCATCTCTTTGAATCTCTTTGAATCCCTTTGAATCTTTTTGAATCTCTTTGAATCTCTTTGAATCTCTTTGAATCTCTTTGAATCTCTTTGAATCTCTTTGAATCTCTTTGAATCTCTTTGAATCTCTTTGAATCTCGTTGAATCACTTTGAATCTCTTTGAATCACTTTGAATCTTTTTGCATCTCTTTGAATCTCTTTGAATCCCTTTGAATCTCTTTGAATCTCTTTGAATCTCTTTGAATCTCTTTGAATCTCTTTGAATCTCGTTGAATCACTTTGAATCTCTTTGAATCTCTTTGAATCTCTTTGAATCTCTTTGAATCTCTTTGAATCTCTTTGAATCTTTTTAAATCTCTTTGAATCTATTTGAATCTCTTTGAATCTCGTTGAATCACTTTGAATCTCTTTGAATCTCTTTGAATCTCTTTGAATCTATTGAATCTCTTTGAATCTCTTTGAATCTCTTTGAATCTTTCTGAATGTTTTTGTATCTTTTTAAATTTCTTGAATCGATCTTTTTGAATGTTTTGGAAATTTCTATGAATTTTTTTGAACTCTCAGAATTTAGTTCTGATCTTTTTCTAAAACTTTTAAACGACGTCATCAAACCCACAAAACCCTTCCAACGAAAATTATGTACGATGGAAATACCTCCTTCTCCAGACTAAATCGGTAACCATTGACTTTGAATCTCTTTGGATCTTTTTGAATCTCTTTGATCCTCTTTGAATCTTTTCGAATCTCGTTGAATCTCTTTGAATATCTTCGAATCTCTTTGAATCTCTTGCGAATCTTTGAGTATCTTTGAATCTCTTTGAATATTTTGAGGATCTTTAAGTATCTTTGAATATTATTTAAGAATCTTGGAATCTATTCAAAATCTTTATGAATCACTTTGAACCCCTCTGAATCAACTTCTGCTCTTTTTCTAAAGCTGCTAAACGACGTCATCAAACCCACAAACACTTTCAACGAAAATTATGTACGAGTGAAATACCTCCTCCTACAAACTAAATCGATAACCATTGACTTCTGCGGAGATATTATTCAACGTCTCGAAAATCCTTTCGGTCGCGTCTGAGAACTACACCACAACACCATCCCCTCTTTCCCCAGTCTTGCAGTCATCATTCACAATCGGAGCAATAGGAATACCATCCGTCGTCCTAGACCAGCCCCAACCCTCCTCCCTTTCCCCTCGCGGGGACAACCCTCCTTAGCGTTAATGACTTTATTCTGTGCTAACGACTACAAGTAACATCATTATCCCAGGAGAGAGCGAGAGAGAGAGAGAGAGAGAGCGCGAGCGGAAAAGACAACTGCTGGCGCTGAGCAGGATGGTGGAACAACTCTTAAGCTTCCTGCTTATCCCCTCTATCCCCTTTGGGTTGGGAGAGGTCCTTTGGAGACACGAGGAAGGGAAGGGGTAGATTTTCTGGTTGAACTTTTCCTCACAAAAGTTGTGGCGCGCCTGATGATGGCGCGTTTAACGATCTTGGTGGTCAGGGATGGGAATTTCGAATTTTGATTTAAAATATTGTTTTAACTCGCCTCAAAAGATTTTTTTTCTTATTTACTGATAAATTATTTTTAAAAGCATTCCTAAGCGCTGAAAATCAAAATTATAATGAAATGTAATATTTCAATTCAAAATATGTAACTTTACATTTAATTGTGTGTAATTCAAATATTCCATTTAAATTGATGTAAAATTACATAGAAAGATAGGTTATCAATTTTTCCTTTTTTTTACCTTTTTTCTTACTACAGATTGTTTTCCCAAGTCAAAAACTGTACTGTAATTGCAACCTGACATCTCTGTCAACCCGATTTTCTTTAAACCCGATCAAGCCGTCATCTTCACCGCACCCCCCACCAGCAATAAAGTCAAGCCGCACCCGGGTAAAGGATTAGGAGCCGCCGCGGCACTTTTCCGAATGTCCGGGGTGAAGAAATCACTCAACTCAGTGAGGGAGTGCTCCCACACCGTCCCACCAACCCACACTCGATGGCGTCGTTACAGCGCGCGCGACACTTCTTGGACGAGACACACTCACTTCGAGAAGGGATCAAAACCGTTTTTTCTCTTTTTTACGATTCTCTCAGAGGATAGAGGATGGAAAGGAGGCAAGCGATAACGACAATTGTCGGGAGTATCGGTATGAAAGAGATCATTAAAAGAAATAAATATTTTTCATTATTTTGCCTTTTCCGCCCGTAAAAAAGAAGGGGGTAAAAGAAGGGAACGAGGCAGATTAAGGGAAAGGGTTGCTCTTTGGTGTGAGTGTGTTCACCTCTTTTATCCTTTTCAATATCCTCCACGTGGCCACGGAAAGTCGAGTTTATCAATGTTTAAGGTGATTGTTCTGATTTCCTTCAAATAGTTAAAAGAACTCTCAGGTTCTTTGATGAGCTTATATTTTGAAACATTAGTTCTGAGTTTTACTTATCACGTGTAAGTAAGAATTTGTACAATCTATATCAATCAAAAGAGCAGAAGTGATTTTGGAAAAAAAAACTTGTCCAACTTAACATTAAATATAATTTTAAGATGCAAAATCAAACGATACAATCAATCAAAAAATATTCCGAGTAATTTTTGATTGACTCTACACTTTTTTGATAAAGTGTACTGTTTTAAATTTATCGGCATTTTGAGCCGAAATTTTCCAAAAAATGTTATTTTTTCCAAACTAAAAAAAAAAACTTTATGAAGGAAAAGCACTCGTGAAAAAATATGTTCCAAAAGCTGAAAAAAAATCGTATAATTTTCTATCTCTAACTATGTTCATTGGACTGCTGGTTGTTGATAAACAGACTCTTAAAGCTAATAATTGTGAATAAAATAGTTTTTATTAGATTCACTCAACCGTAATACAATAAAAATGATTTCAGAATTTGAAAATCCAACTGAACATTAAAATATATCAAAAACAAATGATTTAAGTCCTTTCAAAAGGTTAGTCTTGATTGAAAAAATCGATTTCTTTAATTAAAATTATCACAAAAATATAATAGTTAGCAATTAACATTGACCCAATAGTTTCTGAGAAACTGCGAGTTAAAAAATTTGAACTTAATAGATGACACTGAGAAAAACTAATTTTTCACATTATTTTTGCATAAAGAGACTGTATCTTATCCAGCAGGTTTATTCCAAATTGCAAAATTTCCCATTTTTCAAAACTTCGTATATAACTTGTGGTTAAAATCAATCTTTATCAAAAAATTTAAATCTTTATTGCAAGATGATTTTGAATATTTTTTTTTGTATGCATTGTTTGAAAATATTTGAGAATTTTCCCAAAAGTCACATTTATTTTAAAATTGTGTAACTCTGGTACCAGATTTGCAGCATTCAACAATTTAGCGGAAGAGATTCCATTTTTAAGTCCCCAAAATTAGTCAAAAAATCGAAAATTTAAAATAATATTTATTTTGGGACTTCAGCTTTAACTGTCAAAAAGCAAAAAAAAATTCTAGGAAGTTTAAAACAAAACCTACATATTTACCATAGACATCAAATCGATAAGAAAATTCCTTCTCAAGATACAGATTTTCTTACTTGCCATAAATTACAAACATTTTGTATGAACAGCTCGCAAAATTATAGCCGTGTATGGAAAAATAAATGATGTGAAATAGCATGAATAAAGTTTTATTAAAATCAGCAAACAAAGATTAGCCGATTTGCGAAAACTTAGAAAATAACTTAAAATCATTGTGGTTTGGTTGAGCGTTTTAGCAGAATGCATTACTATGAATACAAAGAGACGAGTTGTTCCTTTTAATTCCGCTATATATTTTTATTTTTTTAATATCTTGACAGATACGTATTTCGTCTACTACTTGTAGACTTCATCAGTGTTCTGTTCTCGACTGAAGGTTCATCGCTGGTGTATCCGTATTTGTAGTTACTGTAGGTACTACCTCCTTGTTCTTCTTTGGTGCCTGTATAGGTAACAGCTTAAACAGCCACGTTGAGCCTGTAGAATTCACTCAATATAAAGAAAAATATGTGAAATAATATTAATAATATTGATTAATTGACAGTAAAAAAACGAAAAGTATGCTAAGTAAAGTAAGTTAGTAAATAAAATGTTAAATATCTTTTTTTTTATTTTCTGTCAATTTCTTTCAATTATTATTGTTTGTATTTAAACAGACATTTTTTTATTTTAATAATTTGTTGGAATCAAAATTTTAAATACATCTTAAGATAACAAAATATTGATTTCACTGAAAAAAATGTTTGTATAAAATTTCTAACGATCATTTTTTTCCCATTAAATAAGGTTTCGATATGAATTTTAAAACTGAAATTTCACTGAAAAATGGTTTGCAATTAAACTTATAAATATAAATTTATTTTTTGACCTCTTTCTTATACATTTTTGAAAAAGAAGGACAAGGACTGCTTAAAATGTTTCTTTTGTTCAAAGTTGGTTGCGCCAAATTTTATGGTTATTTTCTAAATTACAATTCAAATAAATCTTCAAAAAAGCAGTCAATACAATGTTCTGTTCACCTTCCAGTGGACCACCAATCCAGTATGTTGGGGGAAGTACACTCCTCGCGATAATAAACACGACGACGCCTGCTCTGCTCTCACGTGACTCCTCAAAGAGTTCCTCCCAAGCCAGCGACCGCTTGCGCTGGTGCGTCATGGATCACGGGGATGTTCAAGCAGAGTTTGCCTCCGAGCAATCATATCGCTTTGATATCCTACGAGGAGAGGATTTGTTTTTTGCGTTGAACTGTTGAACTGCACGTCGTCGCTGTTGTTTTTGCTTTTTCGCCATGACCAGAGCGCGTCTCTCGCGTACACTAATGATGCCCGCCGCGACTAAGCAATAGAACTTAATGACTATGCACGACTGCGGAGTTCCCAGGCAAGGGAAGGGGTTTCGTATTTTTATTGCATTGTTATTTGCTTCCGACGACGACGCGACCTGCCCTCACGAGGGACCCCTCCAACTCCCTTAAGGAACCACTGCTCTCCCAAGGAACAAGGCTTACAATGTAACAATCACATCCAACCTTAGGCATCACACCACTCAGGATCGCCGGGCAAGATCGTTGGCCAGAGATAGCAATTTAATTAATATACCCACAAACATCGATAATTTAGTCCTCACTTCCCCTCCGTTCACCGTTGATTTCAAAACCTGCAATTTCGACTGCTCGACTGGCTACAATGTTACAATTCCTTCAGTCGGAATGACGACCCGAACGATTGCAGCGGCAATGGCAATGTTTGCTAATTTGGGCACGTTTCTTCCATCTCCCATCGGTGGCGGCGGCGGCATCAGGGTGATATAGGATGGGAACCGTGAAGGGATGGGACTTTGAAAACGCTTACCAAATTTGTTGAATGGTTCAAATTGATAACTTTGAAAAATGTTGAATTTATCGAATTAACAAGATTGTTTCAGAAATTTTGTAAAAATATAAAAAAATATAAACGTAAAAATAATATTTCAAGGTTCCAATCTAAATTGAACAGTTTTTTAAACATAAAAACAAAAAAAAATATTTCTCGTAGGCTTGACTCTTGAGCATTTCTCCTCAGAAGTGGATTTTATTTGAATTTTTTATGTATTACGCCCTTTTGAAATGTTAGTCTTTATTCTAAAATTTTCATAGTATGTATTCAGATCAGCAAATTT
This sequence comes from Culex pipiens pallens, assembly GCF_016801865.2. NCBI lineage: Eukaryota > Metazoa > Arthropoda > Insecta > Diptera > Culicidae > Culex > Culex pipiens. The sequence goes on along the minus strand of NC_068938.1, from coordinate 13,363,295 downwards.
CACAACAAGCATTTATGCTTTTTTTAAGACTTTGTAAATTAATTATCCTGTTTATTTTTCACTATGCGCTGTATCATAGCACCAAGAGGTCCAACCTTTCATTTTTCTTTAAAAATATATTATTCAATTTTCTGAATTCTTCAAAAAACAAATTTGCAGGGATGGTCACTCATGAGCCCTATATATAAAACGAATTTCTTTTTTTTTTTGTTAAATCATAATTTTTATGACCAAATCTCGAAAATCGGTGCATTTTATTAAAATTTCTGTACTGTATTTTTTGATAGCAAATTCTTGCAAAAAAAAAGTTTTGTTGAAATTTATTTTTTTCCAAACATCATTTTTTTTTCTAAAAATCATAACTCGGTGGCAAAAATTTTGGCCGTACTTCTCTATGGGCCAAAGTTGCGGATTTATGTCCTCTTCAAAAATATTTTGAAAAAATCAAAAATTAAAAAATAGCGGGATTTGTGAATTTTAATTCTTGGAAACCACGTGGAAACTTAAGGGGGGGGGGGTATGGCGATTGTCCACGATCCATACAAAACATTTTTTTTTGTATAGACAATTGTCCACGAGGGGGAGGGGGGCAACAGATTCCAAAAAAAGTGTCCACGTGGTTTATGGATGATCCCAAACAAAAATTTTAAATCGGCATTTTTTCGTGTACTTATACGCCAAAACGATCAGATAATTTCTTTAGAAGATACACATTTTTGAATATTTGCGTAATATTTTTGTATGGACATCTGCCAAAATTCTATGAAAACTTGTATGGGTGAAACAATGATTGGTCACAGTAAAGGCCTACATAAAATTTGAGCCAAAAAAAAAATGCACAAAATCAGCAATTTTTGAAGAGAATTGCTCACTTTGAAGTTACGTTGAATATTTTTTATTCATATTTGATCACATTTAATTTAGTTTGTTTTATTATGATAATTTTGTACTGACTTAAAAATCTCAACAGAAATGGATCTTGGTTTATGGAGTCAAATTTATTCAATAAATAAGCTTTATAATTTTTTTCTGTTTCTGTAAATGTTGTTTAAGATTGTAAATTGTCATTACCACCAAAACATTACTGATTTATCATGTTTTTTTATGGGTAATCTCAGATCTTAAAAAATAAAAATAAAATCAAAATAAATTTTAAATGCTTTACACATACATGTGCTTGTGCATATATTTTGAATATGTTAGTAAAATGATTTTTTTTGTTTTTCTACTATAAAGTGTGACGAAATTTAACGAAAATGTCAAATATCACGTAAATACTTAAACAATTATGATTGATCCCAAGATATTTTCAAAAACCTCTCTAACGATTTTTAATAATATGGATCTAACGTTGAACACTCAAATTTCACCTGAAGAGGTGATAACAAGACAAGATTATCAAAATTTTAAAACATATAATTTCATTTTAAAAGGTCTCTAAAGCCATTAATTTCAGCAACGTAGAATAGGCAATTTCTGAATAATTTTAAATAAACATGTAAAAATGCATACCTTCTGACAGAAATAACAGATAAAAAAATACTAGATGCCTACAAAAAAATCATCAAAAAAATGAAATAATATAATGTTTAATATATAAGCAAATCCTCCTTTTATGAACTTATGGATTTAGGATTTGAGCTAAAATGGTGAAAAAAATTACTAGAATTTACAATTGCAATGATTTCTTGAAAACATTGAGCTTTTTTTGTAAAAGGAAAGTTTTTCAGTTTGTTTTTTGAAAATAACACATTTTTAATATCTATAGATTTCACAATATTGCATCTGTCGAAAAATAATCCAATAAAAATTGATAATTTTCTGGGACAAATCTGCAGAAACGTTTTTAAATAAATTTCAGTGACATAAATTAGGAATTAAACTAAATTCACCCCATTCGACAGTACCAAACTAGCAGCCGCAACAACCAACTACCAACCATTCGTCTGGCGGGAAAGAATTGATGCTCATTACCACAAAACATCCCCTTTGACCCCTTCTCCCTTACCCTTTCCCACTCTTTCCAAAACATAGAACTGGTTGCAATTGGCGCGGTTCGACCAGAAGTGAATGTGTGTGTGTGTGTGTAATTTCACCCCACAATCGGTCAAATCTGCTCTTTCTGCAAGTGAGTAGACGGGAGGAGAGGAGGGGGTCAAAGTACATCCCCCCCTCTCCCTCTCAACATTGAAGGGGGCCGCCGGCGGGCAATGTGTAATGATTGGTTAGTTAGAGAGGTGGGCCGTCCCAGTGCATATATGCTACGGTTCATTACGTTGTTCGTGGCCGACGCCACCGCCACGATTGGTGTTTTAATTTGCTGCCCGTTTGGGAGTGTCTCCCGGTTTTCGTCCGGAGGAGGCCTTCCAGAAAGCCAATCCGGGAAAGTGAAAGACACACATTGTTGCATGCGAAATGTGAGTTGAATTGATCTTAAGAAATTGGATAGCAATTTAAGACTGTGAATAGTTCAAACAAATTTTTAAAATACTAATTTTGAAATATCAACACAAATATACACTAAAATGAAATAAAATTCAAACAGTTACAAAGTTTAAAATCAGATCGTCCAACAATACTCCTCCTCAACCCCTTCTCACGCGGAGAGTGTGGAAAGAGCAAATCGGCAGCAAATTAAGCAACAATTCATTTCATCGCGCCCCAACATCAAACCCTAACTCATAATTGACACACGACGATGGCCGGGCGTCGTGTGTGCTGATTATGCTGCACGAATCCTTTCCACCTCTGCTCATTATCTTGATCTGATGGAAGAGGGGGGGGGGGGCGCTAATCATATAGCCCTCGAGGAAGTCACGGAGGGGATGGCAGAGGAACCAGGAGCCAATTTGGCAACATTGGAGCCACTTTGTTGCAGTTGAAAGTGTTTTTTGTTGTTGTTACTGCTGCTGCTTTGTTTTGTTTTGAAGAGAAACGACACCACACGTGGTGAGTCCTAATTGGTGTGTTGCGAGCAGTAATGGGCTGTTTGGGGTTTGGATTCCTCAGGGGGTAATATTACTTCAGAAGAGTACTTTGTTTGAAAAATCTACTGGAATAATCAGATGTCAGAGTAATAATAATAATAATTCTTTGATTTTCAAATTAGAACATCTTACTAATTTCGTTTATTTTTTCTCTTTACAGGTAAGACAAGATAATGACTCTGCGAACGTAAGTCAAGAATATTGAAGATGAAAAATCAAAGAATAACTCACCAGAAACCATCAAACTTATAAAAAAACACAATTCAATAATAAGGAAATCTCTTCAAAGACATTGCAACGTTTTATTCTGATCAAAAAACCATCAATTAATGTTTCATAATTAAATTTGCGGCAAATATATTTATGATTTTTTTTATACTTGTATCAAAATTTCTACAATTATAATCACCTTAAAAAAACAGTTCCCGGCTCTTTTTAAATTTTTGCAATCCTGGTGTGAACTACATACTTTTCCTGACATTCTCAAAAGTTTCTAAAAAGTGATGAAAAGTTATTTTTTTCAGCACCCAAATGACTTGTACTTTTCAGCATTTGTTTCGCAAAGTAATACTTTTTAAGATTGTTTTGAAAAGAGCGATTTTTTTCTGAATTGCAAAAAAAATGTAACTCGTTACAAAACTCGATTTTTAATCTAATATTCAAAAATATCTTCATGAAAGTTCAGTTTAATAATAAAATAAATACAAATAATTAATTTGCTCAAAATTTATAAAAAAAATGCTTTATATTATAAGTTTCTTAAATTTACAACAACATGAAAAAAATATAAATGTGAACTTGAATAAGGCAACACAAAAAACTCTAATCTTCAAAATCTTTGTTTTTAAGGGTATTTACTAAAAAAACAGCACCATCTTATACAATCTAAAAACGCCTTTTCCTCCAAGGTTTAAAAATCTACATATCAAAACATTTTTTTAACTTGATTTTTTATGGAAACTTCTTTTGCTTGCTATTTTTTTTTGTGGAGACTTCAGAAAATTTATGTGATTTATTCATCAAACATTGAAGAAAAGTTTTTGTCATCTCAAATTTAAATGTAAATATTTTGAATCAAAATTAAATTTTAAATTTGATGATTTTGAACTCTGAAAAAAAATATTGAGGAAAAAATTGTTCGTTAAGAAAGCCTTTAGAGTTTCTTTGTAATTTAAAATGTGATGTAATAAAAAATTAATGAGTTTTTGTCAGAAGAGTAATAAAAAATATAATATTTCTTATATTTTTCAAATAAATTTAATAATTAAAATTACCAATTGGATTTTACTCTTATTACCAAATTTCACATGCAAATCATAACTTCAATTCAAAATTCATCATTTTTCCATTACATGGAAAAATTAGCTTAAAATATTTTTTCTTCCCATCCGATTAGGAAACAGCATATAATTCCATCATGCCCCTAATGTTGCCATATCAGCACTTTTACGTTCAATTACAGCTCATAAAAAGTGTTTTCAACTTAAATCGAGTGATAAATAGCTCAATAGGAAGTGAGCAAGAATGTTTCTATCAAAAGTGTTACAAAATAAGTAGTTTAAATAGTTATAAATCAGCAAATTGGATGAAGTTAGGAGCGAGTGCTTAACCAGCCAAACATACGAGAATTGCCCCTATTTTTTTTTGAAAATTATTGGTTTTGTAGTGTAAAATTGTAATTATGTACTGCAATTAAAATGCAATAAATTAACTGTGACCAGGGTTGCCAGATTGTGAGATAAATCTGGGAATGCTACATTTTTCAAGTTTCCGAAAAAATAAGGATAGACCATGCTACACTCCAGATTTGGGAAGATTTAGCAAGATTTTTAATTTCAAATTGATTTTGAATTAATTTTAAACATAATGAACGTACCAACCACAAAATTCTTCAATTCATGTTATGTTTTTATTTTTTTGTTGTTTACAAAGAAAATTAGACCATTTGAAACACAACAATTTTTTTTTTGAGTTGCCAAACAAAATTTTCACGTTCAACCGCTTTGGTGCATTTTTGCTGCAAGGTTTTTTTTTCAAATTTAGAACTGGCAACCCTGTAAGATTTTGACATTAAAAACTCTTTAATTGTTTGGGAAGAAACTTTGTTTTTAAAGATTACATAAATTAATGTAAATTTGTGAAATTAACATGTGTTTTTCTTTTTTTAAATTGTTTAAAAACTATAAGCAGTGAGTTTTGAACTATAACCTTTATCTTCCTCTGGAATTTTCCAATATTGCTATCGAGAATTCTTTGAAAGGATCTAACCAATATCTCATCATTTTCGATACTAATTAATTGCCCAGAGGTGGTTGCGCGGTGCCAATTACAATCAAACATCCCCTTCCCCTTCACTGCAAGCAAACATGACCAAACCCAAAATCTAACCATGAATAGTGATTAAATGGTCGCACACAAACTAATTGGTTGGAAGCGCTCTCTCGTTCGCCCAAGTTTGCATCCAATTTATGCTCCAGTATATGTTTAGGTGGACCACCCTACGCCCCCTTTCATTTTCCCAGAAATTGCGCGCCACAAACAAGCACACTCCACCACACGTGTGTGTGTTCCCTCCCAATTATGGATTGCTTTCTCTGGAAATAAATGTGTATAAGGTAAACCATCCCGAAAATTAAACTAATTATACCAGCATCGCGAGCGCGCGTTCCTCCCGAAAAACATGACACTAATTAAGATCTATTCTTGGTTTGGCACTCTTGCATGACACTCACACTCACACACGTGTAATCATCGTCACACACACACACACGAACTGACACACGCAAAACACACATCCTGCAACCATCAATCCTTAAGGCGAAAGGCAAAGCCGCGGGACCGGCTAGTTGGCGCGAAAAATCTCATAGGTTACTGCGATGCGCGCGCGCCACGTGCTCTCGTTTTGAATGCTGGCGTGGCTCAGTTACTGTTCGCACGAACTGCGTGCAGTGGAAAGTATTGTAATCAGCATGAAAATAAAGAAATAAATATTTTTTCAAAACAAATATTTTTTAAATAATTTCAAGCAGTGTGGTTGGTGTTAGTAAAGCGTAAACGGGTTTTTCGAAATATGAAAAAATAATCATATTGAATTGATAGTTTTTGTGAACTATATCGAACTGCCAGTATTTTATTTATTTTTATTTGTTGTACAAATATTGTTTTGGCAAATATTTTAGTGAGGTTTGATTTACAAAAACATTGATAAGCATGATTCGAATGTAAGTAAAATGACTGCATATCGTTATTTCGATTTACAGTACCGTAAACCGGGGTGACTTTGATAGGATTTCAATTTGTTTTTAGAATATTTTCCAACAGGTAAGGTTTTTCTCAAGATTATTATTTTTAAAACATGTACTGGGGTAGGCCACACAAAGTCCATGCACTATTTTGGAAAAAAAGTATTTTCAATAGTGTTTAGAAAAAAAGTTACGTTAAAAATTCTTAGTTTTAATTCCGGGGTGACTTTGATAGTCATAGTTTTTCTTACTAAAATCATATTTAAGATGTTCAAACTTTATTTGTACGTTAAATGAACCATCACTAAAGTAGCTGATATAGTTTGTAAGAAAAAAATCAATGTTTATGTTAAGTTAACTATGTTTATAAGCTTTTTAACAAAATACATATAAATTTTAGGTAAAATTGTTAAAAAGTCGGAATTTTGCCTGAAATTTGTCAAAAATAGTTTTGTCTATGAAATTATCGATAAATATTGCATTTTATACTGAATTCGAAGCACGAATCACAAGTTTTCACATTTTACATGGAATTTGTTCAACTGAATTTGCCTATAAATTTGGAGTTTTTTTTTAATTGTGTTTCAAAAACACATATTATTTATTATTTACAAACTTATTTAACCTTCTCCTAGTGGAAAATTGTCCAAAGAATCCGAAAATGCATTCCGTTTTCCGATTAAAAATCATGTTCATTGAGAAAATCATGACACTTTGAGAAGTTTAAAATAATGACTTTCATCCACATTTTCTTAACTATAGTTAACTAACTTTATAAACTTTTCAAAAATTTATGAAAAGTTTTTCATGAGGTACTTTGAACACTTCTCTACCACGGTCAGTATGTTTCTGAACCATTCCTTACGTATTTTAATTGTACTCTTCATTTTGCGGAAAAATCGCAAACCTATCAAAGTCACCCCGGCTATCAAAGTCACCCCGTTTTACGGTAACTCAAAACAAACACACACTCAGCCTCACGAAACATGTCAATACTTCGAATGCTAATTGCTAATCAACTGACGTAGTGTAAAATACATTTTAAAACACTTTTTTCATTCAAATGTAGTAATTTGAAATTGTGTATGTGTTGAGCGACATAAACATCAAAATATATTTTGAACAGTGCCTTACCGAGTGATGAAGACGAGTCAAATAATTAAAAAAAAATTGAGGAATGTTATACAAAAACATCAATCCATGACATAAACATTTTTCTATTATCTCTAATAAAATACACTGTACGCTATCAATATCATCAAAATGATGAATTTGATGAATTTCAAAGTCAATTTTGTTGTTTGGAATAAGCAAACATAATTTTCTATATTTTTTTTATTAGACGCCCGTTGGGGCAATATCAACTTCAAAGTCAAGAAAAATGTTCTGATAAAAACAGGAACCCATATATTTTCAAATGGCAAATGAAATGAATAACATCAATTTATTCAATTTGTATTACAAAATCAATGTAAGTACATCTAATTGCTAGAAATTTATTATAAAAAGAAGCTTAACCGTGGGAGCGACAAAGGATCGCCAAAGTCAACTAAATTTAAAAAAAAATGCTAATGTCAAGATAACTTTCAAATAATTTGAAATGGCGGGTTTCCATATTCATTCTTCCTTTTTTCATAGTAAAATAATTTAATTGAATTCGTAATCTGGTTTATGAAAAAAATAAATAATTTTATTTTTCCTTTAACAAAAATATGTGTTACAAAAAAAATTGCATGCAAAATATTGCATTTATCTAAACGAACGCAACGTAAACGGTAAGGTGCGTTATATCAATAATGGCATTTTGAGTCTGTTCCTGATCAAACTTGTAATCAGAATTTATTGTTTCATATCCCTGAAGTATAAATTCGAAATATCAAGTAAAATTTGAAATTGATAAAAAAAACTCTCTGCGATGGCAGTTTGGGTTAGTTCCTGATAAAACTAGTGATCAGAATTGAGTGTTTTATATCTCTGAAATATAAATTCAAATTTTGCCAAATTACAAAGTGAAATTTAAAAATGTTAAAAAATCTTGGAACGTCAGTTCTTCCTATAAATTATTAAATAATTTTGAAAACTTTCAGTGATGGCAGTTTGGGTAAGTTCCTGGTGATCAGAATGTATTGTTTTATATCTCTAAAGTATAAATTCAAATTATGCTAAATTACCTAATGAAATTTAAAATTGATTTAAAAAATCTTAGAAGGTTAGTCATTTCTAGTAAATTATTAAATAATTTCAAAAACGCTCTGCGCTGCCAGTATGAGTCAGCTCCTGGTCAAACTAGTATTCAAAGTTTTTTTATATCTCTGAAATATTATTTAAAATTGTGCCGAATTACTAAGCAAAATTTAAAATTGATAAAAAAAAGTCTTAGAATGTTAGTCATTTCTAGTAAATTACTAAATAATTTTAAAAACTCTCTGCGATGACAGTCTAAGTCAGTTCCTGGTAAAACTCGTGATAAGAATTTATTGTTTTATATTTGTAAAGTATAAATTCAAATTTTGCTAAATTACATAGTGAAATTTTAAAATTGATAAAAAATCTTGGAAGGTCAGATATTTCTAGTAAATTATTAAATAATTTTAAAAACTCTGTGTGATGGAAGTCTGAGTTTGTTCCTGGTCAAACTAGTGATCAGAAATTATTGTTTTATATCCCTGAAAAATAAATTAAATTTTGCCAAATTGAGAAATGAAACTAAAAATTAATAAAAAAAAAAAATCTTTGAAGGTTAGTCACTTATAGTAAATTATTTAATAATTTATAAAAAAAACTCTCTGCGAAGGCGAGTCAGTTCCTGGTCAAACTAGTATTCAAAATTTATTGTTTTATATCTCTGCAGCATAAATTATAATTTTGTCAAATTACCTAGTGAAATTTAAAATTGATTAATAATTTACTCGAAATGACTAACCTTCTAAGATCAATTTATCAATTTTAAAATTTCACTATGTTATTTAGCAAAATTTGAATTTATACTTTATAGATATAAAACAATAAATTCTGATCACTAGTTATACCAGGAACTGACTCAGACTGCCATCGCAGAGAGTTTTTGAAATTATTTAATAATTTACTCGAAATGACTAACCTTCTAAGATCAATTTATCAATTTTAAAATTTCACTATGTTATTTAGCAAAATTTGAATTTATATTTTATAGATATAAAACAATTATTTCTTATCACTAGTTATACCAGGAACTGACTCAGACTGCCATCGCAGAGAGTTTTTGAAATTATTTAATAATTTACTAGAAGTGACTAACCTTCTCAGATCTTTTTTATTAATTTTAAGTTTCATTCCTCAATAAAGCAAATTTTAATTTATGCTTCAGGGATATAAAACAATAATTTCTGATCACTAGTTTGACCAAAAACAAACTCGGACTTCCATCGCAGAGAGTTTTTGAAATTATTTAATAATTTACTCGAAATGACTAACCTTCTAAGATCAATTTATCAATTTTAAAATTTCACTATGTTATTTAGCAAAATTTGAATTTATATTTTATAGATATAAAATAATAAAGTCTGATCACAAGTTATACCAGGAACTGACTCAGACTGCCATCGCAGAGAGTTTTTAAAATTATTTAATAATTTACTAGAAGTGACTAACCTTCTCAGATCTTTTTTATTAATTTTAAGTTTCATTCCTCAATATGGCAAATTTTAATTTATGCTTCAGGTATATAAAACAATAATTTCTGATCACTAGTTTGACCAGGAACAAACTCAGACTTTCATCGCAGAGAGTTTTTGAAATTATTTAATAATTTACTCGAAATGACTAACCTTCTAAGATCAATTTATCAATTTTAAAATTTCACTATGTTATTTAGCAAAATTTGAATTTATATTTTTTAGATATAAAATAATAAATTCTGATCACAAGTTATACCAGGAACTGACTCAGACTGCCATCGCAGAGAGTTTTTAGAATTATTTAATAATTTACTAGAAGTGACTAACCTTCTAAGATCAATTTATCAATTTTAAAATTTCACTATGTTATTTAGCAAAATTTGAATTTATATTTTATAGATATAAAACAATAAATTCTGATCACTAGTTATACCAGGAACTGACTCAGACTGCCATCGCAGAGAGTTTTTGAAATTATTTAATAATTTACTAGAAGTGACTAACCTTCTCAGATCTTTTTTATTAATTTTTAGTTTCATTCCTCAATATGGCAAATTTTAATTTATGCTTCAGGGATATAAAACAATAATTTCTGATCACTAGTTTGACCAGAAACAAACTCGGACTTCCATCGCAGAGAGTTTTTGAAATTATTTAATAATTTACTCGAAATGACTAACGTTCTAAGATCAATTTATCAATTTTAAAATTTCACTATGTTATTTAGCAAAATTTGAATTTATATTTTATAGATATAAAATAATAAATTCTGATCACAAGTTATACCAGGAACTGACTCAGACTGCCATCGCAGAGAGTTTTTAGAATTATTTAATAATTTACTAGAAGTGACTAACCTTCTAAGATCAATTTATCAATTTTAAAATTTCACTATGTTATTTAGCAAAATTTGAATTTATATTTTATAGATATAAAACAATAAATTCTGATCACTAGTTATACCAGGAACTGACTCAGACTGCCATCGCAGAGAGTTTTTGAAATTATTTAATAATTTACTCGAAATGACTAACCTTTTAAGATCAATTTATCAATTTTAAAATTTCACTATGTAATTTTGCAAAATTTGAATATATACTTTATAGATATAAAACAATAATTTCTGATCACTAGTTTGACCAGGAACAAACTCAGACTGCCATCGCAGAGAGTTTTTGAAATTAATAAAAAAGATCTGAGAAGGTTAGTCACTTCTAGTAAATTATTAAATAATTTTAAAAACTCTCTGCGATGGCAGTCTGAGTCAGTTCCTGGTCAATTTCGTGATCAGAATTTATTGTTTTATATCTATAAAATATAAATTCTAATTTTGCTAAATAACATAGTGAAGTTTTAAAATTGATAAATTGATCTTAGAAGGTTAGTCATTTCGAGTAAATTATTAAATAATTTCAAAAACTCTCTGCGATGGCAGTCTGAGTTTGTTCCTGGTCAAACTAGTGATCAGAAATTATTGTTTTATATCTGAGCAATTCTCGCTGAAACCGTCCCACTAGATGCACATGTTCTCAAATCGTTACGGCAATGTTCTCATTCGATTCAGCGCACCAAAAAACCATTAAAACGACCTTCGAACCTTTGAAAATGTCAGCCGTTAGCCACCTGTAAATAAAAACTTGTTTTGAACATTGGATTTTTTCGAAAAAATGCCCTAATTTGAAGAAATGATATTTCCCAAAATACATTACAGTCATCTCACATATTCGGAACACCCCCATATTCGGAACACTTTTGTGATAATTTGTCAATAGCGTGCCAATTGCAGCTTTGCTCTCGACCCTACTATTTTTATGACCTTTATTTGGACATTTTCTTGCTATTTTACTAGTAAAAGTAGTTCTTTTTGAACAAAAAACTTCATTTCAAGACTATTTTATCCAGAGCAGCAAAACACTGCCTCCAAATTGCCTGTTCCATGATTAAGGGATGTTATTGTGCCTCCCACAATTGTGGAACACCTGTATTTAACTGATATTTTCACAAAAAAGTTATCAGACCATTTATAAAACATTACTAAGCATGAGTTTTATTGGTTTCGGAGTGCGAAGTCATTGTTTTGTAAAAAAGATGTACTCCTGGAGAGAATAAAAAGTTTGTTTACATCGTAAGAAAAAAGTGTTCCGAATTTGTGGATTTCAAGGGTCAATGTTTTTCTTTGAAAACTTGATATAAAACGTAAAAATGTACAGCCGGTCTATACATCAATCGAAAGATCGCAAGAAAAGCTTTCACATGAAGGTAAAAGCAATTCATTATGTTCAATTATCGATTTTATATGATTTGTTGAACATTGACCGATCTGTAAACTGTTCCGAACATGAGGGATGAGTGTACCAAACATCAAAAACTGATATATCGTTGGAAAGGTAATCGCGAGGGCTTTCTGTCGCACTTTGATAAACATTTAAAAACTATTTTTTTCAAGGGTAATTTTAAGGATTTTTGGGAAACTTACCCTTAATTTTTTTAATTTTGACCGTGTTCGCAACCACTTATCGTTACGAAACCATTTTCATTCGAAAGATTGGACGATTTTGCATAAAATAAACTTGAGAAAAGTAGTGTAATGAAATAGTTTTCGTGTAGTTATTAACGGATGAAAGAAATTGGTCAAATTTCAGTTAAAAATAATCAAAGCTCAGACTTCAGAAATGAGCCTTATTTACAGGCAAAACAAAGCAGGATTGTATTTGAGCCGGATGTACAGTCATCTGAGGCAAATCTGGACATATAGTATGAATAGGGACAATTATTTCAATTATAATTTCACTCATTAGATCATATTTATAATTTGTTTATGAAAAAGCATACATAAACAAACAAGTTTCTAAATTTTAAGCTTTTGAGTACTCTGAAACTAATGTCCTTACTTAGACTGTTGTAGTCTCGATTCGCCACATTTCACTGAAGTAATATTTCATGTACAGAATTTGTTTTAGGAAGGTCTGCTTTATTTGTAATCGTGCACATAAAAGTGCAAAGTTGAAATCAATATTTTTTGATCAAGTTAAAATTTGGTGGGGCTGTTGATACAATCAAAACAAGCAAGAAACTCGTTTTTCGCGACAGAAAGCCCTCGCGATTACCTTTCCAACGATATATAAGTTTTTGATGTTTGGTAATGTATTTTGGGAAATATCATTTCTTCAAATTAGGGCATTTTTTCGAAAAAATCCAATGTTCAAAACAAGTTTTTATTTACAGGTGGCTAACGGCTGACATTTTCAAAGGTTCGAAGGTCGTTTTAATGGTTTTTTGGTGCGCTGAATCGAATGAGAACATTGCCGTAAGGATTTGAGAACATGTGCATCTAGTGGGACGGTTTCAGCGAGAATTGCTCATCTCTGAAATATTAATTAAAATTTTGCCAAATTACCAAGCAAAATTTTAAATTCATAAAAAAAGTCTAAAAAGTTAGTCATTTCTAGTAAATTATTAAATAATTTTAAAAACTCTCTGCGATGGAAGTCTGAGTTTGTTCCTGGTCAATTTAGTGATCAGAAATTATTGTTTTATATCCCTGAAGCATAAATTAAAATATGCCAAATTGAGAAATGAAACATAAATTTAAAAAAAAATCTTGGAAGGTTAGTCACTTCTAGTAAATTATTAAATAAGGCTGGTACAAATATTTTTAAAAGTTTTTGTCACCCCCCCCCCCCCCTCCCCTTCAAAATTGGCCCGAAAAATCAGGGGGCAAAAAATATATGTTTACAATAAGGCCGATGCAAATATTAAAAAAAGTTTTTGTCCCTCGGCCCTGGCCAAGGTCAAGGGGGGGGGGCAAAAAAATATAAAAATTTAAATAACAAGCCATAGTCTTCAAATTTAAATGAAAAAAGTGTTTTAAAATGCATTTTACACTAGTTCAGTTGTTTTGCAATCATTAGTTTTCAAAAAATCTAAGATCTGACAAAAACAAAAATTGTATCGAAAAAAAAGGTTTTGCATCGAAAATTTTCAAAAAATCTTAAGATTTTTTAATAAACCCAAACATGCTAAAAATGATTTTAAACGCAGAAGAATGTATTTTAATTTGATTTCAGCTGGTTGCACTTGAATTTTCATTGAAATTTTGAAGTTTATTGTAAAAATATTTTTTTTGCCCCCTGATTTTTCGGGCCAATTTTGAAGGGGGGGGGGGGGGTGACAAAAACTTTTAAAAATATTTGTACCAGCCTAAACTTCAAAATTTCAATGAAAATTCAAGTGCAACCAGCTGAAATCAAATTAAAATACATTCTTCTGCGTTTAAAATTATTTTTAGCATGTTTGGGTTTATTAAAAAATCTTAAGATTTTTTTAAAATTTTCGATGCAAAATCTTTTTTTTTGGATAAAATTTTTGTTTTTGTCAGATCTTAGATTTTTTGAAATCTAATGATTGCAAAACAACTGAACTAGTGTAAAATGCATTTTAAAACACTTTTTTCATTTAAATGTGAAGACTATGGCTTGTTATTTAATTTTTTTTATTTTTTTTATGTTTTTGCCCCCCCTTGACCTCGGCCAGGGCCGAGGGACAAAAACTTTTTTAAATATTTGCATCAGCCTAATTGATAAAAAAAAATTTTCTGCGAAGGCAAGTCAGTTCCTGGTCAAACTTGTATTCAAAATTTATTGTTTTATAACTCTGCAGCATAAATTAGAATTTTGCCAAATTGCCAAGTGAAATTTTAAAATTCATAAATTGATCTCAGAAGGTTAGTCATTTCTAGTAAATTATTAAATAATTTAAAAAACTCTCTGCGATGGAAGTCTGAATTTATTCCTGGTCAAACTAGTGATCAGAATCTATTGTTTTAGATCCCTGAAGTAAAATAATATAACGGATGTGAAATTTTAAATTATTAAAATAGCTTGGAACGTCAGACATTTGTAAAAAAACAATGGGAAGGGAGTGTGATAGTCAGTTCTTGGAAATATAATTTGATCTTTTATATTCTTGCAGTGTCAAATTACAAAAGTAGCAAAAAGCTTGGAAACTCAGTTGTTTGAATTTATTTTTTTTTAAATAAAAATAAACTTTCTGAGATTGGAATCCAAATCAGTTTCAAGTCAGGTTAGTGATAAAAACTGGTTGTTCCTGGAGTATAAAATCACAACTTAGCATAAGGCCATGTTGAATTTCAAAAATCTATAAGACTGGCACAAATATTTTTAAAAGTTTTTTTCACCCCCCCTTCAAAATTGGCCCGAAATATCAGGGGGCAAAAAAAAATATTTTTACAATAAACTTCAAAATTTCAATGAAAATTCAAGTGCAACCAGCTGAAATCAAATTAAAATACATTCTTCTGCGTTTAAAATCATTTTTAGCATGTTTGGGTTTATTAAAAAATTTTAAGATTTTTTGAAAATTTTCGATGCAAAACCTTTTTTTTCGATACAATTTTTGTTTTTGTCAGATCTTAGATTATTTGAAAACTAATGATTGCAAAACAACTGAACTAGTGTAAAATGCATTTTAAAACACTTTTTTCATTTAAATGTGAAGACTATGGCTTGTTATTTAATTTTTTTATTTTTTTTTTTGCCCCCCCCCCCCTTGACCTCGGCCAGGGCCGAGGGACAAAATTTTTTTGAATATTTGCATCAGCCTAAATCTGATAAAACTAGTAAATTTAAATAAATTATAAATCTTATTTTAGTATCCTTCTGGGATGTGAGTCTAATTCAGTTCCTGAAAATGTAAGCGATCAGATTTGTTTTTAAACCTTGTAGTATACATTCACAAATTGGTATATTACCATGCCAAATCAACATTTTTTTTTGAAAATAATTATCTATTTAATTATTTTTTTTGTATATTTTTTATTTTTATGCATTTGCATTGTTTATTGTTTTATCTGGATTTAATACAATAATTTCTGATCATTAGTTTAATTATTTAAATAACTGACGTTCCAAGAATATTAAACATTTTTAAATTTCACTTGGCAATTTGGCAAGTTTTTAATTTATAAATACTTCAGGGATATAAAACAATTATTTCTGATCACTAGTTTGACCAGGAACTAACTCAAACTGCCATCACAGAAAGTTTGTTTAAAATTGTAAAACGTGGGTTTCATAGAAAACCTATATGTTTGGGTATCAAAAGATCTGAAATTTTATGCCCTTTGGCGTCATCCATAAAGTATGTCACGCTTTGGGGGAGGGGGGGTCTGAGCAAGTGTGAAATTGCATGTTATAAGTATAGGAAAAGCGTGACAAAGGGGGGAGGAGGGTAAATTTTGGCTGATTTTTGAGTGACGTACTTTATGGATGAAGCCTTTCCGATGACACATAGGTTGACCTGTGAATGGTGGACCGGTTCAGATGCCGGCGGATTTTGTGTGGTCTTCCACATACATGATTTTGGTTAGTTTTGACCATGTTGTTTGTATTTTATCATCTATTACTGGGCAACCAGCGGAACATTTCGGTCACTGTTATTTGGACAAGAATAACAACATTTGGTGTTTTTGTGAACAGTGATATTCTTCACAACTTTAATACTTTGATGAACGGCATATGTTTGAAGTTTTTTCTGTGCCAAGGATATGAAATAACAAAGATTGAAAAAAAAGATATTAAAACGAAACTGCATAAAAGTTGCACCAAAAGATTCATCAAAACTATCAAATGATTCGTCAATCTAAGTACGTACCATTAGAAAAAAGTTATTTTGTATGTTTTGTTTATAAATTTAATAAAAAATAAAATTAAAAGCTACAAAAATTATTAACTTTTGGTATCCCGAAAAAAAAACATTTTCAACGCTTTTTCCAATATCCTAAGAGCAGGCTTGCCCAACCTTTTTGGCTCAATTTTCACAAGACATGTTATCTGCATCTGGATCACTTTTTTACTTAAAACTTACACAAAATTTTTTTTCTGATCTTTTGCCAAAGTTATGTTAACTGGTCATCTAAAAACTGATTCCACCAAATAAACCATGAAAAAATGTAGAACTGTTATTCTAATGATCATTAATGTGAGAATTGAGCCGAACAGATCGGGTGGTCTGTCTTGAAAAAAAAACAAATTCAAAATTTTCCAACTCCTATAAAACATTAAATTTGAATTGTCATTTTGATGAAAAATTTATGACCGTGTCAAAATTTGTCAAAAGTTTCCTAAAGTTTTAGAAAAAATGGTAAAAAACTAAAAAAACACACACAAAAATTGGCCTCCCGACTAAGAAAACCATTTTACCAAATTCCACTTCGAAAGTTTCATCTCCAATTCAAGCATGATATTTTTGGATTATGCAACACCGACGAACAGCCTATTTCTCCATACAAACTTTAGAGAAAATCTAATCAGTTCTGTCTGAATATTTTCGAAAAATCAATTCAAAGTTTATGCTTCCTTCTTGATGAGACTGTGCATGATTTTTTTTTTCAATTTTTGTAGGTCATTGTTAGCTATTGTGTTTCATATGTTTATAGGACCTAATCAAAAAAAATCTAGAAATTCTGATCACCTACATGACAAAAACTGAATCAGAATCTCATGCCAGACGTTTCTTCTTCTCAATCAATTATTAATTATAAATAAAGAGTTTCTAAGATTTTAGATATTAATAAATTTGACATGGCCGTATGCCGATTTGTTAATTTTTACTTCTGGGCTGTAGAAATACAAATATCGATTACTAACATAACCAGTAACTGTATCAATCTCCCATCCCGGTCTTACCAGTTTATAAATTTATACTTCTGAGACAATATGATAATAACAAATTGTCTGATGTGTGCTACCTTGTGAGATAGACCATTTTGGTCGAAAAATAGTTATTGATAACGTTTTGTTATAATTAACAAACTCTACAAGATGCTATAATCCGATTTAGGATATTCGCTTCCGTCTTGCTATCTTGTAACACGTCATACAAATTGTTGGAAAATGTAGAAATTATTTCTTGTTTTTCACAAATTTACATTAAACACATTTTTAAATGCAATGTAATCGTTTGTTATTGAAAATATACTGATAAAGTCGGTTAAACTCTTGATTTAAGCTTATTTTAGTTTGTTTGGGAAATCTGTGCACACTTGTGACACGTAGTTCCTTTTTACTTTCAAGGCCCACTTGGTCGTTGTCACAAGATAGCACACAATAGACGAATTTTGATTAGTAACATCAACCAGGAGCTGAATCAGTCTTCCATCTCAGAAGGATTTTTTTAAATTAAATTTTAATTTTAAACCAGGGGTGACCAAAGTATGGCCCGCGAGGTGATATTTTGTGGCCCGCGGACCCATTTTGAATGATCATGTAAAATGGCCCGTTGGCCATTTGTAAAGTGATTTAATACTTTTTCAAAATTAAGGTTTATTTTAAAATTTTGTAAGCTAATCTTTTTTAATTGTTTGTTAATAAAAAAAACTTATGATTTATCAATATTTTGATCCCCACTTTAGGATACAAATAATTTTTTTAAAATATTTTATAATTAAAACAATTTTACACGTTTCAATGTGAGCGAAACTAGTAAATATCGTTAAAATTTTCAGCAATTTTTTTTAAGAAATATTAAAAAAACGTTCAAGTTTTACTTAGGCAGAATTCTGTAATAGTTGCAAAAATGTAAGTTTTCTTTATTAACACTGGAACGCCCAACGCATGTCCAACTTACACGGACGCCCAAGCCTCCCAAAAAAGTTGGAACGGTAACTTCAACTCGCTGGTTCTCGGGCATAACTCAACCAATCGGGACGATTCTTGTTTCCAGGGATTTGTAAGAATGTCTAGATAATCCTAAAATTTTGCAGAACTTGATTTGAACAAATCTGTTATTTCTGCGACCGAAAACATCGAGCATGTTTGGGTTTATTAAAAAAAATGAATTTTATTTCATTTTCGATGAAATTAATAAATGTTTTTTTTTTGCTTAAATGTTTTTTTTTCCAATCTTTTTTTTTTAGAAAAATGATTGCAGTTTAACTATACGGAAGCTTAAAACATTCTCTAAAAAAATTAATTGAATTTTTGAAATTCTGGCTCTCAACGATTTTTCATTAGCCACACTTAATTTATACATAAAATTATGCCTTCAGATGAATTGTTCAATAAGTAATGTCACCATTTTTGAAATATAAAAACAAAACTTTGTTTTTTTTAACACAGGTACGTTCAGCTAAAAACTTTTTTTCAAATACCTGAAACAATAAAATCAACGATCCCAGAAGGTCCCACGACTCGCCTTTCGTCGGACGGGGAAGTGAATGAAAATGTTTCTAGGACATTTCTTGCTTACTTTTTCAAAAGGTCCTATGTACATTTGAAACCCACAGCGCATTGGTTGTTTTGAAAAAGTAATCATGGCTTTCATGTGCAGGAACTGACTTAGATTCGTACCTCAGAAGGATTTATGATTTTTTTTTTATAAATTATTTCATATATTTAATTTTACTCTATTTTTTTATTTCACGTTGCCTTACGCCAAATTGTGAATTTATATTCTAGGGATATAGAACTATAAATCTTATCGCTTTCATGTGCAGGAACTGAATCTGGCTTGTATCCAGGTAGGATTTCTGAATTATTATATAATTTATTATAAATAATTAGTAATAATTTAGATAATTGTATATAAATTTTTATAATTAATTTCTTTTGAATTTCTTCCTTATGTCAAGTTGTAAAGGTATATTTCAGGGCTATAGAACTAAAAATTCTGATAAGCAGGAACTGAATTAGTCTTCCATCCCAGAAGAGTTTTTTAATTATTTCATTATTTATTTCAACAGAACGAAATTTCCTTGATTTCGCCCCTTTAAAAAGTTTTTATTTTATTTTATTTAATTATTTATATAAGAAAAGGCTAATTTTCTAGAAATTTTGATAATAAGATATTTGACATGGCCTAATGCCAATTTATAAATTTATACTTCTTGTATATAGAATAAAAAAATCATATTACTAACTTGAACTGGATTTGAATCAGACTCCCATCCCAGAGGGATTTTTTTATCAATAATTTATTTTTTGGACAGTTTTTAACTGGATTTTTTTTGTTGGTTAACCCGTATAGGCCTGGGTGAAACTGAAATCATTGAAATGACCATAACTCATTCAATTTGCATACTTCTTTTTTAATTGGACTCGTTAGAATGTCTATTTTTCGAAAATAAGCCGGAAACCCCAAACATTTTCTGGTGGGTCAACTGATTAAAAAATGGCGATTTAGGGGTCCCGCAAAAATTTTAAACAGCAATCTTTGAAAAAATTACAATTTTTCAAGTTATGATCGTTGTTCCACCAGACAGTGCTGGCCATGCATTCTGGTCCACCGAAGATCTTCCGGATTGGGCGGGTAGGTCTCCAACCCCGGGGAAACTGGTCATCCATGAACCCCAGAACCACTTTTGGACCGATCTGGCCACTTTGGGACCGGTTCCCGGTACTCCTGTGAAACCCGAAATATGACAAATTATGGGCATATTATGGACCCAGTCATTTGGGTGTCAAAGTTCATCATTTTCAAATGGTAGGTCATCCATGAACCCCACTTTACGATCTGGCTACTTTGGGACCGGTTCCTGGTTCTCCGGTGAAACCCGGGATATGGCAAATAACGGGATTATTTCAGAACAATTCTGGACCCAGCAATTTGGGTGTCGAAGTTCATAATTTTCAAAATCTAGCTCATCCAGGAACCCCAAAATCATTTTTGACCGATCTGGCCACTTTGGGTTCTTGAAAATTTTATGCAATTCGAAATATAACTAATGACGCGTTATTTTTATATTAATTTTCGACAAGGCAATATAGGTGCCTAAGTTGATTATTTTTAAAAACAAGCTCATTGATGATCCCCACAATCATTTTTTTTACCAATCTGGTCCCTTTTTCAACGCAATTTTTGATCAGGCAATTTGGGTGTAAAAATTCATCATATATAATTTCACATCTACATTGGCTAGTTACTTTTTTCTGGAGGAGCCCCGGAACCGATTCAATAGTTTCCAGATCTGCACCGGAGTTACCAAGTGACCAGATCGATCCAAAAGTAATTTTGGAGTTTTTGGATGCCCGACATTTTGAAAATGATGAACTTTGACACCCAAATGGCTGGGTCCATAATATGCCCATAATTTGTAATATTCCGGGTTTCACCGGAGTACCGAGAACCGGTCCTAAAGTAGCCAGATAGGTCCAAAAGTGGTTTTGGGGTTCATAGATGACCTACATTTTAAAAATAATGAACTTTGACACCCAAATTGCTGGGTGCAAAAATTTTCAAAAATAATTCCGTAATTTGTCCCTGGAATATGGTTTGGATTAACGGAATCGGTCCTAAAATGGCCAGATCGGTACAAAGTGGTTTTAGGGTTCATGGATGAGCTAGATTTTGCAAATGATGAACTTTGACACCCAAATTGCTGGATCCAAAATTGTTCTGAAATAACCCCGTAATTTGCCATATTCCGGGTTTCACCGGAGTACCGGGAACCGGTTCCAAAGTGGTCAGATCGATCCAAAAGAGGTTTTGGGGTTCATGGATATCCTATATTTTGAAAATGATAAACTTTGACTCCCAAATGGCTGGGTCCATAATAATCACATGATTTGCCATATTCCGGGTTTTGCCGAAGTACAGGGAACCGGTTCCAAAGTGGCCAGATCGGTCCAAAAAAGGTTTTGGGGTTCATGGATGTCCTATATTTTGAAAATGATGAACTTTGACCCCCAAATGGCTGGGTCCATAATAATCACATAATTTGCCATATTTCGGGTTTCACCGGTGTACCGGGAACCGGTTCCAAAGTGGTCAGATCGGTCCAAAAGAGGTCTTGGGGTTCATGGATGTCCTATATTTTGAAAATGATGAACTTTGACCCCCAAATGGCTGGGTCCATAATAATCACATAATTTGCCATATTTCGGGTTTCACCGGTGTACCGGGAACCGGTTCCAAAGTGGTCAGATCGGTCCAAAAGAGGTCTTGGGGTTCATGGATGTCCTATATTTTGAAAATGATAAACTTTGACTCCCAAATTGCTGGGTGCAAAATAATCACACGATTTGCCATATTCCGGGGTTTACCGAAGTACCGGGAACCGGTTCCAAAGTGGCCAGATCGGTCCAAAAAAGGTCTAGGGGTTCATGGATGACCAACCTTTTGAAAATGATTACAAGCTTCTTATCCCATGCTTTTTCATCCAAAGCGCTTAGAAAAATCATAACCATTTATTTGGCTGGCCGCACCACATGCGCAAAACAATTTAAAAAATATACTATACAATATACTACATCATAATCTATCAAAAGAAACAAAAACGAAAAAAAAATAATTTATTAATTTATCATCAAACTTCTCCCACCGCGCAACATCAATAAAGTCACGCATGGCTTGAACAACAACACTCCTGCTGACCAGCGAGGTGCGCTGCCGGCGGGCGGCTGTGAACGCGCGTTGGAGGCAGGCCATGAGATGCGCGCACACCCAAACAAACAAACGCCAAAAATGATGCAAATTTTCAAAAGTTTGCATTTGTCTAGGAGAGTTTCTCAAAACCTATTCATCCTAGAGATTTGGTCCCAAAGAACAAAATGTAGAGGATGAGTTGCTCGAATTTCGTATGTCGTAAAAAAGGTACCTTTTCTAACAACTATTAGGAGAAATTTTGAGTCAAAGTTGTCAAAGAGAGTTTCCCGGCATTACAAAAAAATTTCAAAAACTTTTTTAGTGCAAAATGTTGAGCAAAGAGTACTTGAATTTTGCATGTAATAAGATTTGAGAAAAAACCTTACCATGTTCGAAAATCCCCCACATTTACTTGCACCTTAATTGTCAGGTTTCAAATTTTCTATATGTTATCAAAGCTAATTTGATTGTGCACCACTCCACCTCCTCAACCTCCCCTCCTCACCACCAATTTCCCGAGCCATTGTCTCGCTCGTTCTGCTCACTTCATCAATTTATTTTCACACTGTGTGCCAAAAGTGGTGTCCCGTTTCACCCCGCTCTCTCTCTCGCTTTGCCACCAATTTTCCACGCTGCTGTCGCCCCGCCATCAACGTAATAATAATTTTCCGCAAAATATAAACTCAAATTAATTTTAATGAGCTTCGAACAGGCGACGTTCATCACGCTTCAGAGCAGCAGCACCACCACGAGGCAGCAGCTCGTTGAGTTTGAAGACCTCACCCCGTGGATGAAAAGTGTGCGTTGCGAGAGCGGTAGGGGTTTTTGGCGAAAAAAAAAACTGAGAAAAAATAATAACGCGCGTTCGAAACTAGTGCCCCCTTCTTTTTTTCCTCAAAACAACGCGCCATATGCGACGCGCGAAATAATGATACCAATCTCACCCCACATTGCCACCCCTTCTCCACCTTCTTGCACGTGAGGACGACTTTCCCCTTAAAGTCAACAAAGGAAGAAGAAATAATTGCATGTATTATACCGCGCGAGGACGGGGCGACGACTGACGGATAATAACGAGCATGTGATCCTTCTTTGCTTTCTGGGGTCTGATAGCAGGAGTACTCCTTCAGCTGATATGAAAAATCTCTTTGGCTTTTTTCCCAGGTGCGGCGTGATGTACAACGCACTTAACGAACTAATCAAATCATCGCTCAATTTGGGTATTTCCAAAAAAAGGACGGAAAATGGAGGAAAATGAAAATATGATCAATTCACTTAATCCACAAACCACGTATACACTTTTTTTAAAATTTGCGTGAAAATACATTCAATGTGATATTTCAACATAGAATAATAATTATTATTAGAATTATTCTAGAAAAAATCCTGAAAAATCAGGGGGCAAAACAACATTTTTTCAAGAAACTTCAAAATTTCAATGGAAATTTAAATACAAACATCTGAAATCAATTTAAAATGCATTTCCCGGCGTTTAGAATCATTTTAGCATGTTTGGGTTGATTTAAAAATCTTTAGAATTTTTAAAAATTTTCGATGCTTCGGTTTTTTTCGCTAAAATTTTTGTTTTCGGCAAATCTTTCATTTTTCGAAAATTAATGATTGCAAAACAACTGAACTAGTGTAAAATGCATTTTAAAACATTATTGCCATGCAAATGCTGAAACTATGGCTTGTTATTTCAAAATTTATATTTTGTTTTGCCTAAAAATAAATCATAACTTAAAACGTTGCACTTTATCAAAATTTCACTTATATATTTTTTGATTGCAAATTAAATTCGATATTTAAAAAAATAAGTCTTTTTATTATGTTTCCTGAGATTATTTTGAATAATCACCGTTTTTTTTTTTAATAAATAACTAGGTCAATGATTTTTGGCCCTTCCTGGAATTTTCTGAAAAGAAAGCATTTTATGTTCGCAAATATAGAAAAAAAAATCAAAAATCTGATGGTGTAAAATTGTTTCTTTATGCAACCAAAAAGTTTCAGCAAGATTAAAAAAAAAATAAAAGATACTCTATTTGTAAATCAATTTCAACAAATTCGAATCTTTTTTCTAATGATTTAAACAATTTCACGGAATATTTTACAAATTTGAGTAATAAATTCATAAATTTCAAAATCTTCATTAGTTTCAGAACAATAACTCAGATATTTTTTCTTATGCATTATTTTTAATCATCATTTGTATGATCAAAGAGGGGAAAACCGCATACTAAACACATGAGTAAAATTTCCCACAGATACTAAATTTTAGAGAGACACTTGATTTTTAATTTTTCAAAATGTTTGCATTCTCGGAATCGGATCCCGAAGTCTGAAACTTACTTTGGCGTAATTTTTTTAGCGGTTTGAACCAAAATACATCTGTATATTCTGATAGTATTAAAGATAGTATAATATTTGTATCTAAACGTAAATGTTTTAAAAGATTTATTGGTTTAAAATAAGGATAAATGAAAATCAGTGATAGAAAACACATTTTCAAGTCCTTGTAGCCTTTTTATTAAAATATAAAAATATATGCTTTCGCTAAGAAATTGAAAAAAAAGCCAAAGCTTTAAAAAGAATCATGTAGTATCAGACCAAGGATTTACGAAATTGTATTGCAAATTTATCAGTAATTTAAATACTTTGCAAGCAAGTTTTCAAGTTTTCAGTTATCTACAGTTGAAATAAACAGAATTAGACTACCTTTAACTCAAAAGAAATGTTTGTCAAAATTATAAGTAAATGGCTGACAAAATTGTTTGCTACTTTTCATCTGAAATTAAATAAAAATCCCAATAGAAATTTAATCATCAACTGTTAATTTTTTTTGATTGTTTTTTTGTTATTCACTTGGTCATTTTTCGCGAAAAAAAATTTATTTCTTTTTCTATGTTTTTCTTCATAATTTTTTAGGTTTTTTGTTTGGATTTATCATGCAAAGCTTTTGAATTCAATTTTATAGTTTTGAACCGTTTTTACAACCTCCAATCATTATCTTTAGCAAATTGTTTTTTTTTTTTTTGCAGTCATTTCTTCGATCTTGAAAATATTTTTCTCATTTTTAAACATAATCTTAAACCTTTAGCATTTCAGTCTCATCTGGGACAAATACTGCATTATTATTTGAGGTTAAAAGAAGGAGACATTAGTTAAAAACATGGCAAAAGTTGATGCTTAAAAAAACACTTTTTCTTAAAAATGGTTTAGTCACAAACAGACAAGTAAAAGAATCATACCATCTAAAAATGCGAGGGCTCTCTTTTTCAATGCTTTTCAAAGGTTCAAAATAAATTCAAAAATTGATTTTCGGTAAATTCATAAATTGAGGCCCACCTAGAGGCGGGGTTGGACTTAGAGGGTTAAGCTAAATGTGTTAACAAAAATAACCTCATTCGATGCAAAACTGTTTGTAATCACTCAACGCCACACACACCCGCAATGTTTTCCACCGTTGTTTACCGTACCAATTTCCTGCGCACCAAATCGACATCAAAAGACCCCCTCTCCCTCTCTTCGCACCACACAAACCCCTCCCCCCAAGTGTCAACCCCTTTTGCGCTCTCCAACACAAAGTGCACATCACCAAACTCCGGTTTTTGGCAACCGTATTTGCGGAATGATCAAACAAATTTTCCTCGTAATTTCTCCCCCCTTCTCAACTCCACCTTTCCCCAGCACTTCCCAACTGTCATCGGGTTTACATAAGTGATTTCCTAATTCAATGCAATCACTCCAGAGTCTCGTGTCTCCCTTTTGGCTGCCACGACTTTTTTTTTCTTTGCTTTTTCCACACTCTGAATAGAGCGCCAAGAGAGACAAGTCACCTCACTCTATTGGGGGAAGCGCCCGGAAAAATCGCTCCTTTCCAAAAGTGGCGAAACGAGAAACGAACTGGGAAAAACTGCATCAAATCATCCGACCTTCGTCGCGTGCACTTCTTCACTGTCGGGGACAGGGTGGGGGGAAATCAATTCAGAGTCACTGCTGCTGCTGCTGCCGGATTTGGAGGGCAAAACATTCGTAATCTTGCGATCAATTCGGGTCGATCTGAAGGATTATGCGAGACTGCTGAAGTGGGTGAGATTTGTGAAACAGGTTTTTTCGAATCTTTAATTTCTGGTTGAAACGTTTTAGTGCTCCTCAGTATTTCTCAACTTCTATTAATCCAGAGATTCCAAGTAGTTCGGACTTGCTCCATGATGAAAGGGGTGATTGTATTACAAGCTGTAAGCAATTAAGCCCTGAAAGAGCTGCTGAAAGCAGTTGAGATAAATTGAAATTTCTGCAACTTTGTGTTCTCCATGTATCCATTATTATCCGGAGTCCAGAGCCTAAGCCTGCCCTCGAACGCACCATCATCATCGTCGTCCTTTAGTCCGAGTCCTAGCAGCAGCAACAATAATGGAAAAGAGAGAATGATTCCTTAATTGAAACTATCAACAATCGGAATGCAATTAAATCTCCTGAGAGCACCGCCTTCTCTCGTTCATCCTTGCTCCCCAGCTCTACAGCAACAAGAAAGACGGTTCTTGGTGAATGCAGATTGTGTGTCCAAAGCAGGAGTTCCTTCCTGGCGCAAGACCCTGCCATGGCTGCTGCTGGAGAAGAAGAAGCGAGAGGAGTTTGGCGAAACAATAAGGCTATAATCAACATTAAATTCAACAATTGTAGCAAATTATGAAGATAATATACGCTATTTTTCCTTGGGTAGGCGAGACTGAGTCGTCAGGTTCCCTTTGCCAAGGCAAAGGATAACGACGATTGAGCGCTTGATTTGTGCTCGCACACACACACATACAGGCACACGTACACGTGGGGGGCGGCTGGGATCAGACTTCGGGGGTAGGTTTTCCACAGAACGACTTCACGACCTCGCCACATCAAGAGTTACGCAGGTGGGCGAGGGTGAAAGGGATTTTTGTGTGATTCTGAATATTGTTTCAATTAATTCGAATTTTGAACCGTAAACCGGGGTTACATTGATAGGATTTCAATTTATTTTTCAAATATTATTCAACCGGAAGACTTTTTTTTATGATTTATATTTTTAAAACGTGTAGTGAGATGGGTCACATAATGTCCATGTATTTTTTTATTTTCTATTTTTCTATTTTTTTTAATAGTTTCGTTAAAAACATATTTTAAAAACCGGAGTGACTTTGATAGTCCCTTTGTTTCTAACAAATTTCAGTCAGATTGAATTTATTACGTCCAATTGATTATTAGTAAGGTTAAAAATACATAATTATTTTTTTGTAAAGCTAAATTCATCAATTTATAATAAAATGTATATTCAAAAATCAAAAAAGTTCAAAATTTTATTTTTTTATGTATTTATAAATTTTTGTTGCCACCGAAACCAATTTTAGAGCATGATTCATAGATTTCAAAAGTTGGCTTGGCAAATTTTTCTGCTGATAATTCTTATGATAATAAATCTGAAGATATTTTTGATTTCTGTTTTTATAACCCTTAAAACTTATAACCAAGAAAATAATTTAAGCTTTGTCTACTGTTAAATTGTAAATCGGTGATTTAGTTCCTTTCCCGATTCGAATTTTCTTTGATAATGCATGGAACTTGAGAGTACTTAATAATCTGATAATTATTATTTTTCGTAATTATTGTTAAATAACTTTTAAAACTATTCAAATTTTGTTGAAAACTACTCATGTTTAAGAGGTATTTTAACCAACTTTTGCTCTACGAAAAAAATAATTCTCGTTTTTATGTTTTATGTTTTATATTTTTATTTGCATTTATTTTGCTCATTTACTGTTTGTTTGTGACAGTATTTGGCTTATTTCATCACATCCGATCATTGAATTTTGCCATGTTTTTACAGCCACTTTTAAAATTTTTGCCTGTTTTTCACATTTTCCGCTATAAAATGAAACCATTATCATTTAAATTGTAGAAAAACACAGAATTTTTTTTAATTTTAGAACATTGAAAATTTGGTAGGTAAAATATTTCCTCTTTTTTTGTAATTTTAAATAAAAAATGTGCAAAAATGAGAAGCAGATAAAAATTGTCAAAAAAACGAAGAGGCAAAGTCTGGGACATAATTTTGGTCTGTGAGAATATTTGAAAATTGTTGTTTATAGATATTTTAAGATGACAAAAAACTCATCTTTTGAGCCATGGCACAGTTTGATAAAAATTCATATGACTTTGGCAGAGCTGCCAATTTTTCGAAAAAAATCATGATTTTCAAATACTATAAGAAAAAGAAAAATAAATATCAAATTAAATGTTCAATTGGACAGTACATTACAGAAATATCGATAACTTGTACAGTTTTCTCGCTATAACCAAAAAACTTGACCTTTCGAAGCTGTGGAAGTCATGTCATGACCGAATATTCCCATCACAGAAAATATTATTTTTTTTTCGAAATTTTCCAACTATCAAAAACAAATATTTTCTGAATTCGCCAAAATTATTTTTTGATTTATTTTTATTTTTTCCGTGTTCAGGAGGTAATATTAAGCAGCATTGGAAAAACTTTACTTTTTTTGTTTTATGTTTTACTTGTTTTATTTTTAGTATTTAAATTTTTGTTTATCATGTTTAGTTTATGTTTGTTTTTGATAGTATTTGACCTTCTACCACCTCCTATTATTACATTTTACCTTTCTATTTTTTTCATATTGTTACAGTCACTTTTTTAAGTTTTTTGTATGTTTATCACATTTTCTGCTCTAGAATGGTACCATTATCATTTAAATTGTAAAAAAATGCTTAGAGGCATAGTCTGGGACACTACAAAAATTACTGCATACTTCTTTTTATATAAAATAAAGAAAATGTTAGTAAAAAACACAGCCAATGCTGACTTAAAAAATAATACATTTATAAAAACATCATCAAAGTCACATAAAAAAAGTCAAACTTCCAACCCTAAAATTTTAATTTTTTTTAAGAGTTCTTCTTTGCGATGCTTTGCAAAATCAAAAATTGGTTAAAAATGGAATTTTGGTGATTTTTTAGATCGAATCCCGTCTAGAGGCGGAGTTTGGTTGTAGAGGGTTTAAAAACTAAAATCATCAATTTTCAATTGCACCTGCAGATTTAAAAAAATCATAATTTTCCTTAAAATTGGCAACGTTGCAAACGAATTTTGATTTCTTTGGCCATGGAAAAAGAACACAAAAAAGTTTAATTCAAATTTAAAAAATACAAAAACTGAATTTCCAATAAATTTGCTTATTGTTGGGAGCATTGCTCATGATGAGGGTGGATCAATCAAAGACTACAATTTTGATTGGAAATCTCGAATGAAATGAAACACAAAACCAACAATATGTTAATTACTCGCTTACAATTTTTTTTTTTCGTAGCATGTATTGCAACCAGAAACATTTGTCGATTTTTTAAATAGTGGATTTTTTTTTCTTTAATTTCATTTAAAAATGACTAATTTAATTTTACGCAAAAGTTAATGTTCACCTCCTGCGTTCACCAAGAGTGACGACAGCATCAAGAGTTATCATCATCAGCTATTCATACACAATTTCAGCAGCACGCACACTCACTCACAAACACCCTCACATGTTCACTCCTTACACCCCAGTCTCCCCTAGACCCCCCTCCCTTCCCACTTCTTCTTAAGTTACTAGCCCAACTCACACCCAGATGATGAACTTGTGGGAGCAAAAGGCAGCAGCCGGCACGATTTTCAATCACAATCGCATTTGATTTTCTATTCCTTCTCTGCCAACTTTTGCTGTGAACGCGCGTGTGTGTTTGTGTGCGTCACCATTAATTTGTACGAGCTTGTTGTGTTCGTTTGAGGTTTCTTCCGTTTTTCAACGCCAGAGCAAAGTGTCCTTGCTCTTTTGCTCATCGAGGTCCTTTTTGGTCCCTGTAGAGGGGAAGTTATTGGGGGGGGGGGACTGTCTGTCGGAAGCTTCTTCATCTTCCACGTCTGGCAGGACTAATGGTGTCGCAAGGGGTAGTTTTAAAGAGGGTTTTGTGCTCGATACATGGTTCAATTTAAGGAGTTGGACTGTTAGTAGAGGTGCAGTCCTAAATTGATTAGTTAATTGAAATGTACTCTCTGAAAAAATAAAATACTAAACTGACTCTTTTTTCTTATTTCAGGTTGGTACCAGTTCAGCAGTCACCTCGGTAAAGTATTGTTTTATTTTATTTATTTATATATTTTATTGTATTGTATGATAAGATTTTTACACTGGATTTTTAAAATCCATTTATTTATAATTTCTTGACATTTTTTTTTAACGATGATTTTTTTAGTTGAGTCTTAAGGAATTTTCTCAAATTTTTTGGCTTCGACTTCACCCTCAAAACCAATCACTTCTTCAACTCAAACATCACTGACCCCACCACACCAGCCCTCTGCACACAATTAAGCCGAGATTGTATTTATCGTCTGTGAGTCCTCCTCTTCTTCATCACTCCTCACTGTACCAGGGCATCTCACTGGACGACTGTCGTCATCATCGTGTTGAGTCGTTGAGAGATTCACTCGCAGTCCTTCTTCCTTTTGGTTGCGCGTGTGATAAAGTCCAAGTTCGAGAAGTCGACAATATCGTTAATTCTGACCCCTCTTCCCACATCCTCAACTCAGTTCTTAATCAAACTTGTTTGGTGGAGAGGGAAAAAGGACGATACGAAAAAGAAGTCACCCAGACGGCAGTGATGCCAGAAAAAAAATGGCACTCATAATGACGATGATGATTATAATCGACATCATTAGTGTTGGTTTTGTTGACATTTCTGCGTCTGTCCTTTTTTTTCTTGTGATAGAAAGACGAAACTCTCAACTGTTGATATCGAACGCTCGTGAACGGTCGTGTCAACGCACTAAAAAGGGGGACTTTCCCTTAATCGTCTGTTGCATCGCGCCAAAGTGTCACGTGGAAAAATCACACAACCAACTCACGATGAGTCAACAGACAAATGTTGAGCAAAAAAAAAAAACAAAAGAAGGCAAGGATCTGGAAAAGTTAGGAAGGGTAAAAACATAGCAAAACGAACATCAAAGTAAATTTGCATAGAAAATCAAGCGAACGTGAACTTTGTGAAATCGGTTGCGTCGAAAGTTGTGTGACAAGGTCGGTTTTTGGTGCTTACTTTTATTTCATTCATGGCTTTTCTCGAGGACGATTCTTTGTAAAATCACACATCAAATTTTTGCTCTGAGTCAGAGTCAAGTTCAGTCATCAAGTTGGAGTCGGAATCAGAATCAGCATCGGCAACAGCAACAGCAACATCAGCATCAGAGTCAGAGTCACAATAAGAAACAAAGTCAGAGTCAAAGTCAGCAACAGCAACAGCAACAGCAACAGCAACAGCAACAGCAACAGCAACAGCAACAGCAACAGCAACAGCAACAGCAACAGCAACAGCAACAGCAACAGCAACAGCAACAGCAACAGCAACAGCAACAGCAACAGCAACAGCAACAGCAACAGCAACAGCAACAGAAACAGCAACAGCAACATCAGCATCAGCATCAGAGTCAGAGTCACAATAAGAAACAAAGTCAGAGTCAAAGTCAGCAACAGCAACAGCAACAGCAACAGCAACAGCAACAGCAACAGCAACAGCAACAGCAACAGCAACAGCAACAGCAACAGCAACAGCAACAGCAACAGCAACAGCAACAGCAACAGCAACAGCAACAGCAACAGAAACAGCAACAGAAACAGCAACAGAAACAGCAACAGCAACAACAACAGCAACAGCAACATCAGCATCAGCATCAGAGTCAGAGTCAAAATAAGAAACAAAGTCAGAGACAGAGTCAGCAACAGCAACAGCAACAACAACATCAGAGCCAGAGTCAGAATCAGATTCAGAATCAGAGTCAGAATCAGAGTCAGAATCAAAGTCAGAATCAGAGTCAGAGTCAGAATCAGAGTCAGAATCAGAGTCAGAATCAGAGTCAGAATCAGAGTCAGAATCAGAATCAGAGTCAGAATCAGAGTCAGAGTCATCATCAGCTTTAGCATCAGAAACAGCATCAGCATCAGTATCAACATAAGAGACAGCATCAGAGCTAGAGTTAGAATCAGAGTCAGAATCAGAGTCAGCATCAGCATCAGCAGAGTCAGATTCAGAGTCAGATTCAGAGTCGGCAACAGAGTCAGAATCAGAATCAGAATCAGAATCAGCGTCAGAATCAGAATCAGAATCAGCGTCAGAATCAGAGTCAGAATCAGAGTCAGAATCAGAATCAGAGTCAGAATCAGAGCCAGAATCAGAGTCAGAATCAGAGTCAGAATCAGAGTCAGAATCAGAGTCAGAATCAGAGTCAGAATCAGAGTCAGAATCAGAGTCAGAATCAGAGTCAGAATCAGAGTCAGAATCAGAGTCAGCATCAGAGTCAGAATCAGAGTCAGATTCTAAGTCAGAATCAGCATCAGCATTAACATCAGAGTCAGAGTCTGACTCTCAAATTCTAAGTCAGAATCAGAAGATGATACTGAAAACTGAGTTCAATCTACAAATCCTTATTTCACATAGAATTTCCCCAAAGAAGTGACGAGACTCGCAAAACGGTGTTTGATTTTCTCCACCTCTCGAGGACTCGCAACCACCCATAAGCAAATTGTCGTTGCTCGTTTTGCGTGTAAAAATTTGTGTCTCTCTGTTTGGGGGGTTGGACATACTCCTCTTCAAACCCATCACGCCCTCTTGATTTCGTAAGATTCGTCCTGCCGGTTTGCAGAAGTTTGCGCCCGAAAGGTAGGCAGCACAGTACCTTGAGCAAACTTTTTTTCTTACCTTGTTCACAGGTCGTGGAAAGGTTTCGTGTCGCGGCTCGGTGGTTTCTTCTTCCCTCCGTGTCTTGTCGTCATCGTCATTCGTATAAACATAAATCAAAAGCGCCACCTTTTTGCCCTCCCCACCCCTCGTTACGTGGGGGGGGGGACTCACACTTTGGACTGATTTATGTTTGTAAACAGACACACTTTTCACCTCGGCTTTCACTCTCTCTGGTGGCTTGGGCTTGACTCTGGCTGACTGACTTGGTGTTGTTTGGATTCTTCTGTTTCTTTTTCAAACACGTGGTGCGCGGAAGCTGGAAACACACAAGTGGATGGCAGCACTTGCTGAACCGGTGAACCGTTTTAAAAGGTGGGGTAAGAGGTTTCGAGGGAAAACAGGTTGTTGGGGGAATTTGGTTGACTCAACGGTACTTTTTTTTATTTTGAACAGTTTTTGAAAACTTGTTGAAACAGTTTTTGTTTTTATTCTTTTCAATAATTCTATTCAATTATTTCGAAAAAACTTTATTTTAAATTTTAAATATTTGAATATTTTTCATCATACTGGATAAAATCTAAAAGTTATTTGATAGATAAAACGTTACTTAATCCACCTTTAGGTGGTTGGTGCCTTCCTCGCATTCATAAAGTGAATACACTACACAGCCTCAAAAAAGTTTATAAATAACACGCATGATAGATGCGGACAACTTTTTCATCAAAATATTTGAGTCTCGGCCTCAAAAAGGTGTCTAAATAACACTTAAGTGCTCATAACTTTTGATGGGGAAGTCAGATCTTCAATCTTTTGAACGCGTTGGAAAGGTCTTTCAAATACCTTTCTAACAATATATAGCATGATAGGGTTTCTTGCAAAAACCACCCTTTTTACAATCTTCCGAAGTTTAGCTCAAATCGTTTTTTTAGCATAACTTTTTAAATACTTTTCTAAACTTCATAATATTAACTAGGGTCTCGTGGGACCCCAGGACGGATCGAATGAGACCAAAACGGTCCAAATCGGTTCAGCCAGTCCGGAGATAATCGTGTGCATATTTTTCGGTGCACGGACTTACAGACATACACACGCACAGACATTTGTTCAGAATTTGATTCTGAGTCGATAGGTATACGAGAAGGTGGGTCTACGTGGTCGAATAAAAATGTTCATTTTTCTATTGATTTTATAGCCTCATTGAGGTGAGGAAGGCAAAAACAAAAATTCATTTGATACTATCTATTGTGGTGATGATATTTATGGTTGTGGTTATTTTTTATTTTAGTTTCCTTGATTTAAATCGTTCAAATCATCAAAGTATTTAAATATTTTTGAATTTTCAAAAAGATACTCTTTCAAATAGTATGTTCTATCAAATATAAAAATCATGCTTTTAATAACAAAGAAAATTTGCAAACATAAGTGAAATATCATCTTTGAAAAAAAAATCTGAATTTCATCAGAAAATTAACTATAAATAATAAATCTGTAAAAATCAAAATTATAGACCTTATTTTTGATTTCAAAAATAACAATATTGTTGTATAATAAACAACTGTGGTATCATTTTGTTTAACAAATGAGCAAATTTATTTCTGTTACAAAGAGTTATTATTTCAAACATTATGTTTTAGCTTTATCTAAAATAAGTAACGTCATGATTCGAAATCCGGACACTTAGTAGCATATCATTTTTGTTATAGCTGGCAAAAAATCATGTAATAAGTTGGAAATGCAGAAATATCATCAGGATGTAGTATAAAAAATCAGTTTCAAGAAAATGCGTGCAAAAATATGTCTTTTCTAACAATTTTTCATCAGAATTTGAAAATTAAAATGACTTGTTGTGCTTCGAATCCCGGACACTGATAAAAGCTGATTCGAAATCCGGACACTTTTGCTTCGAATTCCGGACACTCGTTTTTGCTAATGAATCGCACAAATTTGGACTGAAATGTTATTGAATGGCATTCTTTAGGTCTCAAATAAGCTGTTAACATCAAAACAATCGATATTTTATAAAAAAATTTGCTTGAATTTAAGGAAATCAAAACCGTACATTTCTGCTTTGCCTTTCCGGTGATTCGGACGCCTATGAAATATTTCACGTGAAATGTTTCGCATTTTTGATAATCTTATAATTTTATTTTATTTAATTGTTTTGACATTAACTACAGCGTTCAAACAAACTTTAAATGAAAGTTGATGTTAGAATTCATCAAATAACCCATTTTTGACATTTATAATGCGAACTTATATCCAAATAATTGATAAAACAAGCTAAGGTGTCCAGGTTTCGAAGCGTCCGGGAATTCGAATCATGACGTTATATTGTAAAGAAAAATATACGATAACAGTTGAAAATATTTGTAAACAAATGACTTTCATTGGAAAATTAGATATATTTATTAGACAATTGAATAAAAGTTAAATTTCAGTTTTTTATTTTATTATTTTTTATGATTTGAGTATATATTTAGAACTATTTCAGCAATTTTAAAATCATTTTTCTACCAACAATCTCAAACTTATATTTTTGAAATAACTTTTCATGTCATAGGGGAAATTCTCGTATGTTTGGCAGGTTAAGCACTCGCTCCTAACTCCATCCAATTTGCTGATTTTCACTATTTAAACAACTAATTTTGCAAAACTTTTGATAGAAACTTGCTTGCTCACTTCTCATTGAGCTATTTATCCCCCGATTTAAGTTTAATTAGCTTTAATTGAGTGTCAAAGTTCTGACCTGCCAACATTAGAGGCACGCTGGAATTAGATGCTGTTCCCCTATAAATGTGTGGAATCATAATTTTAACAGTTTAAAAAAATGGTTTAACTAGTCTTAAAAAAAAAAAAACATTTAAGTTATAAATCGTGTATGTGTTTTTAGTTTTTATGTTCTGATAGTTTTTCATGTTTTTCGAAATCTTGTCTGTGTTGTTTGAAATTAAATATTTTGAAAAACATTTGCAGCAGCCTGATTCGCACCAATTCTTGTTATTATAAATATAAATGTTCAGAGGTTATATGAAAAGTCATGCATCAATTTTAATACTTAAAATCAGAGTGATTGATTTTATTCACTTTTGTTTTTAAAACTAACTTTTTATCGTATCCATGTAAATCAAGCAAGTTAATTGCTAACTCATATTTAAGATATTTTCAAATATTTCAATTAATCACATATCTATATAAAAAAAGATTAACTCGAATCATTGCCTTCTGTCTTTTCTGTGTTGCTTTTAGACTGATTTAATACTTGTTTGGCATAAAAAAATGCATGTTTGTCACATTCTTCTTTAAAGTTGAATCATGAGTAATTTTGAGTGCATGAAAGTTTAATCATAATCTAATTCATGAACAAAAGTTTTCAAAAATTTCTCGGAAATTCAGGAGGAAATTTATTTTTTGAAAAATAAATTATTTTCACTGGAAATAATATGTTCAATTGATTGTAAACTATTCAGAATAAATTTTATAACGTTTATTTCTGTGTTTTTTTATGAAATAGGGCACTTAAGACTTTTCAGATTTTGAGTGATGCGACTGCAAATCGGTAAAATTTATCAAATCTTAGAAAAAAAAATGTTTTGTTGAAATCTTTGATAATTTTACAATACAATTTTCTTTATTAATCTATAAAACATTTGTGATATTTTTTGTTTTAAATTTATTAAAGTTGGCCTTCCAACGACCTTGAGCAGAGCCAAGAGACAAACACTTTTAATAATATGTATACCAAATGTATAAAGCCACAACGAATCTTCAAAATATTGAAAATCTTCAAACTGTTAGAAAATGTATTTCAGACAAAGTTTTAGATTTTTCTCGACGGTATAAAAATTAAACAATATTTGAATCGGCTTTTGTTTGGTTTAATAAAATCATGTTTCAATTACTCACAAAACGATGCGAAAGTGACCAATAAAATATTCACAATTAATTGCGTCAAATTCACTCCCGGAGCTCTCTAACCCTACACCCGGCAGAAGCCACACAGCCAGAGTCACTGAGTGGAACCAATTAATTTAATTCCAGGTATAAAAGAGTGACGATAAATCGACAGGATAAAGTGGTCAAGAGTGTCGTCGGTTATGGTTTTTCCTCGATCCACCCACTCACCAAACCCCCTCAAAGCTGCTGACAGGATTAGAGATTTACATCTCCATGGAAGGAAGTGGGGTGTGGGGGGAGGGATGGACCTCCTCCTGAGGCTGGGAACCACTTTATATGTGAGCTTCGTCACACACAGGTTTTGATCCACATGCTTTTTCCTCTTCATTCCAAACAACAGAGGGGGTGGGGTTTTGGGGGAAAAGGTTCGTTCCAGCAGAGTGGGAGGCAATAGAAACATAATTGCTTGGGGCAATTCTTCTCCCCACCCAACTGATGCTCCTCTTTGGGTCCTACTTCCGACAGGTGGGTGTCATTGGCAAAGCCAGATTGTCGCTTCATCGGGTCACATCATAGCCGCAATTAATCCATGGGAAGTTGCGAATAAACCTCTTTTAAAAAGATTTACAAAAATTTGTGACTTCTTTATTTGGCAAACAATATGCTGAAAATGTTTAAAACAAATTTACTAATAAATTAAGATTAAATTTCGTAACTTCACATGAAATCACTCAGTCCCTTGCAGGGTGCCAATCGAGCAAAGTGTGTACGGTACCGGACTGAGGGAAATAATTTTCAGACAACCATAAAACTGATGTGAACTCATCCGCATCAGAGCAGAGTGATTAGGGGGTCGAGGTTAGGCTACTCTCTACCCCTTCCTGCATGTGTTTGTGATTGTGTGCTGTATTGGTACGATGATTTTCCTAATGATCGTATCTCACTAAGTGAACCCCACTGCTGGTTGGTTTCGATTGATTGCCACCGAGGCACATACGTACAAATGCACACACACTCTCTCATTGGAGAGATGAAAGTGACACGAGAATCATGCCGGAATTTGCACCAATAACATATCGACTCGAACCCACACCCTCACATCGAAGAGTAGGGAGAGAGGAGGCAAGTAATTATTACAATAAATTCAATGCTCACTCAGCTATGAATTATTCAAAATGTTCTGTATTAATTAATTTACCTATACGGAATGAAATGGGTACCGAACTCCAACGAACAACCAATTTGATTATTATTGGCAGAGTGAGCACATACACACTCAGACAGGTTGAAGGAACGTTGAGGAGGGGGTGGGAAGTGCTCCAGATTGGGGATTAGAATCGATGAAAGCTCATTGGCGTAAAATTGGGACTCTCCCTCTCCCCTTCAGGGGAAATTCGTTGAGGTGAAATATTTTTTAGAAAAATCTCGAATGATTTTGCCCCGGGGTAACGAGAGCGAACCGGGGGGTTTTTCGAACTAATTGATCAATTTGCAGCGAAACATATCAATGCTGGGGAGTAGTTTAATTGAGTGCCGGGCACAAACCAAAACCTGATGCAGGCAATATGTGCGATATGCATTTTGGGGGTTTGCTGGCAGGAACAACTCTGCTAACCGCCAATTTAAGGCTTTATCTGGAGCGGAATTTTAATGAAGAAGCCACACACCGGTTAGGAATGGAAACAATAATTGGTGTTAGCTATTGGATTGTGGTAGCTTAATTAGGTTGACATTTAAATTAGAGTTTATTTTTTTTAAATAACTTAACAAAATAAGGTTGGAAACAAAATTCTATAATACGACAAATCTGAATAGCGTTGAATTTTATAAAATACCATATTTAAACTGCTCTTTTTCTACTCATCATCCCAACACCAAGCAAGAAAGCTACCATCTTTGACGATAATTGCGAAACTTACTCTTCGCCGGGGTCACAAATCCCGGCTCTTCCAAAAGTATTAATTAGCACGAAATGTGTGTCTGTTTGGAAAGAGGGGGTTAAAGAAGTTTTCAAAACAGACAATAACACTTAAGATTACACGCAAGCATTTTTTTTCTCTAGAAATAATTGCCACTACGTGTCAGGCCCCCCTCATCCGGGGGGAGTTAATCCTTCTTCTTCAACCCGCCGGCAAACTTCGCCTCGGGTGGGGTTTCTTGCTTGCGACTCCTGGGAGAGAAAGCGATAATTAAGTCATTGTTTGTCTCTAATTATGCATGCTCCTATACAAACAACCCCCCACCCACTTCTCCCCCGGGACCTCCACCACCACCGTGTGGACCAAAGTGTGAAAGTTAAATTTAATTCTCCCCAAGCCCAAGAGGTTGACAAAGTCCTGATCCCCCCGCCTCCACTACCTCCAGCTGAACCAACCCTCATTAGCAATATCCCCACAGTTTCAACTTTAAATAAACAGCTAACAAGAGGCGAACGCTTTCGATAAAGTCCTGTCTTTCATCTGCAAACCCACCACCCACCACAGCCACCCACACGTGGATGTGTGTGTGTGTGTCCTTATACCGACCACTCTTCGTCCGTCCGTCCGTCCGGGGCTGTTAACATTAATTACGTCAATGTTCTAAAGAGAGAGGAGCAGGGATAAAGGTGAGCTTCTGGTTTGCATAATAGTTTGTGAACGGCCGGAGGAGGACGTTCTGGGAAGCACGGACAATGGACCGCCCCGGCTATGGCCGGGGTCTGCAACGCCACGCCACCGCTCATCAACGTCGATTACGACGAGAAGGACGTCGTCGTCGATGAACGGGAGCGCATTTGGTGGATGGAAGGTAGGATCGCGCGAATCGGGGAGGATAGTGGGTGAAATTGTGGACAAAATTTGATTTTATTTAAAATACTGGTTGAAAAATTCAAAGGGCGATTATTTTGAATTATAATGAATTTTAATAAACAAAAATCACATTTTAAACTTACCTTTAATATTTTATTAAAATAATTTTCGACTTTACAGCCGAAATCTCATATAAATTGCTTAAAATTATTTTTTCATTTGATTTTATTTCGCACAATATATTATATAGAAAAACTGCTTGGAAATCAATGATATAAATACACTAGACCAGTGGTTCTCAGTCAGGTAAACCTCGTGGGTCGTTTTGGCAATTTGCCTTAGTGTCGCGGGCCGCATATGGATCAGAAATATAAATTACTGAAACTTGTAAATTTTGTATAGTTTAAAACATAATTTTGATTAATATTATCTGATTTTTTTTCTGCTGGGTCTCGTGGCGCAGGGGTAGCGGCTTCGGCTGCCGATCCCGATGATGCTATGAGACGCGGGTTCGATTCCCGCCTTATCCACTGAGCTTCTATCGGATGGTGAAGTAAAACGTCGGTCCCGGTTTCTCCTGTATCGTCAGAGGCGCTGGAGCAGAAATCCCACGTTAGAGGAAGGCCATGCCCCGGGGGGCGTAGTGCCAATAGTTTCGTATCTGATTTTCAACTGTAATTAAATTTTTTTTTCAATTTAAAAATTACTTCGACATCAAAATCAAAATCTTCTTGTTAAATTTCCTACAAAAAAAATCATTTTCATTCAATTCAACACCTTTAAAACTTTT
The DNA here is from genome assembly GCF_016801865.2 of Culex pipiens pallens. Taxonomy (NCBI): domain Eukaryota; kingdom Metazoa; phylum Arthropoda; class Insecta; order Diptera; family Culicidae; genus Culex; species Culex pipiens. The sequence continues at coordinate 13,322,804 of NC_068938.1, read as the reverse complement.
CTTCACATATTTTTTAATGCTTAGAGGGATATATTTGTTTTATTTGAAGAAATATTTGGATTGAATTTTCTTTTAAGCACTCAACCTTATGCTACTCTTTTCAATGATTTGCTAAATAATTTGATTGAATTTTGAAACGAAAAAACATCAACGAAACAACATCATTTTCAAGCAAAAAATGTTTAAATATTATTTTAAATAACACCATAGACATTTCATTTTTGCTTAATAATAAAGATTATGTTGCATTTCGGAAAATCAGTTTTTATAACATGAAGAAATTTATAAAACATATGATTGCATTTTGATAATTATTAGAAATGTTCTTTTGCGTTAAATAATGCAACATAAAAAAAGGAGTTTAAACTGACAACTAAACAAATTGCACTGGATTAGATTTTAGAGTTTTCGTACACCATATATTATCTTTTCCTAATATTAATTCAAATATTATGCGATGATTTAAGGCTTTATCATCATTTTTTTTCAGATTGTGCAGATCATAAACTGAACTTAAAAATGTTGGTACAAAATCCATTATTTAATTTTTCTTAACTCAATATTTCAATGCAGTGATATGACATTGAAAAAAAAATCATAAATTTAAAATATGTTGTACAATTTGTTGGATCACTTGTTATCTTCTTGAAAAAAAAAAACAAAACCATGCTTTTCTTAATTAATTTTACAATCGGCGCCCCAGACTATGCATCTACGCATTTATTTACAATTTAGATGATAATGGTGCCATTTTATAGCAGAAAATGTGAAAACATGCAAAAATATGAAAAAGTTACTGTAAAAACATTAGGATGTGGTAGAATAGGCCAAATACTACCAAAAACAAACATAATCTAAACAAGATAAATGAAAATTAAAATGCTAATAATGAAACAAGAAAAACATAAAATAAAAGAAGTAAAGTTATTCGTAGAATAAAAGTTGCTCAAAATGACCTCCTCAACACGGGAAATATAAAAATATTCAAAATAAAATTTGGGCAGTAGAGGGTTAAATTATGTTAAACAATGGTTAATCACATCTCTAAGTCTATAATGTAACACATAGCTAAAAGAACTCAGATTCAATGGTTTGTACTTCAAAAAACTTATTGTTACTTGATTTTCACCAATAAAACCGAATTGAATTGAATTGAACTGATTTGCATCAATTGAATATTTGGCAAAAATTCAAATAATTACGAAAAAATCACCAGTTTTCAAAACAAAATAAATTATGGCTTAACATTCATGCAAATTATAAATGTAAGTTTTATCTCCTCCTTTATTCCAAATAGTTAATATTGATAAGAGCTATTTTTAGCATTTTTTTTTTTGGCTGCATGTAATTAATTTCTCTAAAATTAATTTACTCTCTTGGTTTCAGTAAATAATCCAAAATCAAAGATTCTTACATTGAGCACTTTTTCATTAAACATTCACTTGGCCTGTACCTGGGTGATGAATAGAGAGAATGTGTAACGTGATTTTCGAATTATCCCACTTTGTTTACATCTACAAAGTAGGAGGCTGTTCAAGCATAAGCATGACTTTTTCTTGCTGGTAAATGAGCTGTTTTATAATCAGTAGTATGTGTTTTATTTTGTCTGGTTTTTTAAATTTTTAGTCGGAATATTGTGTGTGTGTTGTCAAGTTTCGATCGGTTAGATGAGGTTTTTCTTTTTTACGGGTTATGAAGAACTGCGGCGAGTGTCATTTGCGATGTCGCAGATAAAACCCCTGGCTGATGGAATTCTGCAGCCAACCTGTAGCTCTTCCTGGTCCAGCGAAAAAAATCATCGCTTATTCTAGTTAAGTTGATCCAACAAACAGAGAAGATTTTCACTAAACCAGTAGGTTTTCAAACGGAATCAATCAATAAAGACAGCTTCTGGATGGATACAACCGCATCTATTTCATAAACAACTTCCATTCATAATTATAAAAAATGACGATCTCGCCTCCAACTTTCTTAAGATTTCTTGACTACAACTCCCGGTCCTCAAAAGCCACTAATTTTTCATTCTTGCAGAAAAAATGTAATGATCGATAACAATACTCTTTACTTTTGGCGAAAAGTAAATTGGTTCCACTTTGACAGTTCAAAATTGAGGCCGTTTTGCGAACCACTATTCAGCACCCAGGCCTGTACCATTCACTTTGTTTTAATTTTGGACGTTTTTAAATCCATTTGAAAAATAAGATAACGCCTAATGAAGATTTCCCACCGAAGACAAAGACACAGAGTTGATAATGACATAAACTATGAAAAATATGTTAAACTGTTAATGTTTTGAATATTGATATTGATAAATCAACTGATATTAGTTTTTTTTTAGGACTTTCATAGTTTCCATAAAATTTATTTTGACTTAAAATTTAATAATTCTTAAAAATAAAAATAAGTCTATTTACAAATGGAAATTTTGATAAATTTCCTTTTTTGCTCAAAAATTATAATGGACAGAAATCTTTGTTATTTGCCTTTAAGGGTGCACAGCAACCAAGGAAGTTGTTGTCTTCTTATACAAAATCGTCAAACTTGTGGATCCAATCCTGCAAAAATCTGATTGTCAAAATAGTCAAACTTTGTTGTAAATTATTTTGTGGAGTAGTTTAGGGGATGAATGATAAATTATATCGATAGTTCTCGTAGTTTTGAAGATACCAAAATGTGTGTAACCAAAATCTGGGTGCAAAAGCTCTGGTTGATGTGCACCGTTAATGCAAAACATTTTCTAATTATTATTATTATTTTTGAGCTACCGTGTTTGAATCTTTAATCGATGATTTTACCACGAAAAACATTATGCTGTTTATTTATTAGTATTTTTGCAGCAATCAATGGTTCACCATTTTACCTTCACAGATCTACATACTTCGATGTGCAAAGTTGTCACTCTTTATAAGAAATAATAATTATTCATAATTTTGATCTTGAATTTTGTCCATTTTGGACTAACAATTATCCCACTGTAGATAGGAAAATGGCTCACACATTAGGGTGCCCAGAATATGGAACTTTTTTTCAAAACCTCGCTCCACAAGCTGAATATTATTCCTTGACCTATTTTAGGACTCTGGGTCAAATATGAGCGAAATCGGTCATCATTTACCCATTGATACTCGGAGGTGAAGTTTGTATGGGAAAAATAGAAAAAATGTATGGAAAACCCAAGTCTCTTACGGTTTGGTCTGCACGGTGCGCTACTTCCATCCAAATATTCTCAAAAGTGAGATTCTTATTGAAAATTTAATGTTCTACAACTTTGTAGAACATCCCAAAGCTGTGAAACTCGATCCTGAAAAGTTATTAGCGCTTTAAAAAAGTCATTTTTGTATGAAGAACATTTTTTTCACCAACTTTAGGCTCGGGTATCAATGGGTTAATCTCATCCAATTTCGCTCAGAATTTACACAGATGCTTAAAATTACCCAAAAAAACGTTTTCCGCTTGTGGAGCAGGGGGCCATTTTTTCTGGGCACCCTACTCACACATCCACGTATCGTTTGTAGCTACTATCCGGTATCGAACCTTGTCTTCGGCGCCCGTTTAGTAGCTCTGGCAAGAAGCGGATTGTGGGTGGTTCTAATACCCTCTTCCCCAACCCCACTATTCCGCACACTTCTTACGTTCCGTGTGTGATCACCAGAATAATGATGGGTGGTTAGACACGATAAGCACACCGCGCGCACCACACCACATTCACTGCTGCTGTGTGCTGCTATCTGCGCTCGAACAAACACACTATCGAATATCAGCAGCCCCCTTCCCCCACCCTCAGGGCGGAGGAGGGGAGAGGGGGTGTCGGAACAGTAGCAGCACCCACTGTATGTGTGTGTGTTAGTGTGCTTGAGCGTCATGTTTCCGCCGTTGGATGGTAATTAATTTGTTAATTAATTAATTAATTAGATAAGTTAATTAAAGGAGTAGAGCGATAGTCGCTCGAGGCGGGCAAGTTGAAAGCAAGCTGAGGCGGGGAAGTAGGGGGTGGGGGTAGGTTGTTAAGGGGGTGGCACATTATAACTGGGTGAGGAGACGAGCCTCGGCCAGAAAGCATACACATTTTTATAATTGCCGCGCCGCACTTGAGACTCCGAGTGTTCCGACGTGAATCATTAGCGATGGTTGGTGATAATAATCCTCTTCTTCTTCTTCTTTCTCACCCTCCCTGACGTCATGCCCTGAGGGGGTGTATGAGCGCGCCTTCGCGAAAGATGAGTTTATTGGCATCGGAAGAAGCTGCTAATTAGTGGGTGAATGACGCACACACACGTGGCCGTGTGTGAGTGTTTGAGGCACGTGGGAAAGTGGCCGTGTCCTTCCGTGAAGATTGTGGCGTCGTCGTTTGGCGAGTGGTGCGATAATTGGCAAAGTGAGACTAATGGGTTGGAGGCGAGCGAACGCGCGCGCGAACGCTCGTTAATGGGGCAGTGAATGTGTGTGCGCGTTAATTAGAAGGGAAGGTTTTTGGTGACGAGTGTCATTAGTGCAGGTAGATTGGAACCAGTTTTTTTTATCTTTTAATTTGAGTTAGCAGATGTACCAATTAGAAAATTGACCGTTTGTACAAGTTTAATCCAGTTGAAATCGTATAATTTGAGGTTTGAGAAAATGTTATACATTTATAAATCTTTATAAAAAATTGCAAACTTTGTGAAACATTTATTTTTTCAAGTTCATTCTTTAAGAAATATAGCAATTTGAAGGTAAAAGTTCTTTAAGAGCATGATGCAACTACAAGAAACTTAGTGAAAATGATAAATCTTATGTTGGGGAAAAATACCCTTTCTTGCCCATTTCTAGTAACAGCCTATCAGCACTTTGATCATGAATTACAGCTATCATAATGTGTTTTCCAAAGTCATAAATAGCTCAAATAAAAGTGAGCAATCTATTCTCCATTGTTGATGCATCTGAAAATGATGATTGAAAAGCAAACAACTGCTAATGTGGTGAGAATAGGTCGGAAGACTAAGTGTGACAAAAATGGGTAAATTTGCCGTACTTATCACTGCTGAGGACTTATTTCCAATGATGTTTTGGAATAAAAAAAGTCAAACCAAAAATCGAAACTTTATGCATTATAATAATCATTGTGCTTATATTATAAAAATATTTTGTTTGGTTTGAAAAGTTCCATTTTACAAATTAAATATTTAAACTAAATTTTTGCTCGAACACTTTCCTCAAATAAATTAAACGTTGATTTTTCAGCTTCTAAGGGTATTAAAATGATTTTTATTTTTATCTAAACATTGAAAAAATACAAGAAAATTAATGATTTCATTGGTCAGAAATCCTTGCTATTTGCACTAGTGTATTTTATTATTTGTTTTTTAAATATTTGAAAAACATCCCACTCAGTTTCGATATCACTAGAACTTTTGACCTATGTTTTGGTGAATTCCCTAGAAAGATTTTTTTGTACAATGCAACAACATTTAAAAAAAAGTTGCAATAAATACCAAATGTTTAGGTACTAGTCATGCAAAATTTTTGACTGTAATTTTGGTAAATAAAATTGATTGAATTGTATTAAATATTTGGAAAATATTCCTGTCTTCGTACAAAGACAAAGACTCGATCATCCAATGCCTCGATTATCCGATATTTCAATTCAATTCTTGTAAAAAATGTGATTTATTTTATTTTAATTTAGTTAACATAGAATTCGAAATCTGCGACCATATAAGTCTTATTTTAGTGGTTGATTGCGTTTTTCATTACCAAATACATTTTCACGCAATTTCATCCCCACAAACCAAAATTTCAATTTCTCAGATCACTAAGAGCATTTTTGGGGCCTCCCGACCCAACAGTTTAGAAGATAAAAAAACATTCATGATTTAAACATTTGGGTTGTTTGCATCAAAAATCGACTTTCTGTTTCTCGGAAAAAGTTGCTATCATGCGATTTAAAACTGTTTTTTGGTTGACTGCTCGATGTCAAGCCAACATAGTGCACAGGAAACGTGACAGCTCTTTGTTTTTTCACTGGGCATAGAAACCTTTTCGAAACAACTAATTATTTTTATCTATTTCTGTTCTTGTTTATTATTTAATTTTTGAACAGCTTGAAAAATAGTTGAACGCATTTTGTTTAAGGGTAATTTTTATACATTAAATTTAAGTTATGTTCAATTACATGATAATTTTCTAACGTATTTCTTTCTTCTTCAATTGCAGATTATTCGGCTCGGGAGCGTGTTCCGCGTGCCACCAGACGATACCGGCCAACGAGTTTGTGATGCGGACGACCTCCCACACGACGATAAACAACAACAACCAAAACGGGGCGCCAAACAACAATAACAACAACAACAACAATAACAACAACGGCCAAACCGTCCCCCAGCACCACGTGTTTCACCTCAAATGTTTCCAATGCTCGAAATGTGGCTGTCATTTGGTGCAGGGTGACCGGTACTACATGGTCGGCGGTAATTTGGTCTGCGAACAGGACTGGCACAAGCTGGTCAAGACGTCCAACGCCCAGACGAACCCGCCACTGCGCAAGGGCAAGGTCGGGCGACCCCGGCGATCGCGAGACTGAGATGGCCCCCGGCTGGGTCGTCCGCCCAAGGTGAAACGTCCACCGATTGGGATCGACGAGACGCCCAGCAACACACGGGGTGGAGCCGGGACCGGTCCAGGTGTCAACGGACCGCCCTCGGCAGCTGCCCTGCTGGACGACCTGGAGCTGACTGCGCAGCGGAACCTCGCCCTAGCACGACTCAACTCCTCGCCTCTGCCACCAATCCAGACGACGGCGACGAACCAGCACCAGATGGGAGCAGGAGGACCGGCGGGACCGGGACCGAACCCTGCCGAGCAGTCCCTGTACAGCCACCTGTACGGTAAAGAGATGGGCCTGATGCGGAAACTGACCACCGGCATCGATGACTACCCCACGAATCATGCCGCCGTCGCACGAAACTATCAGCAACTGTTGCAACAACAGCAACAGCAACAACAACAACAGCATCCGGATCCGAGTACGGCCCACCAACAGCAGATGCAACAGAACTTTGCCGCCGGTCATCCTCACGCCGCCGCCGCCGCCAAATTCAATCAGTTCAATTATCCAAACCCCGGCGGTCTGCTGAAACCGTGCTACGACTATCAGACCTCCCAACAGCAGCACCACCAGCATCCGATGCAGGGTCCAGGCTCGACCGGTGCCGGTGCGCCCAATCAACAGATGAAAAAGGAAATATTTAATCTAAGTGGTACCAATGGAGTTGATTTATACTCACCACCCGCGTCAGCCACTGCGTCGGTCTCGTCCGCCACCACGCCGTCATCGAACGGGTCGTCGTTCATGAATCTTCATCAGCCATCAGCTGCAGCTGCTGCCGCTGCCGCCGCCGCCGCCATGTATGCCAATCACTTCAACACCAACGGACCGAACGGTGCCAAACTGGACGCCAACGGTGACGGTCTCGTCGATTTCAACGCAATGCGGAACAATGCCACCACCAACAACAGCAACAACAACGGCAGCAACAAGGTCGGCGGCAACAATCTAATCAAATCCGCCGAATCGGTCCTAATGGCCAGGAGCTCAATTATGAATAATTTAAACAATAATCTTAATAAAATCGAACCAAATACTGATACCACTACTCTTAACGATAGTAACAACAATACACATAATCATCCCCAACAACACCATCACGGACACGGTGGCGGCGGTGGCGGTTTCAACGGTGGCAACGAGGACGAAATCGATAAGCTGTCCTCGCCGATGACGGGCACCTCGACGCTGACCAACACCGATCTGAACGATCCCTCCGAGCAGGACGAGGCGGACGATGGGTACACCATACTGTAAAATAAAATAAAAAATGGATTCCGACCAAGACCGTGAGCGGGGGGGCATTACACCCTTTAAATAAGAACGGAACACACACAGTGACACACACATTTTGTAAATAGTTAGGGGCCGTGAAAACTTAAAAAAAAACTTCCACACTTCCGGGTTAGAGAACTGGCTTTGGAAACGAGGGCGATGTTGCGATTTTGGGAGGAATTGGTTTAATTATTCATTAGAAAACAATCCATAAAAAAAATATAAATAATGTTTTGTGATTTATCATCAATTTGAGCGGCAATTTACTTAAACCCTCATTTCTTATTTTATCAAGGTTTTTTTTTATGAATAAAACTCCTCCAGCGATGGAATTATCACAAGTGAGCTATTCATGCCGACAAAAGTAAATAGTTAATTGTTAAAAAATAATCTGCAAATCTGATCTGGAAAAATTACAGATCACTGGGAGCCGTTCCCAGACGGACCCGGTGGCATTTTTCGAGACGAGATTTGCCTGACCACGCCTTCTATCGGATGGGGAAGTAAAACGTCGGTCCATTTGCGTAAAAGAGGTTTTGGGTGACTCACCACACATAACCTTCGGACGCCTAGAAATGAGCACAAACTTGCAACAGAGACCACAAAAGACCCGGGGGTCGTTAAAGTGGATTGCTTTGCTTTGGGAACCGTTTGACATGACACCTGTTTTTGTATTAGTGAGTTTGAATTCTACCAAAAATCTAACTCACAAAAATATTTTTTCTTGGATCTTTCTTGAACACAAAGACCTCGTAAAGGAGAAGAAAGGTGAACTTTATTATCTTAATCTGCTACGTTTAGATTGTCAAAATAAGTTTAAATTTAATAAGTTTTGAACGATTTTCATAAAAATTACATGTCTGCCATTGAGACCTCACAAAAAAAATGTTGGCATTACATCACATCTGAGTAAAGTGATAGATTTTGCGTAAAAAAATGTGTAATTTTACATGAAGTACTGGAGAAATGTTCATCAGTTTTCACTTTTTTTTTAATTCATGAATTTCTCATTTTTCCACTTTATTTTAGGTTAAATTACTCAACCTTGACTTCTTCACTCTCTAATGCCCGAATATTTTTTGGAGAGATTTTATTTTTCCCGTGTTCAGGAAATAATTTCGAGCAACTTTTGTTCTACGAAAAACATTACGTCTTTTATTTCATGTTTTTCTTGTTTAATTTTTCGCATTTTTATTTTTTTTTATTTTGTATTTATCATGTTAAGCGTTTTTTCTGACACTGTCAGTTTTAAGGCTAATTCTACTACCTCTTATAATTACCTATTGCCTTTTTAAGTTTTTTTCTTTTTAAATATTTTTACAGTCACCTTTTCAATTGGCTGCGTATTTTAAATTACATCTTCTGCTGTAGAATGATACCATTATCATTTAATGGTAATAAAAACTGAAACATTAAAAAATTACCAGATATTTATTTTTACATAAAAAAGAGAAATTTGTTAGAAAAAACACTTCCAAAATAGACCTCACAAAAAGTGTCATTTTTAAAAACATTGGCGAAATTTCGTGTAACAAGTAAAACCTCAAATCGTAAAATTTTAAGAAATTTTAAGTTTTCTACTTTCTAATGCTTTTTGAAGATCAAAAATGGGTTTAATAATGGATTTTTTAAAAAATTTAAGATTAAATCCCGTTAATTTAAGTGGCAACAGGTGTTGGCAAATCTTCAAGATTTTTTTTTTGTTTTTTTTTTTATATTTGTCTGTGTACATAGAGACGGTTACAAAAGTAGTTTTCACTTTGAACATTTTAATATTTTCATTAAAAAGCACAAATTCTGTCATGTAGAAGTAATGCCAATTTTAACTCAATTCATCATAAACTCAGAGAGTGTTACCAAATCATCGATATTTTTTTCTGCATTTAAAATTTTGAAGTACAATTTAAAAAAATGTAAAAAGACATATTTTTTCCTAAATAGATTTAAAACTTAGGCAAAAATATAGCATTTAGATTGAGTTGTTTAACAAAAAAACGATATGTTTCGATTAAAAACTTAATAAACATTTGTTCATTTGAATTAAAAATGTTATAGGCTATCGCTATATAAATTATAACAATTATTTAAAAATAGCATAAATATACATTTTTGAGCCATCCGTAATATTTGATTATAACAATTAATAGAACAATAGGTTGTTGTGTCAATTTTGCAATTTTTTTTTTTTTGAAAATTTCTGGGCTATGTTTATCATAAAAAGCACAATTTTTTTTGACATGCAAATTAACCATTTTTTCAAAGTTTTTCTTTAACTTTCAAATTAAAAAAGAAATGGAGTGAATGTTGAAAAACTAGCTAATTGTATCTGTTTAAATGAACTTCTGCACAATCAAACTAAAATGAGTAAAATTCGTTATTTTATTACAGCAAAATTTTGTTTATTTTTTTGTCATCCCCTCTCCCCTGCCCAAGTTTTTTTAAGAAGAACTTGAAATTTTTTTTAAATTTTTAGTTAAATGGGACATTTTCAACATTTTTTTCAAAAATGGCTACTAGGGCCATAGATTGAATGAAAAATAATAATATTTCCAAATCAATACCTCACTTCTTGCATGAAAAAAAAAGGTTTTCGAATAATGAAAAATAAAAATATATAAAATATAAAAATTTATTTTATTAACACATCTGGGAAAATGGAATTGAGAATGTAGTTGAAAATCAAGTATCCTGTCCAAAAGTTTAAGAAACAGGATATGTAGGAGCTTCAAATAATTCATTTTAAATAATTGTATTATTATAACATTCTCTTTCTTCTCGTTCTTAAATTCTTGAAATATGATATAATTTATTTATTTGCTTTGGCTTTGGACTTTCAAATACCCGCAACAGAAACTGTTTTTTAAACTGGCAAAATGTTTAGTTATTTAATAAAATATCTTTGTTTGTTTGTTTAGCAACAAGTTGAACCAATTTTCCCAAACGCAACATAGTCTGACTTCTATCAAACAAAAACGAAGAGAAAAAAAAAAAACAAACAACGTGCCATTTCATTTCACTGTCTCAGCAAAGTCCATGATCGAAACTGTGACAAACCGTTCCGGTTTGCTCATCATCAACCACAAGTCAACGCACCGAAAAAGATCTGTAAAATAAGCCACCTTACAAAACGAACAAACAAACAAAACAGTTGTGAAAAAGTTACAATTTCGAATATCCGTTTAAGCACAGTTTCCCCTTCCAAATAAAAAAAAACCCAAAACCTAACACCTTTGAAGTGTTTTGATGGTAATTGTAAAATAGCAAACACACAGCAAGCAGCAACTCAACTCATCACACACCTTCTCTCAAAACCAACAAGTTACAGAATAATTAGTGAAATTACTACTACATTTATCGCAAGAAACACAAATACACAGGCCGACAAAAACACGCGCGCGAGAACAAAATACAGAGGATTAGTGATACAGTATGTAAAAAAAGTATTTACACCCCTTGGGCACTATGCATATATTGTGATGAAACATCTAAACAATTTAATGTTGACAGAAACCTAGTACTACGTTTTGTTCAGAAACTCATGCCAGACATTTTGCTACAAAAAGCTCATGAAAAGATGATTTCTATAAAAAGTTATATAACAAATACTATTACGAAAATAAAAAAGGTGCAAAAAAAGTTTGTACACCTTTCGAAAAATTAACATAAATAATGTTATTTGTTGACAAATTACCATAAATCCAGTTCCCAACTCCAAATAGGCATCCTTGACTGATTAAAAAAATAATTTGGATTGAATATAAAGTTTACTAACTACTTAGTATAAAAGTTTATATAACTCTGGAAATTCTATATAAAACTTATCTAAACTTAATTTTGCAAACATTTAATTCAACTAAATGTCAATATATTACCATAGAATTGCTAAATAAACATTTTGGAGTGGGTATAACACCGTTTTGGGGGTATTAGTATCGATAGAATAGATTTTTCGTTGGAATTTCGTACCAACCCGGAATTACGTCGTAGGAAAATCCGCCGGCATCCGAAGCGGTCCACGATTCACAAGTCAACAAATGTGGAATCGGAAAGGGCATAAAATTTCCGATCTTTTGATACCCAAACATCTAGGTTTTCTTTAAAACCTACGTTTTTAAATACCTGGGCAAAAAGTAAGTTTGATCCACGAGAACAAAAATTACGAAATTCCATACATTTTTGGCAGGTTGCTCAAACGAAACCATAACAACGTTTTTGCTTAGGTATTTAAAAATGGGGGTTTTAAAGAAAACCTGGATGTATGGGTATCAAAAGATCGAAAATTTGATGCCCTTTCTGATGCCACATAGGTTGACTTGTGAATTGTGGACCGGTTTGGATGCCGGCGGATTTTCCTACGACGTAATTCCGGGTCGGTACGAAATTCCAAAGAAAAATCTATTCTATCGATACTAATACCCCCAAAACGGTGTTATACCCAATCCAAAATGTTTATTTAGCAATTCTATGGTAATATATTGACATTTAGTTGAATTAAAAGTTTGCAAAATTAAGTTTAGATAAGTTTTATATAGAATTTCCAGAGTCATATAAACTTTTATACTAAGTAGTTAGTAAACTTTATATTCAATCCAAATTATTTTTTTAATCAGTCAAGGATGCCTATTTGGAGTTGGGAGACTGGATTTATGGTGATTTGTCAACAAATAACATTATTTATGTTAATTTTTCGAAAGGTGTACAAACTTTTTTTGCACCTTTTTTATTTTCGTAATAGTTTTTGTTATATAACTTTTTATAGAAATCATCTTTTCATGAGCTTTTTGTAGCAAAATGTCTGGCATGAGTTTCTGAACAAAACGTAGTACTAGGTTTCTGTCAACATTAAATTGTTTAGATGTTTCATCACAATATGTGCATAGTGCCCAAGGGGTGTAAATACTTTTTTTACATACTGTATAAGAGCATTAAAAATTTGTAACATAGCAAGTGAACAGAACAGAAAAAAAACTCAATCTTTAGTCCTAGCGTTTAAGGAGAGCGAACAGAAGACAACTCAGACACGCGAAGCAAGCAAATTAAGCGAGGAGTAAATGATCTACCAAAATGTCGTCGCTTCGAGACTTGATAAAAAAAAAACACACACTTTTTGTTTGTTGATTAATTTATATTGAAGTAGTAAAAAGAACAAAAAACTCTCACTATTATGTTACGAAAGGAGTTTTTTTCCCTCCTACCCCCCTCTCCCCTTTAGTGGTAAGTGAAGTTTAGTGGACGAAACCTCCGAGCTTGGTTAGACGAGTGACGACGAGGGAATTGATTTGTTCACTTAAAAGAATGCAAACAAAATAGCTGTTGAAAAAAGGCGCGAAAAAAACAGACACACACACACATTGCTACACGTTAAGTAAGGTTAAGTAATAAAACAAAAAAAAAACACTTGAAGAAATAGATGTGAAACGAATGTGGTCGAGGAAAGTCCTCGGAAAAACTCTCTCTTGTAAATTATTTTTTTCAACAAAACCCGGTTGGGTCGCACCGTCGGTGCCCGACCCCCAACTCTGTAATTATTAATTAATTAACTATTAAAGCTATTGAAATGACTTATTACACCTATTGACTAATGAGTAAACAATTATTAAAATAAAAAGGCAAAACAGAAAACTGAAACTATGCGGCGAGAACCCGACTGCTTTGCAACACACAGGCAAAACAAACAGGTTGAAAATAAAGAAAACTCATGAAAACTGAAGAAAAATCGGCGTACTCAATCGAATTGTTGAAAGAAATTCCCTTTTAAACAATCTCCCGCCAACAATAAAAAAAAAGTCAAGATAAATCTGCGGCTCCGCCTTAAGACGATTTTACTGCGGGGACAAGTTAAAGAATCGCGAAATCGCAAGAACCTTTTCGTCGACGACGTCGTCGTTGTCCCACCGCTGAATGGAGCTAACAAGGAAAAGGCGTGGTTGGTGGGAAATGTCTTCGATGCGAAAAAGGGGTACCTACTTTGATGCATTTTGGAGGAAGAGTTGCGAATTGGAATATTAGATGGTGGGATTTGTCTTTTCTTTAAAATATCGGAATTTGTGGGTTGGGCATGAATTTCGAATCGGAAATGTAAAGATTTTGGTTGGAGGAGAAGATTTATCTACAGAAATTGACAATAAAAGTAGAAACGAATGCACTGAATTTAAATATACTGATTTTAGTTATCCTTTATTCATAACCCTTGTCAATAAACTTTGATTCACTCAATTTTTACGATTTTTTGTGAAAATTTTAGATTTAAATCCCGAATAGATATGATTTTTTAAATTATTGTATTATTTTCAAAATATCGAAAAATTCAAAAATAGTTTTTAAATGATCTTTTTTTTGTAAAAACAGTTAACTGTGGTGTCATTGATACAATTTAATTTTTAATTTATATGATTAGGATTAAAAACTGCAAATTTATTCATTCACGCCAAATAAATTATTGAGACATCTATTTATATGTCTTAAAAAAACATCCTGAATGGATCATTTTTGGACAGTTTTGATTTTTATCCTTTTTTGCAGAAAAACAAATTAAATCTATTCCTTATATCGGAAACTTAATTAGAACGATTTTGGTCAAATCGGAGCTCTTTTGATCTGGATCTTGCTGATTTGACGTGCAATCGCTGATTTAGCATGTTTGGTTTCGTTAAAAAATATTTAGAATTTGGAAAAAATGCTTCCGCTCTTATTAAAAAAAAATTACCGGGTTTTTGGAGCCATCGCCAACATTTTTCATTGTTTTATCACCCCCTCTTCAAAATCTGCCCGAAAGTCTGTCTGTCTGTTGAATTTATAGAAATTCAATCAAACGCGCAAATAGTTTTAAATGCATTTTACTGATAATTAAATTCAGCATGTTTGGGCTGGTTTGTACATATTTTGATTTTTTTTGTGAAATTTCGATGTACGGTACCACAAAAAAAAGTTTGCATCATTACTTAGATATTTTGAAAAGAATAATTGATGAATAATGCATTTTGAAACTTTTTTTTCTTTTTTTTTCTTTATTCAAATTTTTAAAACATGGTTGAAAATTCCTATTTATATTTTTTGGGTTTTTCACTTTTTTAGTTTTTATGTAGCTGCTTATCAAACTACCGAATGGTTAGATTTTAACAAAGAACAAAAACATTTTCTATGCATAAATACATCTACTAGGTTTCTTTTTCTTCTAACAACTGTTTCTTAAGTTTCTTAGAAATTTCGGTTTTCGGAAAACTTTATTTTTAAAAAAATTACAACCTTTGTCTTTGAAAAATATCAGTTTTATGCTTTTGTTATAAAAAAAATCAATTTTATTGAATTTAAATGCAGTGAAAAAATTATAAATTTTTGTTCAATTTTATAAAGTAGGTTTGCAATCAAAAATGTCCAATTAAGTATGATTTAATATTTTATGCTACTCAAAACTACTTTTTTTATTTTAGAAAGAAATATTTTTTTTTCCTAACAAACATGTTTTTATACATTTGGAACAAAAATTCCATCTTTGAATATTTAAAAAACCTTTTGTAGTCATGTCAAAAGAAAAAAATATATAATTGAAATATATATATATTCATTTCTAAAATATATTTTCAATTAATGTAATTTCATTGGATTTTATTTCATGTCAGTAATTTATAATTTTTTGTAATTTTTTAAAATTCTTCAAAAACTCCCAGAAATTTCATTTAAAATAAAAAAAGTCATCTCAGTACATACAAAGATTTTCACGTTTCGAGACTTAGGTATTTAATTTGAATCACATTGAATTAAAAAAATAGTTCATTTAAATTCCAAAGCACAACAAAAAATACAAAAATATTTTTTAGTTTCTTTTAAGGGTGATGCAAATATTTTTCAAAGTTTTTGTACCTCAGCTCTGGCAGGTGTCGAGGGGGGGGGGGGGGGGTGGCAAAACAATAAAAATAACAAAAAAATAATATTGAAATAACAAGCCATAGTTTCAACATTTGCATATCAAAAGTGTTTAAAATACATTTTTACTAGTTCATTTGTTATGCAACCATTAGTTTTCAAAAAATAAAATTAATATTTGACGAAAACAAAACTTTTAGCGATTTTTTTTTTCGGTAATAGGCATCGAAAATTTTTAAAAATCCAAAAGATTTTTAAATCAACTCCGACATGCTCAAAATGATTCTAAACGCAGGGGAATGTATTTAAAATTGATTTCAGCGGATTGCAGTTAAATTTCCCATAAAATTTTGAAGAGTTTTGAAAATTTCCCGGTGATTTTTAAGGCCAACTTTGAAGGGAGGGGGGAAGCAAAAACTTTTAATATAATTTGTACCAGCCTAAGCTATTTAGAATCTGATTATCACTATCTAATATTATTGAGCTAATTCTAAGATTTTGAGCCAGAAAAACTAAATAAATTTAATGAAAACATAGATTTTATTACTGTTAAAAAAAATTCCAGGAATTTCCGGGACTCCAATAATATTTTTCCCTGTTTCCGGGAAATTCAAAACCCGGGAAAATTGCCCTAGACTAGACCCTAGACTAGACGACTTCCATCATTGCCAAGATTTTGCGTTCAACTATATAAATTTTGCTTCGATTTCAATATTTTCACAAAATTGCTTCTATAAGTTGTTTAGAACAGTATGGGAATTTCTGGTATGTTTGGCAGGTTAAACACTCGCACCTAGCTCCATCCAATTTGCTGATTTTCACTATTCAAACAACTTGTTTTGTAAAACTGTTCTCAATTCTTTACGCAATCGGTATTTAAAAAAAAATGTGTTTTTTAATCTGACTGTAACTTTTTTGGTGCCTTTGGTATGCCCAAAAAACCCATTTTGCATCATTAGTTCGTCCATATAATTTTTCATACAAATTTTACTGCTGTCCATACAAAAATGATACATGAAAATTAAAAAATCTGTATCTTTTGAAGGAATTTTTGAATCGATTTGGTGTCTTCGGCAAAGTTGTAGGTATGGATAAGGACTACACTGGAAAAAAATTTACACAGATTTTAAATTTAACTTTTTGTCACTAAAACTTGATTTGCAAAAAACACTATTTTCTGATATGTTTTAGGGGAAATAAAATGCCAACTTATCAGAAATTTCCAGAACGGGCAAAAATTAATGACCTAGTTATGAATTTTAGAATCAATAGTGCAAATATTTTTTAACTTCATTTATAGATGTTAAATCGAATTTGCAATCAAAAAGTACTTTAGTGAAATTTTGATAAAGTGCACCGTTTTGAAGTTATAGCCATTTTTATGTAACTTATATTTTTGAATAGCTGAGAAAATTCTAATAATTGCCAAGCAAAGATTAAAAAAAAGGAAAATTTATGTTTTCTAGGCCTCACCCAAACAACCCACCATTTTATAATGTGGCTATAACACTAAGCTAAAACACCAATTTTCACGTTTCGAGAACTCATCACCATAAATTTGCTCCTTTCCCGATATTGTACTCCAACAAATCCCACCAGAACGCACCTCCTGCGTCACTTCAATTTCGCTAATGAATAGTAACAACAACCATCCAGCGTTACACAGCTTAGTTTTTGAATAGGAAAAACAGACATCGCCATCAATTCATGGACTGGCAGCAACGGCAGCAGCAGCCACCAGGATTACCTCGCTCAACCGAAAAACTAGCATCTTCCCTCATCACTCCCCCCGAGGTTCCTCTCATCCCGAAGCTCGGCACACACAATGCCAAGAAAATGAATCAAAATTAGAGTAACACCAAACCTTTTCCCTACCCCCCCCCCTCCTTCGACACACTTTTCCACCCAGTTTTCCCCGGACCCATTTTCCCATTTATAGCATGTCTCAAATTGAATGGCGCCGCCACATCTCTTTCCGGTCGCAGCCCTCCCCCCAGCAAGGACGACGACGACGGCGGCCGTGGCCATAAAACCATTTGCGGGATAGCTTTTCCTCCACGTTGAGAGGGGGGGACGGGGTGGGAGTGGTGGCCCCACCTCGCGAAAAACCGGAACACCATCGACGACGACGACGACGACGAGTGAAAAAGAGTGATAGGAGGCCATTTAGCTGATTGCTAATTTCAAAGCTCACTGAAATTAATCACGAATATTGCTTGTTTGGGCTCGGTGGAAAAACCGTGTGAGTGTGTGTGTGTGCGATAGAGTGAGTGAAAGAAAGCGGGAAAATGCGCCTCCTGGAAGACTCTGAGGAGGACAACAACACGTGGCGAGCATACACACATTCCACGTGGAGGCATGTGAGAGAGCATAATGAAGGAAGATGGAACACCCAGAAGGACATATCATCATCAGCATGATCGTCAGCATGTGCACATGTGTAGCGCACCCACTTCGGCCCTGATTATGGAAACTAGTACTGATGATAGTGATTAACCTAAGTGATTAGAATGACTCGTGCCGATCTTTCCCCTTTGGGATTAGAATGTGAACATTTCTATTCATGAGGATTTTGTCAAGCAGAAATACATTTTAAGTGAAATAATACTAAAAATACAAAACCAAACTGAATTACACAATGGCAAAATTGTTCAAACAAAAAACATTGCTAAAAATTCTTTTATCCCGTCAATTATCCCATCTCACACCACACCTCACCTAGGTGCTGCCGGCTTCCGCAAACCACATCGAAATGCAATTTAAATTTTTAATTAAATAATCTATCTACAATTGCTTCTCAAAACGCTCGGGCCGGCTTCCGCCTTTGCCATCGCCACCATTGTTCCCCGTCACCGTCATAACTTTTTGAGCAAAATTTTTAATCAGATATCCTCGGGTCACCAAACTTTCGCACACCAGCCAGCGCGAGAGCGTCAAATTTTCCGAAACAATTGTTCTCCGTCGTCGTTGTGACCCACTCGTCACCCACCTCGTCCCCTGGACGTCTCAGTTTTCCCCCTCCCCCTCGAGAAGTTTCATGAAATTCTCCACTCGGAAAAGCTTCATTTTGTTGGTACATGCTCGTCGTTGAGTAGCAGCTACTTTGTACCAAACTATCCCATTTTCCCTATGCATTCACTCACTTACACACACATTCTAACGCAGGGGTGTAGCAAAGGAGGTTTGCAAGAGGTGGAGTGCGTGTAATCTCGTGGAGTACATGAAAAAATATGTTTGATTTTTGTCAATATTGACTCAAAAATCAGGGAGAATATACTTAAGGTTCGAAATTTCACTGAAAAAGACCAAAAACCAATTTAAAATGTTTTTTCCTACATTGATAATAATTTTGAGCTTAATAGAACCAGTTCATAATACTCAGAAGTTTTGTAAAATTTTAATATACTAACTGTAAAAAAATATCACAAAAAAAACGTAAAAACAAACATTTTTAGAAAAAAAAATATGGTACCGTCATCAGGGGTGACATTGGGTTCGGGGTTGAGATTAGATAAGACAAATTTTAGCCTTTTTGTATGACCCAATCTCACCTTCAGACCCAATGTCACCCCTGATGACGGTATGATTTTTTCCTGATGTCAAATGTATATAAAAACACTTTTTGTTATTGAAATGTTGAAACCTCGCACTTCAATTTTTTTAACGGGTTTCGACTTCATCCAGAGTCAACGTATACAAACTTAAAAAAATGCATTTGCCTAAAAAACTTCATGACCTGTAATCTAAGCAGATTTTATCCTCTTTTTTCTTTTATCTGTTCTCGTTAATAATTTCCAGCATGATTGAATCAGTTAAAAAATAAAATGATTGATTTTTTTTGTAAAAATTAAGATTTGTTTCAAATTTATAATAGATTGTATGCATTTTGCAACAGAACAATTTTTTGCATTTTTATTTTCGGTATTTTTTTTTAATTGGCCATTTTGGCAGCTGTCCATACAAAAATGGTACGTGAGTTTTCGAATATCTTTTCAAGAAATCATTTGATCGATTTGGTGTCTTCAGTTATGTTGTAGGTATTGATGAGGACAATTCAACAATAAGTAGGTAGGTACCATGATTTTTTTTTGCCGAATTTGTTTTTATTAATTTTTTTATAAAAGTTCAATTTACCATATGTAGTATTTTCATTTTTGTAAGGGAAACAAATCTGCAACTTTTAAGAGGCAATATTTGTATATATTGCGCGGTTTGTTCTAGAGCACTCTACGACAAAGGGAAGTGGGGTAAAACGGGCTTTGAAGTTTAAGGTCGAAAAAACATAAAAAATCTTAAAATTTCTCGCATTTCCGTAAAACTTTATCAATTCCAACTATCTTAGATGCATTTGAAAGGTCTTTTGAAGCACTTCAAAATGTGCCGTAGACATCCAGGATTGGTTTGACTTTTTCTCTTAGCTTTTGCAAATTACTGTTAAAAATGGGTTTTTTAAAACCTTAATATCTTTTTGCAACAGACTCCAACACCTATACTCCCATTGGTCAAAAGATATGTAATTTCATGCACTATAAGCCTACGGTATTAACTTTTTGGCCAGTCGCAGTTTTTCTCATAGATTTTCAATTTTTCTAGAACAAACAATTTACAACGTTAGTTTTTGCCGTGTAGGCCGCCATAACGGCACTTTTTGGTCTCAATTTTGTCATATTGAGAATCCTTGGACAATTTCACGTATGCTAGAAGTATTAGAGTTGTAATTTTGATTTAAAAAATAATTAAATAAAACATTTTTGAAAAAAATAGATATTATTTACCCTAAGATCAATACGTCAAATGCTGTATCAAGTAGGCGAAACCCTGTTTTACCCCTAAATGGCAATTTAGGCAAAGTGCCGTTATGGCGGCCTACAGGGCAAAAACTAACGTTGTAAAATGTTTGTTCTAGAAAAATTTAAAAACTATGAGAAAAACTGCGATTGGCCAAAAAGTTAATACCGTAGGCTTATAGTGCATGTAATAACATATCTTTTGACCTATGGGAGTATAGGTGTTGGAGACTGTTGCAAAAAAAATATTAAGGTTTTAAAAAAATCCATTTTTGACAGTAATTTGCAAAAGCTAAGAGAAAAAGTCAAACCAATCTTGTATGTCTATGGCACATTTTAAAGTGCTTCAAAAGCCCTTTCGAATGCATCTAAGAGGGTTGGAATTTAAGAAGTTTTACGGAAATGTGAGCAATTTCAAGATTTTATATGTTTCTCGACCTCAAACTTCAAAACCCGTTTTACCCGACTTCCCTTTGTCTTAGAGGGCTCATATTTGGCATGAGTTCATCTCATGTATAGACAAACAAACGCTGAAAGTTTCATCCAAATCGAAGCACCTCGATACGACCTGTTACACATTGGTGAAAAACTCGCTCTTAAGCTTTTTATGATGGTCTGCATACAATTTATAAAATACGAAACAAATGTATATTTAATTTTTCATAACCAACATTTAAATTCCAAAATTAAATTTTCTAATTAAATACGGTTTAAGGCAGTGTTTCTCAACCTTTTAAGTTCCATTTCCTCTTTAGTTGGTTTTCAAGAGCTTCACTTCACCTGAACATCATTTGAACTAATTTGTACCAAAGAAAAATTAATATTAATGATTTCATAATGTTTTTGCAAAACTTTTATCAAAAATTTGTAAAAAAAATAAAATAACAGGCCTAGGTTTCAACATTTGGATGAAAAAAATAATGTTTTAAAATGCATTTTGCACGCGTCCAGTTTCTTTCTAATCATTAGTTTTTAAAATATCGATGAAGGAGTTCAAACATGCTAACTATGATTATGAACGGAGGAAAATGCATTTTAACTGGTTTTCAGTTGATTAAACTCATTAAAATTAGTTTTGCTCCCTGATAATTCAGGCCGACTTTGAAGGGGGGGCGACATAAACTTTGTAAAAAAAAAATTTGCAACTGCCTTACCACATAAAAAATCAAACAACAAAATGTCGTAAGACAATTTTTGAAAACTAATGATTGTTAAACAAATTTTCTAGTGTGAAATTCATTTAACAAGACTTTATTTTAATGAAATGGTGAAACCAGTGCTTGTATTTCAATTTTATTTTTTGGCCGACCTCGATTTTAGCCAGAAAAACATTAACTTAAAGAAATATTAAAAAAAAAAACTTCCCAAATTATAATTTTTTTTCTGATCGATTTGGTGTTCATTTTTTTTATTTATTATTTTCTTTTAATGTTTATGGAAACAAAAATATAAATATTAACATTAATCTTGCCCATTGCATTTTTGGTTGACAACAGTTTTTTAGGTAAATCGTATTTGCAATCGAAAAGTATTGTATAGAAAAATTGATAAAGTGCACCTTTTTCGAGATTTGCACCAGAAGTTTGACTTTAACAAAAAATGTGCAGTTTTTTCAAATAATGCCTTTACGTGACCATTTCTGTAAATATTTTTTCTCTCAAGCTTCAGAAAATTTCGTCTAAGAATCATTGAAGATACATTTCAAAAGGGCCTACAAATTCAAAATATTGCATTTTTGTATGGAAACTGGAATGGGTGAACCAATGACACAAACTTGGGGAAAACCCCAAAAAGTTTGAGCCAGAAGAGGAGCATTGCACAACACTTTTGATATTAATTTTTTTAATATACAGCAAGTAATTTCGACTGTTTTATTTTAAAAATTTATTAAATTGCCAAAAGCACTCTAAAAAAATATATTTTTGAATAATTTGTAAAATAAATAATGTAAAATCAAATTGGCAATCAAAAAGAACTTAAGTTAAATTTTATTAAGTTCATCGTTTCAAGTTAAGGCCATTAAAGGTAACTTTTTTTTAAAATAGTGCCCATATTTGCCAATCTTGGAAAATAAAAATTCAAGAAGCTGAGAAAATTCCTAACATTTTGCTTTCAAACTTTGTTGATACGGCCTCTTGTTGCTGAGATATGTACATGCAAAGATAAAAAAAAAAACAAAGAAAATTTGATTTTCTCAGTGTTGCCCAGATAGCGCACGTTTTTTTACCATCGATATCTTGCTAACTAATAGTACAATTTTTGAACTATAAAAAATAATACATTTGTGAAATTTCCAGATGTTTTCAAAATCAGACCTATTATTATTTCAATAGTTATAACTAGTTTTGAATTCATTTTTTATCCCTTTTGGATTTTTAGGGTTGCATTTAGATTTTTTTCTAGAGGGAACTATTAAATTCCAGAATGTTCCATTTTTTACAGTTAAAAATCAGACCTGTAGTTTACGACATGTTTAGGTCAAAATTCAGAAAATCTGGCCAAATACCGAAAAAAGAACAGGAAAAATTTTGCAGGCATAAATCGGACAATTATTAAAGAGGAAGAAGTGGAGGGAGAATATAAATGTATTCTAAGGCATTTAAAACTATTGCGGTTTAATTGATTTTAGGCCTAAAAAGAATGAATTTAAAATTTAATTAAAACTAATATTCATTAAAATTACAATCGTTCATTTGATTCAAAATATTTTCAAAATTGGCAGAAATGTAAAATCTGTCAAAATCAGGCACAGAATGATTAATTTTAAAATATTTATTCTGCTTGAAATCTGATATTCCCTCTGAAACCCTCTTGACATCTCTGATATTACACGGAAATAAGCAAGCAGAGCCTCTCCAATTTTCCCCAGTCTCCCTTCATTTTCATCCTTTGAAAATTGCAGCAAGCCCTTGGTAGGAGTTGGGTGGGCGAAATAAGGGAAAGCGGCATCCACCAACCCTTTTCATTCACCGTCGTTGTGTTCCGTGCCGAACCAACCGCCAGAACTGCAACTCAGCTCACAGCCCCGAACACTGCGCTGGCTAGAACCATGAAACAGCCGCGGGGCGAAAATTCTTGAAACATTTACAAGCGGCGTTAATTAACTTTATTAAAGGTTTTTGTATTTTATAATTCTATTTTCACAATAAGTTTAAACAATAGACCGTGCGCTTTCTCTCGCACACAGAACACAGGGCAAAGTATAACAGGGCTGCAATGTAATAGTGTGTGTGTTTTTTGAATGAGCCAGAGATACACCCAGCATCCACCTTGCCACCACCATCACCACCCCAACGCCAGCAACAAACAACCAATTAAAATGAAGGGAAAAAAGGAACTTTTCACTATGCACAAAAGCGGAACACTCATTTCCCGTTGCACACACACTGGCTGCATCACGCCACCACCGCCATCAACTTGCCGTGAAAGTGGTTGGTCGTTTAGAACGGATAGTTGGAGAATGGTGGCGTGTAACATGACTTCATTAAAATTACAAAGAGAAGTTTGGTGGCGGGAGAAGGCCTGGTGGTGGCGTTGGGCGTCGATAAGCTGCCCAAATTGTGCAAGTGTGAAATTATTTTGGAAAAGATTTAGTAATTTTCTTTTCATCATCGTTTAGGAGGAAGGTAAATTTCAGAAATAATTTGGTAAGGGCTTTGTACACATTTTAAAAGATTGTTTTAAGTCACTCTAGGTTATGAATTTTTATTGCAATTTTATTGAAATTCCGGAAGATGAAAGAACTCAAATTATTATACATTTAAAACCTTTGAGCAGCTTCGATTTTTCCAGTATTTATAATAAATGTGATACAATTTTCGAAAAATTAATGAAATAATCGCAATATGCTTCATAAATTTTGCTTTAACCATTTTAAATAAAAAAAAAAACGAAGCTCATTCCTAGTTAGGTATCACAATTTTCGACCCAATCACCTTGACTGACTTCACCATCCCAGGCAAACACCAAAACAGCAAAGTGATAACACTAATGTATAACGTTATTATTGTAAGTGACTTCCAACGAAAGTCCTCACTCCCTGCCCCTCCCACACCTTCGTCCATTGTTTATGCCACACTCACACAACATTACCGAAATGTACCCAAACGACACCGGCGCGACCACCAGGACCAGTCAACAGTCAGTTCGAAAGATGTTGTTGAGTCACGTTTGTAAGAAGATCTCATTGAAGAGCCCACACCCTCACCCTCACCAACACACGTGGCTGATCCATTTCAATAATGGAAGACCCATACAGCAATGTTCCATTTTCCGAAATGAGAAACCGTCACCACCCTCCTCCGACTTCTCCTTCTTAGGGGTAGAAAAAAAAGTTAGGGCGATGGACGTGCCTAGTTTTTTCTTCGGTGGAATCCTGACGGGCAACAAAAGGCCCACCGGCCAAACCCTGCAGCTGTCCTCGGTGGGGGTGGCTGGTGAAAACATCAATGAATAGAGGAAGGAATTTGTTTATTAAAAACTACACTATACAGTGGAAAGGTCAAAAAGGGGGAAAAAGGCTTGGCCTCTCACGCAAAATTGGTCAAAAAAAGGTGGGTTTGCGAGTATTTTAAGACGAAGGTCAAACCGGGACAGCAGTGTCACAATATTTGACTAAAGGTTTCTTTGACGCACGTGTGATATGTTTGATGAATTTATTGATTTCAATTGAAACAAAACAAGGAAGTAGTGAATTTAAGTTCCAATATATATTTCCACCTTATAGCTAGACCAGACCAGATATTTAACCGAACCGTAAACTATTGATAAATCATATTCAAATTCATACGCAGTCTTTGTTTGTATAAATCACCAAACCAATAAAAAAATAAAAGAAGAAATCAGGAGTAAAGCTTTGAAATTTTGACAAGTCATAAGATCGCCGTTCAAAAAAATATATTCGCAACCATAAAGTCTGACCAAAATCAGGAAGGTGAGAAATAAAGTTATAGGCCATGGTTTCAACATTAAAATGAAAAATAGTTGTAGAATGCATTATTGTTTTTTTGAATTATGATCTTTTGGAATTCCGAGGGAGATTTTTTTGTCTTTTTTTACTTTCGTGTGCGAGAGTAGTTAAATTGTGAAAAATTACATTTTGAGATAATCTCACCTTCAAAGTCAGCTTCTACTAGATATCTATCCACCTACAATTGTATAACACTTCTTTATAGAAAAGTAGTTGGAATCCACCAAGCAAACCGACAATCAAATTATTGTTTAAAATTTGTGGTTAGTAACAATTGGGTAAAATAACATTCAGTCCCAATACCCCAAATTTTGATTATTTTTTTAATGTCATTATCAGGCCTGCAAAATGTTTCTAACCCAGCGTACACATGAAGCAAACCAAAATGTCAGTTCACTGCTAGTATGTGACTGTAAGCCTACTGTGTCCGTTCAACCACTGCCGCCTGACTCGTGCCGGTCGGCTGCTGGAGAATGAGAGACGTAAAAAAATGAGCTACACTCACTCAATTCGTGTCGTATGACTGACTCGTAAAATCCTCTCTAAACACTATTTTGACTATTTTGAAACAATTGAATGGTTCTAGACTGTGCAAAACACTTAAAACAACCATAACTTATATTCAAAATTACATTTCCACGCATAAATACCAACTTTTTGTGTAAAAACTTGTTTCTTTATGTGTGTGCGTGCAACGTCGAATGAGCGTTGGTCGACTACTGCCTCGCATTGCAGCTGCTCAGTGAGCTAGGGCACTCACGACTGAGTCGGGTTTGTTTATGTCACGGTTTTGCGGTTCAGTGAATGGATCTGAAAAAATCGTGTATGCGTCGCCGATTTTCGCGTCAGGACGCCTGACATTTTCAGCTCTGGTCATTATTATGTTTCTTAATTCAAACTTTATTCACTGATATTACTTTTCCGTTCATTTTAAGAGCTTTTGAAAAAGTTTGTCATTATCAAAAAGGAAGGTTTTAAATATATTTTCATTAGCTAAATTAAATAAACCATATTTCTGAACAACTACATTTTCTGCTAGAAGAATTTTGGTACGTTAATGAATTTGAGTCGACCTTGTTATATTTATTCTTTCAGTTTTCTGAAATATATCTTTAAATTTTCTATGTTTTCTTTCATATTGATAACGAATTCAATGATTTACGAGTTATTTGTGGCATAAATTTTTCAAGTCATGGTTATGTTAACCCTCTAATATCCATATTTTTCGATTTTTTTTATTTTTCCCGTGTTCTGGAGGTTATTCTGAGCAACTTTTGTCCTACGACTTTACTTCTATTGTTGTATGTTTTTCTTGTTACATCTTAATTTTTTTTAATTTGCATTTATTTTGTAATTGATGTAATTGTAATTAGCATTTATTATGTGATTGTGATAGTTTTTTTACATTTCCTATCATTACCTTTTGCCTTTCTAGTTTGTTTCATGTTTGTACCGAATTTTTCTTCAATTATTTGCTTGTTTTTCACATTTTCTACTCTTGCGTGAGACCATTATCATTTAAATTGTAGAACAATAGTAAGGCATAGTCTGGAACAATACAAATACTGCTGCATACTCATCTTCTTCTCTATATATATAAAAAATCGACGGTTTTGTTCGAACGCGAATCAATTCAACACGGAGCGAAAGATCGAGGTGCTCTTTGTTGCGTTGGGTTCGTTTAAGTCCAAGAAAGGTTCTTACGCCAAAAAGTTACAGTTTTGGGCACTCTGGAACCGATTCCGGAAAATCTGCAGATTGTATGGGAAAAGTTACGTAAACCCAAATTTTGATCACAGGAGGCTGAATAGGCAAAAAAGTTAAAAACGTCAACAAAAGAAAAAAGGCAGAACAAAGTTTGTCGGGTAAGGCTTGTAAAACAAAAAAAATGTTAGTAGGCACAGCCAAAATTGACCACAGAAAAATTACGCCTTTCAAAACCATGGCAAAGTCACATAATACAAGTCAAACTTCCAACCTTAAATGTCACTGCCTCGCCCAAGTTTAGAGGATTATTCTAATCAAAATCATAAAATCTTAAAATGCATCGCAAACAACTGACAACGACTAAAAAATGTGTTTCTGGTTCTGTTTTGCGAAAGATTAGACCACAACTTTTTTTATCTTTGTTAGGACTTTTTTTCACTTAGGCTGGTACAAATTTCATTCAAAATTTTTGCTCACGGCTATGGTGTTGGTCAAGGAGGCAGGAGGCCATTTTGCATACCAAACGGTCGTGTGAATATTCGAAAATCTGTATCTAAGAAGATATTTTTTATCGATTTGGTGTCTTCAGTAAATATATTTATGGTATGGACTTTTCAGATAAAATAGGTTAATTTCTTACAATATTTATTTTCTATTTAAAAAACCATTTTTTTACAATCAAGAGTAACCTTTTCGAAGGGCTTGAAACATTTATTTTGGATATTTTGAAATGCTAGGCTAGATTTTTAACCCTCTACCGCCCAAATTTTTTTTTCAGGAATTTTCATTTTCCCCGTGTTCAGGAGGTCATTTTGAGCAACTTTTGTTCTACGAAAAACTTCACTTCTCTTCACGCAGAAAAATAAGGCATATTTGAATCAACAAAACTTTTTCAAAACAAAAAAAAAAATTTGTCGAATTGAGAAAATCAAGGTTTGTTCCAACGCAAAATCGGCGTTGATTATATTCAACAAAAATTTTGTTGAATCAAACCTCGTACAGGCTGATTCTACAAAATATTTTTCTGCGTGTTGTTTTATGTTTTTCTTGTTTTATTTTTAGTATTTTAATTTGCATTTATCTTGTTGAGTTTATGTTTGTTTTTGGTAGTTTTTGGCCTATTCTACCACCTCCTATCATTACATTTTGCCAATCTAACTTTTTTATGTTTTTACAGTCACTTTTTCAATTTTTTGCTTGTTTTTCACATTTTCTGCTATAAAATGGCACCATTATCATTTAAGTTGTAAAACATTGCGTAGAGGCATAGTCTGGGGCACTACAAAAATTACTGCATACATCTTTTTACTGAAAATAAATCATTTTTAAAAACATTGGCAAAGTCTAAACAAGTAAAACTTCCAACCCATACATTTTCTAAAATGTTAAGAGTTCTTCTATCCAATGCTTTTTAAAGATCAAAAATTGGTTGAAAATTGATTTTTGCCGATTTTTTTAAATCGAAGCCCGTCTAAAGGCGGGGTTGGGTTGTCGAGGATTAAAGAGCGAAAATTTCACAAAAGTCTAAATTTAAACATTGAAAACTGAACCAATTGTTTGCGATATATCGCGAGTTGAAAGATGAGCGCTAATTCGGTGACACTGAGAAAACCCATTTTTCGCAAAATTTCAACTTCAAGAGGCGGAATATCAGCAGCCAGCAGTCCTATCAACAATGTCAAAAAAAAGGGAAAATGCAGGAAATATTATCAGAATTCCGCATTTAATTTTTTTGCAGTGGTGCATTTCCTTAAGGAAGTATTATTAAATTGCAAAAAACTTAACATTTATCATTAAAAAAATACCTTAAAATGCCTATAACTTGAAAACAGTGCCCTTTATCAAAAAATGTGTCACATATTTTCGATTGCAAATTGGATTTTGCATTTTAAAACGGTTTCTGAAATGTTATTAGACTTTTTCAGATTTTTTTTTCCAAAAAACTTTTTTTTTAATTTCATATCTTCGGAACCAGTACGCTTTTCATGTCCAGTACAAACAGTAAACACAGTTCATATAAGCTTCTTAAGTTTTCTCCTTTGTACTTCTCTGACAAGTTAAATCAATTTGATTTTTTTCTCCAGCTAAAAAGAGCTATTAAATCCACAACCACCACGAAACTATCAAGTCCAGTAGCCTTAAAGACCGGAAGTGCACCTCAAAACAGCCAACAACGGTAAGGTTGAGTCATTACCCCCTCCTTCATTTGCACGCAGATCAACCCCCTCAACTAAGACTTCTATTCATTTCCATTTAATTTAATTAAACTTAATTTAATTCCATTTTGTGTGCAATGTTTTTGTTTTCTGCAGCTTCCCTCTTCACCCCTCAAAGGCATCCTCAAATATTTCGAAGAGAATAGCACCGGAAAATGGGGGTACTCATCCGGTGCAAGTAAAACGATGCCACTAGATATTGTTAACTAGTTTGGCCAAAAGGTAGCAAAACTCCGTCTGCGACGACGTCGACGAGGACGGAAATGGCATCCTGAACATCCTGATAAAGCCAGCGACAGCGAAACAAAAAAAGAGGACGAAATGCTGCTCTGGCTCAATGAAGCCCGGAGTCGGTTTCTGGTGGCACTTGTACACAAGACAAGAACAAATTAATATTTAATTATACAGCAATTTAGCTAAGTTGGTACAAGGCACAGAGCGGGGGTGGGGCTTGCTGATGATACTTTTTTTTTTGTTTGTGTCGAGGGTTTTTGAGGTGGGAATTGAGAAATTTTACTTATTTTTGAGGTTAGGTTGAGCATGCCGAGAGACATCTCGTGGAGTGTAGTGTCAATTGGGAAAGAAATTTTCCCTAAAAAAGCTCCCGAAGAAGTGTAACACACAACGGGACCGACACTCAGTTGGAAAACAGGAAATCGTACCATGATAGTTTGCATATTTGAACACATCTTAAATTAATCGTACAAGTAGAGAAACATGTTTCCGCTGCCACACAAACAACAATATGCTTTTGGGGTTTTCCCATCAAAGTCTGGAACGGCAAGCAAGAAACAGCATCGTCACAGTTGCTGCAGTTCGAAACAAGACATCCTAGAGGCCTTTCCTCCCCCCAAAGACCCCCTCCCTCAACGTGGTGGCCACATTTGCTGACAAGATCACATCAGCTCACATTTCCAACCTATATCTGGGTGTGAGTGTTTGGTTCTTGTAATTTAGCAACTGTTTTGTGCTGGGTGTGTAGCGTAGCACACTCTCACTGGTGGAAAACATCTTCAGAAAATGTTCAAATAAGAAATGCGATAAATATTTGATGATTTTAAACACATTTCCGTTTCCCGTTGTTGTTTAGCAGGCAGAGATAGACATCGGCATCAGAACTGAAACACCGAACGACGTCTCTTTGGAAAAGGCCAGTTTCCTTGCATCGATGTCGATTGAGGAAGGAAGACGGGGTGGTGTCTTCCACAAGGGTAGAGACATACTGACTGGTGATTGGTAGAGACAGAGAAAGATCTTTGAATTGTACCACAAGAGTGTAGAATTCTTGAAAAACCTTTTTATGGAGAAAACTCTAACATTCATGCCGGTTTTCCAATCTTTTCCACATGAGGCCATTTCAAATATATTTCAAAGTTAATGTTGCCTGCCCATTCAAAATCGGTCAAAAAAATCAGGGGTCCAAAAAAATTTCAAAAAACTTCAAAAATTTTTTTTTCAGAAATGGTCACTTATGGTCACTATTTATAAAAAACGAAAAACTGCAAATAATTCGCAAAAATCAAACTTTCGGTGGCTAAAATTTGAAAACGGAGACCTTTATCAACAAATCTGTAAAGTACTTTTCGATTGAAAATTCAATTTTACATATAAGAAATTTAGGTCAATTTTTTTTTTGCATGAAATTTCGATTTTTTTCAAAAAAACGCTATTTTTACAAAGAAAATCATAACGCGGCGGCAGATTTTTTGATCATACTTTTCTATGGCTCAAAAGTTGCGGGTTTTTGTCCCCTAAAACATATTAAAAAATCTCGAAAAATCGAGTTTTTGTGAAAAAAAGTTAATTTAAAAATCGGCAAAAATCCGTGTACCTATTTTTTCTCAATAGTCCTCAACAATACCTACAACTTTGCCCAAAACATCAAACTTATCAGAAAATTCACTCAAAATTTACAGCTGTTTGAATATTTACATACCACTTTTGTATGGACAGCAGCCAAAATTATATGGAGACTTCTATGGGTGAACCAATGACACAAAAATGCTTCATTAGGTTTGAGCTAAATAAAAAAATAAAATAAAAAGGTCGAATTCGGACGATTTCGCAGAGAATTGCTCATATGCCGTTTTCAGGTTAGAGATATTTTTAGGTAGAAATTGCAGAAAAATGTTTATATTTTTGAGGTTCAAAAATATTGTGTAAAGCAAAAGCACCACTGCAAAACATATTTCGGAAACCTGATAAAATTTTATTTATTATTTGGGTAATTCTCTACCAACTCACACGAAATCGGGAAAAGTTGCCCCGACCCCTCTCCGATTTGCGTGAAACTTTGTCCTAAGGGGTAACTTTTGTCCCTGATCACGAATCCGAGGTCCGTTTTTTGATATCTCGTGACGGAGGGGCGGTACGACCCCTTCCATTTTTGAACATGCGAAAAAAGAGGTGTTTTTCAATAATTTGCAGCCTGAAACGGTGATGAGATAGAAATTTGGTGTCAAAGGAACTTTTGTGTAAAATTAGACGCCCGATTTGATGGCGTACTCAGAATTCCGAAAAAACGTATTTTTCATCGAAAAAAACCCTAAAAAAGTTTTAAAAATTCTCCCATTTTCCGTTACTCGACTGTAAAATTTTTTGGAACATGTCATTTCATGGCAAATTTAATGTACTTTTTGAATCTACATTGACCCAGAAGGGTCATTTTTTCATTCAGAACAAAATTTTTCATTTTGAAATTTCGTGTTTTTTCTAACTTTGCAGGGTTATGTTTTCAGAGTGTAACAATGTTCTACAAAGTTGTAGAGCAGACAATTACAAAAATTTTGATATGTAGACATAAGGGGTTTGCTTATAAACATCACGAGTTATCGCGATTTTACGAAAAAAAGTTTTAAAAAGGTTACTTTTTGCGTTGCTCTTTGTTTCGTCGTCCGTGTCTGTCGCGGTGACCATGAACGGCCATGATCGATGACGACCGACTTTTTCAAAACTTTTTTTCTTAAAATCGCGATAACTCGTGATGTTTATAAGCAAACCCCTTATGTTTATACTTCAAAATTTTTGTAATTGTCTGCTCTACAACTTTGTAGAACATTGTTATACTCTAAAAAATAACCCTGCAAAGTTAGAAAAAACACGAAATCTTAAAATGAAAAATTTTGTTCTAAATGAAAAAATGACCCTTCTGGGTCAATGTAGATTCGAAAAGTACATTAAATTTCCCATAAAATGACATGTTCCAAAATATTTTACAGTCGAGTAACGGAAAATGGGAGTATTTTTAAAACTTTTTTAGTGTTTTTTTCGATGAAAAATACGTTTTTTCGGAATTCTGAGTATGCCATCAAATCGGGCGTCTAATTTTACATAAAAGTCCCTTTGACACCAAATTTCTATCTCATCACCGTTTCAGGCTGCAAATTATTGAAAAACACCTCTTTTTCGCATGTTGAAAAATGAAAGGGGTCGTACCGCCCCTCCGTCACGAGATATCAAAAAACGGACCTCGGATTCGTGATCAGGGACAAAAGTTACCCCTTAGGACAAAGTTTCACGCAAATCGAAGAGGGGTCGGGGCAACTGCTGTGTGAGTTGGCGGAGAATTACCCATTTCCTCTTAAGACCTTAATTATCACTGCTGAGCAATTCCAGCTAAAATTAGGAATTACTTTTGCTCACATTTTTATTTTTAAAACCGCTGTATCTTCCCAAGGATTGGGCATAGGACAATGGTCAATATGGAGACTATTATGTAAAATTGTCTGGGAAATCGATTCCCACTATCGGTTTTAAAAAATTTTGACGTTTAGACCACTTTTCTAAAACACAGTTTTATAAAAAGATTTTTTTAAGGAGAGACATACCATCCTGCATTTTTCGTCAGTCTTTTTGTAACATCTTAGGCTATTTCCTCAAAAAAATCGCGACATCATCCTGAAATTTAACTTTTAAACTTAAAAATCTCATAGAAGTGGCGTGTATTTTTGTTTCAGTGTAGTTTTTTCAGAAAGCCCATCCAATTTCCAACAAGTTTGTCTTTGACCACTTTTTGATACGATGCAACGGCTTCGAGATACAGTAATTTTTAAATTGCAAAATACAAAAATATTTAAAAAACTTACGCCCTTCTCAAATGTTATTTTCGAGTACTATTGGCTCCATATACACAAAAATGGCTTATATAGACCTAGGATAACATGTCTAAAAAGTTTCATTGAAGGGGGTTGGGTACAAAAGTACCAGAAAAATTCCTGATTTGAGCTGGAATTGCTCTGCTATTAACCAGTTAAAGATTAAAATTTGTAGATAATATTTTTTTTCGTTGACTTGATGTTCCTCAATTTTTAAATTAAATGTAAAAAAATAAATCTACTTTCGGAAAAAAAAATACTCATTCAAGTTAAGCAAACTTTTTAAAAAGCAAATAACACCTTTTTGGACATTTTTAAGTAATAGGATTGACTTTTAAATAATAACAGTAAATTCGATTTAAATTTTAAATTTAAAAACAAGTCAAAATAGTGTGAACGACGTTCGATATTTTCCAAACAAAAAACATTTTCTCAATTTATTGTTCTGGTAACAGATGTTGCACCATCCTAAAACTTGGATCCTTCAAAAATAATCCAAATTAATAAATAACCTTGCCCAAAGTTTTCCGAGAGTTTTACATTTTACAATAAAAATTAAAAAATTAGGACGATACGAATGCCGCTGCAGTGGTAAAGTGTCTTTCATTAAACCAATAATAATAAAAAAAATCAGTTTACTATTTTTCTGTAAACCTGTTTTTCTACAAAAATGTCCTAACCATGACTAATTAAGAAAATTCTCCAAAATTTTAACGAAGAAAGTATTATGCTATCTTGCTCCTGCCAAAAGATACTGCGTTCACAAAATTATTCTAAAACGCGATTTTCGAGCAAATAACACATTTTAGACCAGTTTTGAGGACGCTGTATGTTTTGATAAAAGCAAGATAGCACCATACTTTCTTCGGGAAAGTTTTAAGGAAATTTTCTTAATTTTAACGCCATTGTGTTGGTTTGAAAATTCAACTCAAAATATAAATTTCAAAAATTTAAAAAACATTGAAAATTGAAATTAAATGCGCAAAGTGTGGTACGCACACAACCTGATGAAATTTTAGAGGGTTGCGTTTCATTAAGTCCGATTTTGGGTCCGATTTCGCCCACTGTGGGTTGTTTTTAGATTCTTAAATTTATGTAACAATTATCTCGGTGCGCCAGACTCTGATTGTTGTACTTTGTTAATCGAAACATTATTAGTCGCGTTTCTTATCTCTCCCAATCAACGATTCAAATATTCAAATTGATCAGGTCAATCAGAGATATTCCAAATGCCCTCACCTTTTTCATAAACAGCAATACCGTTTTTAACGAATTTAATTAAAAGATTAAACAAGTTTTTGAAAATCACCTTGCTTTTGTTAAACTTAATTTTCTCCCATCACATTGAGTGATGTCCTGAAGCAAGATTTTTTTTTCTCCTCACTTTGCAACAGAACCACCTAGTTAACATGTCCTCGCGAAATATGCTCTCGCTCTCTCTCGCCCCCATGCACACAAAACCACAACAAGCTTGCTTTTTTGCCCTAATTAATCTCACCATTAAGTGAGATATGCTGCTGCTGAGAATAGGAAAAAAAAAAAGCTCACAAAAACACATCCCCCCGGTGACGACCGTCATCGTCGTAGTCATCGTAGTTTTTCACTGTTTTACTGCTTTTCGCGCTCCTTTTCACTCGACGTCGACGAAAAAAAAAGGATAATTAGGATAATGAGCATGTATTTATCGTGCCTTGTATATCTCCAGGCGCGTTTCGCTTTACGCCTGCATGCATTTAATTTCAACAAAAGCACTTGAGAGCTCTCTCGCGTCTCGCGTTCTCTCCTCCTGCTCCTAGGTTGGGATGATGCACCCCACCCACCCTTGCTGTCATTCTAAGTGAGTGGGTGGTGGGGGTGTGCCACGAAAAACATCAACCACACCGTACTTGCGAAGCTTCTTCTGTGAGTAAACCAACGTGGGGGTTGGTGGTTTTGTGTCTGTTTTACCCTCGCGGCCACCGATGATCTGGCGCGTAGTTTCGTCGTCGAATTCGGCAACACTGGACTCTGCTGTCAAACGATGACGACGATGATGACGATCACAGTGCCAGTGTGGTGTACTGCAACACCATGTAAGGAGGAGGAGATGGCACTATGGAATGGAAAATAGGATTTGGAATTATTTTTAAAATTTTCTAATCAATAAAAACTTTTTGAGAAGCAACACTTATTTTGGTCATTTTTAAATTATGGTTTAGATTTTAAAATTTTAAATAATTTATATTGAAAAAGCAGAAAAATAAGCGAAATTTTCATTTTTTAACAATGAAAATCGAAACATTAGGTCCCGAGATATCGGTGACCAAAAACGAGTGCTTGTTGAGAAACACTGAGAAAATTTAATTTTATGCATGACCATATCTCAGCAACCGTAGGCCGTGTCAACAAAGTTTAATATGGAGTTTTCTCATCTGAGCACTATTATTTTTTTAAAAAGAAGGCACCTTTTTTCAAAAAAGTTACATTAAAAATAGTTTTATCCTCAAAACGGTGAACTTTATCAAAATTCCACTGATGTACTTTTTGATTGAAAATTCGATTTACATAAAAAAATAAAGCCGGATTTTGCTTTGACATTTTCTATTTTTTTAAATAGCTTTTTTCAAAAATATTTTTTAATCTTTCTGAAATTCTCTGAATGGAGGGCATATTTTGTTCTTTTAAACAAATATGAAATATGAAAACAATTAAAAAAAGTTATTTACTGAATTAATGTTACGAAAAATGGTAATTCGTCACCGGATTAAAAATAGTGTTTTTTTTTTTTTTTTTGTTATCATTTTTAATAACAAAAAGTAGCTTTGAAAATCAACGAAAAAAATCCATGTATTCGTTGTGTAGTCCTCATTCATACCTACAACTTTGCACCAACTAACTCAAAAAAAAACCTACAAAAGATACAGATTTCCAAATCTTCACAAAAAACAATTATGGGTTAGAAATCTACGAAATCAGCCGATTTCGACCATGTTTATTTTTTGTATTATTTTTTTTTTATTTGTTGGGACCAAAGAAGCCATTTTGTGTCATTGGCAGTGCTGAAAATGTCAGGGGTCATGACGCGAAAATCGGCGACGCTTACACAAATTTTTCAGATCCAGTCACTGAACCGCAAAACCGTGACATAAACAAACCCGGCGCAGTCGTGAGTGTCCTAGCTCATTGAGCAGCTGCAATGCGAGGCAGTAGTCGACCGACGCTCATTCGACGTTGCACGCACACACATAAAGAAACAAGTTTTTACTCAAAAAGTTTGTATTTATGCGTGGAAATGTAATTTTGAATATTAGTTATGGTTGTTTTAAGTGTTTTGCACAGTCTGAAACCATTCAATTGTTTAAAAATAGTCAAAATAGTGTTTAAAGAGGATTTTACGAGTCAGTCATATGACACGAATTAAGGGAGTGTAGCTCATTTTTTCACGTCTCTCATTCTCCAGCAGCCATCCGGCACGAGTCAGGCGGCAGTGGTTGAACAGACACAGTAGGCTTACAGTCACATGCCAGCAGTGAACTGACATTTTGGTTTGCTTCGTATGTACGCTGGGTTGGAAACTTTTTGCAGGCCTGGTCATTGGTTCACCCATACAAATCTCCATACAATTTTGGCAGCTTTTTTTGTTGTTGTATGAACACAAAAATGGAACGTAAATATTCGAAAATCTGTAACATTTCAAGGAAGATTTTGATTGATTTAGGATGAGGACTATACAGAAAAAACAGGTACCGTCATCAGGGGTGAATTGGGTCTGGGGGGTGAGATTGGGTCATACAAATTTCAGCATTTTTGTATGACCTAATCTCACCCCTCAGACCAAATGTCACCCCTGATGAAGGTACACAAAATGTGATTTTTTTATTCACTTTTTTTTACAATAGTTTTTTTTTCAATTTCCCAAAATCCGTATTTTTGAATTTTTGATTTTTTATATGTTTTAGGGGACAAAACCCGCATCTTTTAATCCATTCAGAAATATTGACCAAAATATTGCCGCGAGTTACGATTTTTTTTTAAAGTGGTTTTTGTAACAAAAAAAAAGTTGTACTTTTTTTTGACCTTTTTTTAACTTTCTTAAATAGTATCTATGATTGTCCATTTTTGAAAATATAAAAAAAAAGTTTAGAAAATTTGCTACAAAATTGTCTAATGGACAAAAAAATGCATTTTGTGATTTGATCAAGTATTCTAATTTGACTACAACAGGGTCACAGAACTCGAATTTGATATTAAAAGTAAGAAAATAAAAAAAAACACGAATTTGATATTAAAAGGAAAAAAAAATTAAAACACGAGAAAAATTTGGCCATGATTCGATTATTCTATGTCCCATAAAAACCTTCGGATAATCGAACATCGGATAATCGAGTCTGGGCTGTATTAACATTTTTTACTTAATAAAAAATCGTTCTTTATACGAGTATTTTTATTAAATTGCCCTTTTTCCAGAATGTTATTTATACTAAGGCAAAACAACATCATAAAAGGGTTAATATTACACCATCAATTTTTAAACCTTACAGGTTTTATCGTCGATTCCTTTAACTTATATAAACATAGAAAATTATCATTTTCGTTACATAATTTATAGAATTTTAATGATTATTGAACATAAAAAAAATATTGGTTTATTTCACAATTGTTGGCATTGAGAATTGAACCATAAGTTCCTGAGATATTGGTATGGTAAATGGGAGCAAAATCGACGTACCTTATCAAAATTCTGTGATTTTTTTTTTCGATTGAAAGTTAATTGTTGCATTTAAAAGTGATGCGAACAAAATTTTGCACTAAGAATTTTAGGTTTTTCTTAAAAACATCATTAAATAAATCATAACTTGGCGGCAAAAATTTTGTGCTTACTTTTCTTTGGCTCAAAAGCACCCAAAAACATAAAAATAGTGATTTTGGAAATTTTATTTTTTGGAATAAAAAACAAATTAATTAAAAAAAAACGTGCACCTATTTTTTAATTGTCATCATAAATACCTACAACTTTAGATACAACAATTGATCACAAAATTGCTTTAAAAAAAACAGCTGCCAAAGTTGCACAAAATGACATTGTTGGACTTAGGAAAGTCCCCTAAAAAGTTTCAGCCAAATTCAAAAATACAAAAAAAATTCGCCCAATTTTGATGATCATTTTTTAAATATTTATATAGTTTTAAATTGGAGTGGATATATGTAAGTATATTTTTTAATAATACAATCAGTAAAATCACCCCCAGTTATTCCTGCACTTGTTCCAACACACTTCTCACCACTCATTAGCCCGAAGAAACTCTGACGCATTCCGAAGCAAGAGTTCTTCCCCGAACTTTCAAGTGCGAGAATCTGGTTGCATCATCACGACCATCACCATTCCGTATTGGGCCCGGCTCACCCACTCTATCACCGTGGTCGTCATCATCGGGCATCGTTAGTGTTCTTGTCATGATTGTGCCGGGCAGGGATCAACAAGCACCAGCCTTAGCCGCACTAGGCATCGGAGTGCAACGGGGCGCCCTACTAAGGACCACGCAACCTCGACTCAACATCTCGTGATGGGGCACGTTAGTGTGATGGTCGTCGTCCTTTTCAACGATAACGAGAGAGCGCCACAGAGATAGCTCCGAATTAATACCATTTTGATAATTAAACCATTTACTTAATTAAAATTTGTTCTTTTCGAAATATCCTTCCGTTTGGGCTCTAGAGTTGGGCTGCCAACGGAAAATCCTAATGAATGGAATCGCTTCGACTCATCGAGGAGGGGTGGTGGCCGTTGAGAAGGGGGAGGGAAAATGGTTTCGTAAATGGCCTCCTCTCTTTGGTAACTAGGACGACGACGACGACGACAACGAGGATGCTGATGATGATGTGCACCAAAAGTGCACGGGAGGAGATGTGGTGCAGTTTTGCGCGTGTAAAAGGTACCTGCCCTCCCTCCTCTTGTAATGCAAAAGGATAGATGCAATGTCATTAGCGTTCCAATGCACATTCAGAAAAGGGTCTCCATCTCAGCCGCAAACCTGGAGGGGAAAAAGGAAGTCCTCTTGCTGTCCCTTGGGAGCGGAGTCCCGAAAAGAATGTTGTACAAACTATAATAATTCATGTTTATTTGTTGTACTAATCAAAATACAATTTGCTTGAATAATGACAAAATGCATACAACTGCAATTTAATTCTTAAACAATCATTGGATGACAAAAAATTCTTGAATTTCAGTCGATTGAGCGAGAGCAGAAATAACGGTTTAAAACAACTGATACAAAAGATTACAAGAAAAACAAACAATTTACCAAATTAAACATTTGAATCTTTCATAACAATAACAACAGTTGGATCAGATAAACAAATTGCTTATGGTCGCATCACCTACCACAGTGAATCCTGACCCCATACTCATCTTACTAACCCTCACAGAAAAAAAAAGTTGAATTTTGGAATGTTGAAAATTTGGTAGGTTGAATATTAACTCTATTTTTGAGTAATATTACATAAAAAATGTGTAAAAATGTGAACCTGATGAATATTCATCAAAAACTGATGAAAATTCATCATTTTCTGGGGTAAAATTAATCATTTTTTTGCCACAAAGTCTGTCACCATTTCCTGATGAATATTACCATCGTTTTTTTTCTGTGCTCTCAAATCTCACGTGATACTTTGTCGGAGCCGCAGCCGATTTAGCGGTCTCCATCGCTCAAGAATCGCCTAACATTCCCATCCACTTCCCCGTGTCTTACCACTGGTCGTGGACGGCATCGGTATTGATCAGCATGATAGGGACCTTTGCAAATTGCGTAGGGGTGATGATTGGTTCACTTTTCATCTGTGGTCCACGGAGCAATTTTTGAGGGTCCTGGTCAATAACGAAGTAGCATCTACGGGTACACACCAATGCTATGCTATGCTATGCTAAAAATCGCAATTGCAATCGAAAAGTACTTGAAAAGATTTTTTGATAAAGTGCACCATTTTCAAGATAGGGGAACTATACCCTTTCTCAGCCTATTTCTATTAT
This sequence comes from Culex pipiens pallens, assembly GCF_016801865.2. NCBI lineage: Eukaryota > Metazoa > Arthropoda > Insecta > Diptera > Culicidae > Culex > Culex pipiens. The sequence goes on along the minus strand of NC_068938.1, from coordinate 13,282,307 downwards.
CGGCCTATCAGCACTTTGATCATGAATTACAGCTTTCATAAAGTGTTTTTGACGGTTCCAAAGTATTAAATAGCTCAATACATCTGAATATGTTGATTTAATAGTGGAAAACGGCAAAAGTGATTAGAATTGGTCGAACGGCTTAGAGTGATTAGAACGGTTATATTTCCCCTATAACCACGTAAAGTTTAGTTTATACTGAATCTTTTATTGATTTTTCAAAATAGTTTCCATGAAATTCAGAAATTTTCATTTAAATTTCCTAAGAGATATTGTAGACTGGACCTCTGAGTGCTAAAATACAGCGAATAAAATAAAAATAAACAAGAAAATTTAAGATTTTTTGGTCTCATCCAAACATACCAACATTTTCCAATGCCAATATCTCAGCAACTAATGGTCCAACTTTCAATGTTGAAAAAAAAAACATTTGAGCAACTCTCTACGAAATCGACCGATTTCGACCATTTTTATTTTTTGTATTTTTTTATTTGGCTCAAACTTTGTGCGGGCCTTCCCTATGACCAAAGAAGCTATGTTGTGTCATTAGTTCACCCATACAAGTCTCCATACAATGTTGGCTGCTGTCCATACAAAAATGGTACGTAAATATTCAAACAGCTGTAACTTTTGAGTGAATTTTCTAATCAATCTTGAAAACGGGACCTTATATTCAATTTTACATTTAAAAATTTATTCAAATTTGTTTTTGCATAAATTTTTTTTTCCAAAAATCACTATTTTAAAGAAAATCATGACTCGGCGGCAGATTTTTTGACCATGTTCTCTATGGCTCAAAAGTTGCGGGTTTTTGTCCTCTAAAACATATGGGTAATTCTCTACCAACTCACACGAAATCGAGAAAAGTTGCCCCGACCCCTCTTCGATTTGCGTGAAACTTTGTCCTAAGGGGTAAAATTTTGTCCCTGATCACGAATCCGAGGTCCGTTTTTTTGATATCTCGTGACAGAGGGGCGGTACGACCCCTTCCATTTTTGAACATGCGAAAAAAGAGGTGTTTTTCAATAATTTGCAGCCTGAAACGGTGATGAGATAGAAATTTGGTGTCAAAGGGACTTTTATGTAAAATTAGACGCCCGATTTGATGGCGTACTCAGAATTCCGAAAAAACATATTTTTCATCGAAAAAAACACTAAAAAAGTTTTAAAAATTCTCCCATTTTCCGTTACTCGACTGTAAAAATTTTTGGAACATGTCATTTTATGCGAAATTTAATGTTCTTTTCGAATCTACATTGACCCAGAAGGGTCATTTTTTCATTTAGAACAAAATTTTTCATTTTAAAATTTCGTGTTTTTTTTTCTAACTTTGCAGGGTTATTTTTTAGAGTGTAACAATGTTCTACAAAGTTGTAGAGCAGACAATTACAAAAAATTTGATATATAGACATAAGGGGTTTGCTTATAAACATGACGAGTTATCGCGATTTTACGAAAAAAAGTATTCGTGATGTTTATAAGCAATTCCCTTATGTCTATATATCAAATTTTTTGTAATTGTTTGCGCTACAACTTTGTAGAACATTGTTACACTCTAAAAAATAACCCTGCAAAGTTAGAAAAAACACGAAATTTTAAAATGAAAAATTTTGTTCTAAGTGAAAAAAATGACCCTTCTGGGTCAATGTAGATTCGAAAAAAACATTAAATTTCCCATAAAATGACATGTTCTAAAAATTTTTACAGTCGAGTAATGGAAAATGGGAGTATTTTCAAAACTTTTTTAGTGTTTTTTTCGATGAAAAATACGTTTTTTCGGAATTCTGAGTACGCCATCAAATCGATCGTCTAATTTTACATAAAAGTCCCTTTGACACCAAATTTCTATCTCATCACCGTTTCAGGCTGCAAATTATTGAAAAACACCTCTTTTTTCGCATGTTCAAAAATGGAAGGGGTCGTACCGCCCCTCCGTCACGAGATATCAAAAAACGGACCTCGGATTCGTGATCAGGGACAAAAGTTACCCCTTAGGACAAAGTTTCACGCAAATCGAAGAGGGGTCGGGGCAACTGCTGTGTGAGTTGGCGGAGAATTACCCTTATCAAAAAATCTCGAAAATAAAAAATAGGTATTTTGGGAAATTGATTTTTAATGAAAATAAGGTAATAAAAATCGGCTATTTTTTCTCAATAGTCTTCAACAACATTGATCAAAATATTCACTCAAAAGTTACAGCTGTTTGAATATTTACGAATCATGTTTGTATGGACAGCTGCCAAAATTATACGGAGACTTATATGGGTGAACCAATAACACAAAATAGCTTCTTTGGTCATAGGGAAGGCCCCCATAAAGTTTGAGCCAAATCATAAAATACAAATAAAATCCATTTCCGGATTTGGGACAGAATTGCTCATTTGTGAAATTTTATAATGTTTTCGTTAAAAATATTTAGAAAATTTTGGAATCAAGCTAAAATTTCAAAAGGGCCAAGTATTCAATTTTACGACCAATTATTTTACACTTAAAACTGAAGTCAAACAAATTTGTTTACTAAAATTTCTATTTTTCCAAAAAATAAATTTTTCAAAAAATACCATTTTCTGGGCGCAAAATATTTGCCCATACCAAGTCTATACTTCTCTATAGTTCAAAACATGTGGTTTTAGTCCACTTAAACTTTAAAAATTAAAAGAAATAAAATTTTGGGAAAATGAATTGCTGTGAAAAAAAAATAGGAATCAGCATTTTCCCGTGTACCTATTTTTTTTAATAATCCTCATCAATGCCTACAACTTCTCGGAAGACACCAAAGCGATCATAAAATTCTTTCAAAAGTTTCGACTATTTTTTTTTGAACAGCTGCCAACATTGTATGGGTGAACCAATGGCACAAAATGGCTTCTTTGGTCACAGGGAAGTCTTCCACAAAGTTTGAGCAAAATAAAAAAATACAAAAAAAGTGGTCGAAATCGGCAGATTTTGTGGCTGAGAATTAGCCTATTACGATTATTGGGTTTCAAATTTATCTGACTTCAATAACTCCGTCTTTTTTATTTTATTTTAAATAACTTCAACTGCACCGATTTCAACTCCACAGCCTTGATTTGTTAAGTTTTTTTTTTCGTTTTTCCGTTGGAGTAATTCAATCGAATGGAAAGTTAAAAGATTGCATATTAATGAATCATAAATGTTACAATATCATTTTATCACTGGTTTTTCCACATTCAAAAAAAAAAAGTTGAGTCACGTTCCAAGTAAGCAAAGTCAGTTAAAAAATATAATATAATCAGTCAATATAAGACCTCTCGTTTGATGAAAAAAACATCAGTGTAAGTTGGTTTCTCAAAATGACTACACCATTCAAGAGTTGGCCAATCCTGAACATTCTGATAAGTATCAGTTTACTACAAATAGTCTCTTGTGTTCAAACTGGTGTGTTTCAAGTGGCCAGCTGTGGAGATGGACTCGAGCTGTTTCAACCATTGCAGTGCAAGTAAGTTTATGAAATAAATTCGAGAAAAATTGTGAAAATTTAACTTGAAACCACATTTTTCTCAGATTTCTCGAATTATCATCCAATTTCGGTAAGGCTGCAGAAGTTTTGGAGCAACGCCAACAAAAGGCCGATGACAAAATGGCTCAACTCGAAATCGGAATAAGTGGAATTTTTTCCATTGCAAATAATTTTGGAGAAATGTTAGAATTAAGACAAAATGCAACCGATGATCAAATTTCTCAATTGAAATCGAAGTGGAGTGAAATTACTTCCGAACAAAGAAAATTAAAAAATGATTTTGAAGATCGCCGTCGTACGCTCGACACGCGGATGTCGCTTTTGGAAACCAGCGTGAGTGGAAATGTGTCTAACCTTAGGTCATTTGGTGAAATACAAAGTGCGATCAAGGAAGAAATTGCCTATCTGAGAAATGATTCAAATGATAAAAGTTCTAAGCAAAAGTTGTTTGAGATAAATTTACAAAACCGTCTAGATGAGATTAGAAAACAATTGTCACAATTGAAAGCAAAATTAGAAATGTAAGCTTTAAAGAGTTTAAAGAAGCTTTGGAAACACGACTAGAAAAGATCGAAGAAAAAATATCTGGTTTAAAAGCAACTGTGAGCGCAAACAATTCAGGCATGAAAAAGTTAGAGCAAATTTCAGAACAACAACAAAATTTGATTGATGGAAAAATATCTGCAGTAGAAAAGGCCTCGGGCAACAATATCTCTAATACAAAGAAGATTGAGGAAATTTTGGAGAAACAGCAAAAAAAGATCGAGGATTTAGAAAGTAAGCTTAATGCAAATTTGCCTTGCTTTAAGAAATTTGGAGAAATTTTGGAAAAACATAAAAAGGTAATGGACAAACAAATCACTTCTGTAAACATGTTTGAACGATAGGTCTGTGAAGCATTTTTGGAAAATTAGAAAATAAAAAATACATCATCATTGATCACCATTTCCAATCGGGTAGCTCTCAACAAATTTCGGCGAAAATCAAACGCATTTCACTCTCCTAGTACGGAGGACATTTATTTAGATTGAAGTGTTATTATCATTGCAGCAGGTCGTCGTCGTACGGAATTTTCATTCGGTGGCATTTCCTAATCACATAATGTGTTCATTACGACGACGACTCCTCTACTGGTCCCAATTTGGAAACCGTTCCCAAAGACTGTTCCTGAAGCAGTTGATGCCATCAATTGTTTCGGGAGAGGCACAAAACCCTCTGTTATATCATACACACACAATTACCACCCCACATTCCACCCAAATAATTGTCCCGAGTGATCTATTTCCGAAGTGGATCGTTCTTGAAATCAATGTCCACTGCAGCAGCAGCTGCCTGACGTCCACGGGGCTGATGATGACGATGTGGAGTTTCATCCGCTCTAAAAGTAAAAACGAGTGAGTGTCACTAATAGATTAGAAAATGATTGAGTGGGCCTCGGTGATGGGCTGGCATTGTGTAAGAGACTCGGACGCCAGATATTGCACCACGCTTCTTCATGTGCACAGTCAATGCCAATGGTTCGGCAAGTCCTGGATGCCGACGGATACGTGTGACCGGGGGAGAAGGGCATTTGTGACAAAGACATCACTCAAATCTATCGCTGCAAGTGACCAGAACCGGGGTGGCTTGTAATGAAGAGATCGTCGAACGGGAAATCGTACGTATACCTGGCGATGGATTTGCACACTGGTGAGCTAATAAAATCTGAAGTCGTCGCGTCTCTCGTTACGTCGGGTTTGTGGAACTTGGAAATCAAATAAACTTCCATCATGTTATTGGACGGGAGTGATTGACGGATCTGCTTGGCGGATGGCATTTAAAATTGATGCAGTTTGGGAAGTTAGTGCTAATTGAACTCCGTGAAATTATTTATATCCATAACGTTTTTAATATTTTCAATCTCGTCGTCACATAACACAGTTTAACATGTTTTAGTCGTTGTCTGGAATTAACTTATTCAATCTTTCTGAAACAAAGTTACATAATCAACTTAAGTAGTTTAGAGCATTCTTCACATTTGTAGAGTATTTTTTTTTCGTAAATAACAACATGTCACCTAAAAATGTTTTTTTAATCTAACTTCTTACCTTAAATCTCCAAACATTATAACTCATCGATAACTCCCAAACAGATACTTATTAATAGTTGCTTCCGTTGATTCTTCACCTTCACTGGGATTAGATATTTTGAAACTTTTATATTATAAATTTAGGATAGCTCAACAATTTGCATTCAAAAATTGTCATTCAAATATAATTATAATATAATTATAATCAATTTTTAAGCAATAATTTCAATAGTTTCTGCATACTTCCGAGCATAACCAGGTCTTTAACACCTAAACTGTCCCTGTTTGCATAAATGTCCCATATGCATTTCCATCACTTTTGAGTTGATTTTTGAGAAATCTGGAGTAAATCATTTTTTTTCACGAAAATTCAACACGTAGTTGTGGGACAAATTTCCCTTGCGTTTTTCTCAGCTTGCTGTTTGTCCATATGGACTAGGAGTTTAGTTTTTTGATCCCACTTTATTTTTAGTTGATTTAGGATTATTCGAAATAAGAGCAGTTCTTTCAGTTTTTTGAATAGATTATTTTTATTACTGTTTGTTATTTCATGAATTTTTTCTTAACCAAAAATCGATTTCAAATCCATTTATTTAGTTTTATTATTAATTTTATTATCAATTCCCAATTTCGTAATGATTATAACTTAAAAGAGTTTCTTTCAACTATGATTTGTACCCTACACAGAAAAAAATGATGGTTATATTCATCGGGAAATGGTGACAAATTTTGTGTAAAAAAGTGATTAATTTCACATCAGGAATTGGTGAATATTCATCAGTTTCTGATGAATATTCATCAGGTTTACAATTTTACACATTTTTCTTATGTAATATTACTCAAAAAGAGGTAATATTCAACCAACCAAGTTTTCAACCTTCCAAAATTCAACATTTTTTTTTGTGTAGTTCATTTTGATATAATTGGATATTCTGAAAATGGATTTGGCAAGAAAAGTAAAAATTACAGAAAACCATCAAGATTTGCTAAGGTAAATCAATTTTTGAGATTCAGTTGATTTAGAGAAAAATCCTTCTATGCCTTCAAAAAGGGTACACAGAAAAAAAAGTTGAATTTTGGAATGTTGAAAATTTGGTAGGTTAAATATTACCTCTTTTTTTGAGTAATATTACATAAAAATGTGTAAAAATGTGAACCTGATGAATATTCATCAAAAACTGATGAAAATTCATCATTTTCTGGGGTAAAATTAATCATTTTTTTTGACACAAAATCTGTCACCATTTCCTGATGAATATTACCATCATATTTTTCTGTGTACAACCAGCACATCCTGATTCATGTTGGTTAAATTTTAATAAATACAGAGCATTTTAATGTGAACAATTTCTCTTGAAAATTGACCAAAAACATTTAATTCTTGTCACTTGACTGAAAATTTGTTTTTCTATCACTATTGACATTTACATAATAATGTTGCATAATCTGAAAGAGTGAGTTTAAATCTGAATAATGATACAGAAAAAGATGCTCAAAATGGGGACCCATTTGATAAGTCTTCACTATAAGTGTGTCACGATTTGGTCAACGACTGGATGAGATATCGTGGCATCATTTTTCACAGAAAAAAAAAATGATGGTAATATTCATCAGGAAATGGTGACAGATTTTGTGGCAAAATAAATGATAAATTTTACCCCAGAAAATGATGAATTTTCATCAGTTTTTGATGAATATTCATCAGGTTCACATTTTTACACATTTTTTATGTAATATTACACGAATAAAGAGGTAATATTCAACCTACCAAATTTTCAACATTCCAAAATTCAACTTTTTTTTTCTGTGTTTGTAAACCAGTATTCTTCAAATTGTCATGCATTTTCCTGTGATCAAAATCGATTTCAGCATTATGGACTTGTTTAAACAAAATTTGGAATATTAGAGAACACAGAAAAAAAAAGTTGAATTTTGGAATGTTGAAAATTTGGTAGGTTGAATATTACCTCTTTATTTGTATAACATTACATAAAAAATGTGTGAAAATATGAACCTGTTGAATATTCATCAAAAACTGATGAAAATTCATCATTTTCTGGGGTAAAATTTATCATTTATTTTGCCACAAAATCTGTCACCATTTCCTGATGAATATTACCATCATTTTTTTTTTTCTGTGAATGTCTAATGTATTTTTGTCAGAAGGTAGATTTTTTTTATTGAATAACACCACTTTTTGAGTAGTTTTACCTAAACATTGATTGAAAATGTGAAATTCAACCAGTTTCTGATAGAGATTGTGATGTGAAAATCTTTTAGAATAATATAAATCTCGTAAAATTTACCCTTTTTTGATAGCTTTAAACCTTCAAATCTAATCAAAATAAGAAGGGTAAATCTCTATTAATTTGATTAATTCTGATTCTTTGAAAAAATAAATGGTTTACACAGAAAAAAAAGTTGAATTTTGGAATGTTGAAAATTTGGTAGGTTGAATATTACCTCTTTTTTTGAGTAATATTACATAAAAAGTGTGTAAAAATGTGAACCTGATGAATATTCATCAAAAACTGATAAAAATTCATCATTTTCTGGGGTAAAATTCATCATTTTTTTAGCCACAAAATCTTTCTTGATGAATATTACCATAATTTTTTTCTGTGTAGTGAATAACCTTAACTTCAGATTTTAAACAATGCCAGAGATACGAATAAAACCATTTACAAAACATTACAAAAAGTTGCATCAACTTCCGGAAATTCCACCATAATTACCAAAAGTGTTTGCAATCTGGTTGAAACAATTGAACACTCCAGCACAAATGCAAAACTGTTTCAAGTACTCTTCACCAGCTGGTATAATCACCATAATTACCACTGAGCCACCACCGTCGTTCCCAGCGCGAAACCATCCACCTACAACATACCAAACTTTTTTTTTCTGACAGCCTGACACACAGAAACTAACTGGCTCTGCTATCATTCGCTCCTATCATCACGTAAATGGCACAACGCATATCACCATTCCCTACCCATCCTCACACACACACAGGCACACAGTCACATCCTTGTCATTTTTGTCGTCAACGCTATAATTAATACCACTTTTGCTAATAGGGGCAAAAATTTTCATTTCCACTAATGTCCAATTAGACTAATGTACAGCATGTTATACATTAAATAGGATGCTCTCGGCATCCATCCATACATCCTCGGGTGCACTGTTGGCAAAAAATGATTTGAATTAATTAAATTGAGTTCATGTAAAGCTTTTTTTATATTTTTACTTTAAACGCTAAAAATTTCATATTTTTTTTAAAGAATTTCTCGATTGATAAGCAAACTTTATCACAGTGCCTCTCACACATGGGAGTCCGAGGAGTGGCCCCGCAGGGGCAAGCCCGACCAAGAAAGAAGAAGCAGACGTAGAAGTTGTTGAAGGAAGGACGAAGAGTAGTACATTAGGCAGAAAGCATTTGGAATTGCTTGCGCTCAGGAAACGGGGCTGTTGAGAGCCAGTACTCATCATTCGACGCCACCAAAGACCACCGATGACGGGATGCTGCCAAGCCAACGCTGCGCGACGCGCCGGGGAGGATGCAGGATAGATGGACCGCGGCCAAGATGACGAAAGGCATTTGCAATCGTGGAATTAGAGCGATTCGGGGGTGGTGGGAAAGAATTGATGGAACGCATTAATGGCGTTTTGTGGTGGCAACGGATTTTTGGGACAGCTTAAATTGAAAAAACGGGAAGAGTTGTAATAGTTTTTGAACCTAACTCTTTAAATTTTGTTTTAAATTTTGTTAGAAATTGAAAGATATAAAAAAAAACAATAGAAAAAATTATGATGCTCAAAAAATAACGAATGAGAGAGTTGATTTCCGTTCAATAAATAATAAGAAATCTTATGTCAGCAAACTATGTAAACTTTTAGAAATCCTCACCAAGATATTTAAAAATTGTGAAATCATGAATAAAAACCGCTTAATTAAAGTTACCATAGCAAGTCACTTAGTTATTTTAATTGTTTTTATCTACATTTTATCTTAATGATTTACGAGAGTGACCTTTTGAAAAGGCTAAAACCACTTATACTGGACATTCTAAATGCTGGGTGTGATTTTTAAATTTTCATTTTTTTTAAAATAAAGCTCGAACCAACAATTTTCAAGATATCAGGAGTTTCAAAAGAAGGGCTAATAGATGTAATTGATAAAAACTTATTTATCAAAAAATAAAACTTTAGAGGCTTTACCTAGCAACCAACAGCCAAAAATGCAATATTAAGTCAACTTAAAGATTTTAAAAATCTCGAAGGTAAAAAATCGTACTTGTGGGAGTAAATTTGTCGTGATACCTAGACAAATACAAAAAATATGTGTTTTTTCTATGACCCTATTTTTTTAAAGAAAAGTCCTGATCTTGAATAATTAAAATTTGAAAAGGGATCTATCACTGAATGGGACTGCTCGATATTCGATAGAACTTTCTACCAGCGATCATTTCCCAAAATGATATTTGATCGCTGACACACAACGCCTATCATGACCGTCATTGCTTGGCGACGGTCGATGAACGTAAACACGAAGACGAAACGAACGAAAAATGAGCACCACTCAAGCAGCCGCCCGAACGAGACAACGTGCTCTTTCTCTTTCTCTCATTTTTGTCTCTCTCTTCCTAATGTATACTGCGTTGTGACAGGAGTCATATGATTGCTATCATTGGAGAGATGATCGGAATCTCGGTAGAATGTCAAACGAACGCTCTCTAAGCGATTTTTCTCCTGGAGGGAAGTCAATGATTGTGTAAGAGACTTTGCGTAGCACTCATTCCTTTGTGTGTGAAACGAACAAAAGTAGAATGTAAAAATCAGGTTGTCGTGATGAAGGCGATTGGAGTATTCTGTCAGCTATCACCAACAAAGTCGAAATTTCGCAAGCCTTGGTCCTGATCAGGGGCGCCGACTCTGGGGGGGCACGGTACTTTTTGCCCCCCCTAAAATTTGGCTGGGGGGGCAGCCCATACATTGTGCCCCCCTAGAAATTTTGGAAGAAAAATATTTTTATTTCAAATATAAAAAATACAGAAATAATTGAAAATAATATCTAAAACTTAAATGGAACATTGTTTGTACACACGGATAGAATTCTTGTAAGCAAATCCGTAAAATAGCTCAAAAACATTTGTTGTTTTCGAAATCGCTGAAAGTTTATGAACAAAATCGTTTTCAATTTTTTGGATTTAGATGCATTTTTTTTCTAAATCGATAACGTTTTATCTATACCACTGTGCTCTCTAGGAAAATCAGTAAGCTTAGTACAAGAGCACAGAAGCACCGGTATATGATTTGAGAGATGTTGTCAACATAGATTTTACGGATTTGCTCATAAGATTTCTATCTGTGCATGTTGTATCAAAAACAAATCCAATGTACTTTTTTCCATAGCACTTCATCTACAATCAAACTTACGCAAACTTTTGCGAAAACAGTCATCATGTTTTCAAACGCAACATTTTGCGATTTGCCATTGTAGATCAGGATTTAGCGAATATAAACTGAAACACTTTTCAAAATGGTCATTTGTTGACTGCTTTACATTTACAAAAATGCTGATAAATTCAATTATTTTTTGGGTAATTTTAGAAAGGATTTGAAAAGATTTCAAATAACGTCATGGTTCCAAATCCGGACACTTAGTAGCATGTCATTTTCGTTATAGCTGATAAAAAATCATGTAATAAGTTGTAAATGAAGAAATATCATCAGAATGTAGTATTAACAGTCAGTTTTAAGAGAATGCATGCAAAATATGTCTTTTGTAACAATTTTCCATCAGAATTTTTAAATTAAAATGACTTGTTGTGCTTCGAATCCCGGCCACTGATAAAAGCTGATTCGAAATCCGGACACTTTTGCTTCGAATTCCGGACACTCGATTTTGCTAATGAATCGCACAAATTTGGACTGAAATGTTAGTGAATGGTATTCTTTAGGTCTCAAATAAGCTGTTAACATCAAAACAATCGATATTTTACATAAAAATTTGCTAGAATTTAAGGAAATCAAAACCATAATGTTTTGCTTTGCCTTCCCGGTGCTTCGGACGCCTATGAAATATTTCACGTGAAATGTTTCGCATTTTTGGTAATCTTATAATTTTATTTTATTTAATTGTATTGACATTAATTACAGCATTTAAACAAACTTTAAATGAAAGTTGATGTTAGAATTCATCAAATAACACAGTTTTGACGTTCATAATGCGAACTTATATCCAAATAATTGATAAAACAAGATGAGGTGTCCGGGTTTCGAAGCGTCCGGGAATTCGAATCATGAAGTTACATTTGTCAACCGTTAACCGTTTTATACCGATTTTAGCCGAAAAATACAATTGTTTCAAAAAAAAGTAATTTTTTGAAAACTAGAGCACCGCTTTACTGAGAAACCGACAAATTAAAACATAATCTGAGACAATTCCACATTATAATCTAAAAAACACAAGTGTATATTGCCTTCTGCAATTCATGATCTATTTTAAAAAAAATCAAAAAAAAATCAAATTATTCGCTCTACAGCATTACCTTGGCGTTCTCGATTGCGAGATTCCTACTCGAAACTTAGTGTCCGAAGGCTTGATTGTTGAGGCAATTGCAAACCTCTTTTTACACCTAAGCTTCCATCCACCCCGGGGTTCGAACTGACGACCTTTGGATTATTAATCCAACTGCCTACCAGCGACTCCACCGAGACAGGACCCAGGGAGACGACTCCTACACCTGGACTGAGCTAACGACCTAACACCTCTAGGTTAGACCGGGGCCAACATTTACTTCCCTTCCGACGGAAGGCGTGATCAGACAAATCTCGTCTCGAAAAATGCCACCGGGACCGTCTGGGATCGAACCCAGGCCGACTGGGTGAGAGGCAATCACGCTTACCCCTACACCACGGTCCCGGCTAAAATAAAAAGGCTATAGAAATTTTAACTGCACCCTCAAAAAATATGCCAAAAAATCAGGGTGTAGAAAATAATACTAAAATTCTTAAATTCCTAAATTCTTAAATTCTTAAATTCTTAAATTCTTAAATTCTTAAATTCTTAAATTCTTAAATTCTTAAATTCTTAAATTCTTAAATTCTTAAATTCTTAAATTCTTAAATTCTTAAATTCTTAAATTCTTAAATTCTTAAATTCTTAAATTCTTAAATTCTTAAATTCTTAAATTCTTAAATTCTTAAATTCTTAAATTCTTAAATTCTTAAATTCTTAAATTCTTAAATTCTTAAATTCTTAAATTCTTAAATTCTTAAATTCTTAAATTCTTAAATTCTTAAATTCTTAAATTCTTAAATTCTTAAATTCTTAAATTCTTAAATTCTTAAATTCTTAAATTCTTAAATTCTTAAATTCTTAAATTCTTAAATTCTTAAATTCTTAAATTCTTAAATTCTTAAATTCTTAAATTCTTAAATTCTTAAATTCTTAAATTCTTAAATTCTTAAATTCTTAAATTCTTAAATTCTTAAATTCTTAAATTCTTAAATTCTTAAATTCTTAAATTCTTAAATTCTTAAATTCTTAAATTCTTAAATTCTTAAATTCTTAAATTCTTAAATTCTTAAATTCTTAAATTCTTAAATTCTTAAATTCTTAAATTCTTAAATTCTTAAATTCTTAAATTCTTAAATTCTTAAATTCTTAAATTCTTAAATTCTTAAATTCTTAAATTCTTAAATTCTTAAATTCTTAAATTCTTAAATTCTTAAATTTTTAAATTCTTAAATTCATAAATTCTTAAATTTTTAAGTTCTTAAATTCTTGACTGTTACTTCTAGAAAATAACTAAGAATATGCCAATGAGAATGAATTCGCCTTCCAAACATATGCAAAATTCTCCCCAATTAACATTCTCAATCACGTTTTAATAAATTATCTATTTAAAAAAAAATGGATTCCGGATGAAAAAAATCCGTATCACATCGTAATAAAATTATTAAAATTCGTGATATACAAGAAACTTTAACATCTAATCGCCACTCTTACCTATCGATTTCGAAAAACAACCGTGCCCCCTCAACATTTTAAACTATTCGGCGCCCCTGGTCCTGATCATCAGAATCAGATCATCAGAAAATCAATTCTCGAGATACAAATTTGCGAAAATTCGCATGCTTATTTTGTATGACCTGCCCGTAAAATTGTATGGTGAATTTTATGGAAAAACAAATGCTGCCAAATGGATAAAAAATCATCATAACCATAATCATAGATTTAATCTACAAAATAAAAAAAAACTCAAAAAAATGCGGAATCCTGGACAACTACTTTTCTAGAAAGTGTTATTTATTTCATTTGAATAATTTTTTGTATTCAGATTTATAACTTAGATAAAATAATTCAGATTAATAACTTAATAAAATGGTTCATACAAATTTGGTGATCTTTGCAATTTTTAACTACATTATTCTATAGAATAAATTTTGATTTGACTAAATTAATAGAAATTTTTCAATTTTTGTATATTCAGATAAAATCGGGTTTAATCCAATCAAATATAATTAATAACAGTTAAAACAAAGTTTGAATTTAAAATGAAGTGTGATAAACATTAAAATTTTCTTACACCCAAAATTCAGAGTCGAGAGAATCGTTATCTCAAAATTTATTGAGGGCTCAGTGCCAAAATCGATAGAATAATTGTACCAACTCACACCATCATAACAAATGAGTTCATTCGTCAGTTGAATCAATAAATCTCCAACATCGTGTCATACATCGACTTCTGACCTCTCCATGGTCACCAAGCTGTGGTGGCCGAGGCAGCTAAGTTATTGGGTTGGTCTGTCAAAGGTCTCTGGTTCGATTCCCGTGGTCGACACTTTTGATTTTTTGTTTGACGGATGAACTTTTTTTGCAAATGAACCTCGAGAGAATAGTTCTATCGCCCATCTCGAGCTGTGTTCTCTGTGTCCGTTAATGGTACCACTATTCTCTCAAATCGAGACCATCATTCTCTCGGACTAGCGCTGCCAGTTTTGGGTGTAGTAAAATTAAACATGGCAAATGTTTATGTCCTTAGCTAAAGCCAAAGTCGAAGAGGATTCTTTGAAAACCAAGAGATTACCGATTCTATTCTATTCTCCACAATGTCATCCCCCAGAAATGCTTTCCTTAGAATTATCCCATTCCCCAGAATTGTTTTACATACTAAAAGATTTGAAGATTTGAAGATTTGAAGATTTGAAGATTTGAAGATTTGAAGATTTGAAGATTTGAAGATTTGAAGATTTGAAGATTTGAAGATTTGAAGATTTGAAGATTTGAAGATTTGAAGATTTGAAGATTTGAAGATTTGAAGATTTGAAGATTTGAAGATTTGAAGATTTGAAGATTTGAAGATTTGAAGATTTGAAGATTTGAAGATTTGAAGATTTGAAGATTTGAAGATTTGAAGATTTGAAGATTTGAAGATTTGAAGATTTGAAGATTTGAAGATTTGAAGATTTGAAGATTTGAAGATTTGAAGATTTGAAGATTTGAAGATTTGAAGATTTGAAGATTTGAAGATTTGAAGATTTGAAGATTTGAAGATTTGAAGATTTGAAGATTTGAAGATTTGAAGATTTGAAGATTTGAAGATTTGAAGATTTGAAGATTTGAAGATTTGAAGATTTGAAGATTTGAAGATTTGAAGATTTGAAGATTTGAAGATTTGAAGATTTGAAGATTTCAAAATTTGAAGATTTGAAGATTTGAAGATTTGAAGATTTGAAGATTTGAAGATTTGAAGATTTGAAGATTTGAAGATTTGAAGATTTGAAGATTTGAAGATTTGAAGATTTGAAAATTTGAAGATTTGAAGATTTGAAGATTTCAAGATTTCAAGATTTCAAAATTTGAAGATTTCAAGATTTGAAGATTTGAAGATTTTAAAGATATTAAGTGAAGTGAGTTTGAAAATGTGAAGATTTAAAGTGAATTTGAAGTGTTTTTGTGCTTAGCCTCAACCATCTACATACGATTTTAATTATTCACCAACCAAAAATCACTTCCCAAAAAACCTAGCAAAGAGGGTGCATTTCCACGAAAGTAATGAAAACTGTTTCACGAAGCATAAAACGATAACAGCACAATAAACGAATCCACCGCCCGTGCTGGGAAAGCAATAAAATTTTCATTTTCGCATACTCTCAACACCGTCGTCGTCTATTGCTCTCTCCAATTGCTCTCGCTCTCGACTACAACACCATACAGACAATACCAAGCTTAAGCCACTCATACAATCACAATGAGCATCGGTTCCATTGGGAAACAATATCGAACAGAATTTGGCGGTGGTGAGTTTATCCGAAATTGAAAAACGTGCTGCGGTGTTGGTGTGGCAACCGGTTCATTTTTTTATGTCGTTTGGCTCTCTCTTCTAAACAACCAGCTATAGTGGGAAATCTGGAACTGGCAACCCACTCTGGGGGGAAATTATCCACGTTACCCCCGATTCAGTGGGATACAGTTAGGGAAGGCTGGGGACTGATTAAAAAGTTTTTGGAGCTTTTCGATTCGAATCTTCATAAAAATGTAGGACTTTCCATACAAATCAGCTAAGAAAATATTCGCAAATCTGTACCTAGGCAACAGATTTTGTTTTTTATATGTATTAGAAAAAAACATAAATTGTCAATTTTTGAAAAAAATAGATCTTTATATTTAAGAATCCTCAGGTTTCTCTTTGACTGAACTGTAATGTGTATATTTTTTCTAGCTCGATGCAATGCAAAACTTTTCCCCCCAATTAAGCCCAATTGGATGTACACAAAAACCGTGCAACTTTGGCAGCGTGTGTAGGTGTAACACATACCACACCAAATTCACAATGGCCACCATGGAAACTGCCACATGTGTGGCGGTTGGAGGGGAATCGTGTGCCGGGGACACTGACAACGGAATAACGAAACCAATTATTCCACTTTAAATAGTCCAATAGTTAAAATTTAATTAAGCATACACTACATTGAATTTGAAATCTTCTATTAAGCTGGCCTCCCTTCCATGTGCGAGTCCCTTTTCTGCCAGCAGCTTTTCCTCATTTTCCAATTTGGACCGACAGCATCGGAGTGATATCCTTCTGTTCCAGGCCAGGCCAGACCAGCCAGCGAACGGTGCGGTGCGGTGAACATTCGACGACGACGTTTTCGGTTGCTTCCTAAGGACACACGCTGCGAAACAGGATCGACTGGTGAAATTTTCACCAAAAATGGGTGGTGGGGCGAGGGTGGAATGTCGAAACAATACCCGAGACAATCGGATTCGTGTGAAACGTGTGCATTTGGGAAGGAGAGCGAGAGGTGTCCACGACGACAACGACGACGAGGATATTTCGGTGGGACACACCAGGAAGACAAGACAGCCTTTTGTGGGGAGGCTAAATTCTATTATTTTATTCTAACTGGGCTAACGGGTCTACTTAGTTGGGAACAGTGAAGATAACAAGTTTAATGATTTGTGTACATAAAATATGATGATAATTTTTTTAGCTTACTTTAAGATAACTAAAAGCAGGCATTATTATCTAAACAAAATATGTTGCATTAATCTCCAGAATAATGAGAAAATAAATATGCAATTTTATAAAATAAATCCGTAACTTCTCAATTACAATTTTGCTCCTCTTGTTTTGTACATTTTTTATCCCTTTTTCTTGAATATTTTTATACATTTATCGTTTTTATGTTTTTGTAGGTAGTTTTCACTATTTCAATTATTAAGTGATTTTCATAACAAACAAAACTAAAAAAAAACATTTACTGCGTATTAGTGTTTTATTCAAAACATTGGCAAAACGACATAAAGCAACAAAAATCACAATACCTATAACTATATTTTTTTTTGTTAAATGCAATATGAAGACTAAAAAATCGTTTAAGAGGCAGTATTTGTAGATTCTGCTCGGTTTGTTCTAGAGGTCGTATCGAGGTGCTCCGATTTGGATGAAACTTTCAGCGTTTGTTTGTACATACATGAGATGAACTCATGCCAAATATGAGCCCTCCACGACAAAGGGAAGTGGGGTAAACGGGCATTGAAGTTTGAGGTCCAAAAAACAATGAAAATCTTAAAATTGCCCGCATTTCTGTAAAACTTCATCATTTCCAACTCTCTTAGATGCATTCGAATGGTCTTTTGAAGCCCTTCAAAATGTGCTATAGACATCCAGGATTGGTTTGACTTTTTCTCATAGCTTTTGCAAATTACTGTTAAAAATGGATTTTTTTAAAACCTTAATAACTTTTTGCAACAGCCTCCAACACCCATACTTCAACAGGTCAAAAGTTAGGGAATTTCATGAACTTTAAGCCTACGGTATTAACTTTTTGGCCAATCGCAGTTTTTCTCATAGTTTTACGATTTTTCTATAACAAACATTTTACAACATTAGTTTTTGCCCTGTAGGCCTCCATAGCGGCACTTTTTGGTCTCAATTTTGACATATTCGGAATCCTCAGAAAATTTTACATTAGATTGAGGTGTTGCAACTTTGGATTTGATTGGAAAAAAGCCATTTAAAAATAATTAAAATATTATTTAGCATTTTGTCGGATTATGGGTAAAACAGGTATTCGCCTTCTTGATACAGCATTTGACGTATTGAACATAGGGTATGAAAAATCTAACTTTTTTTCATAAATGTTTTATTTAATTATTTTCTGAATCAAATTCATAACTCCAACATTTCAATCTAATGTAAAATTTTTTGAGGATTCCGAATATGTCAAAATTGAGACCAAAAAGTGCCGCTATAGAGGCCTACAGGGTAAAAACTAATGTTGTAAAATGTTTGTTATAAAAAAATCGTAAAACTATGAGAAAAACTGCGATTTGCCAAAAAGTTAATACCGTAGGCTTAAAGTTCATGAAATTCCCTAACTTTTGACCAATTGGAGTATGGGTGTTGGAGGCTGTTGCAAAAAGTTATTAAGGTTTTAAAAAAATCCATTTTTAACAGTAATTTGCAAAAGCTATGAGAAAAAGTCAAACCAATCCTGGATGTCTATAGCACATTTTGAAGGGCTTCAAAATACCATTCGAATGCATCTAAGAGAATTGGAAATGATGAAGTTTTACAGAAATGCGAGCAATTTTAAAAAATTTCATGTTTTTTGGACCTCAAACTTCAATGCCCGTTTACCCCACTTCCCTTTGTCGTAGAGGGCTCATATTTGGCATGAGTTAATCTCATGTATAGACAAACAAACGCTGAAAGTTTCATCCAAATCTGAGCACCTCGATACGACCTGTTTCACATCGATGAAAAACTCGCTCTTAAGGACGGATTCTGGATTTTTTGTTAGTTTGAGAACGGTTAAGGTTTTGCTGTAAAGAATTGAATGTTGGAATGTTTCAGAAATGTAAAAAAATACATTTATTTAAATTTATGGAAAACAACTTTAACAAAACAGAACAATAACTACAAATCACCTATTTTATCACTGTTCTCTGTACTATAAGAACAACATTGGTTTCAAAAATAGACTTCATTTTGAATTTCAATAACATTTCGGGTCGATGATTTTTTTATCTAGATGCTAATGAATAATAAAATTTTATTTTGGAAATTGAAATTTGCTTCGACTCGAAACAGACAGCAATGAAAAAATATTTAATTTGCTTGAACATAATTGAAAAAAATGTTTTTTTTAAATTAAATTATTGATATCTGAATTATAATTTTTTCTTTTAATTTCAAAATTGTAATTTGTTATGACTCGAAACGGCCAGCAATGTGAACAATGATGAAGAAAGATTCAAAAGCCATTCATAATTTATACAAACCAAGCGTATCGATATGATAAGTTATGATAAGTAATGATAAGTTAAAGAGTACTTTAAAATAAATTTATAAAAATGTCACCGTATTCAATTTAGAGCCATTTTATAAAAAAAAAATCTTTATAGCTTCCATTTGAGACCATCAGCCAACATAATGTTGGTCAAGTCAAAGTTCTCAGAAATCTCAGAAAAAGTTCTCTTTATTGATTTTTTTTTCAATTTCTTAATTTTCTTTCATTTAGCCTCACAAAACATCGACGAAATAACCAATTTTTTCTATTTAGTTAAATTTTAAAATCACTCTGAATCACTTCTGGAGATAATTTTATCTTATCATCAATATTGAAAAACAAAGAGAAAAGGACAAAGAGGCTTCAATTCTCTCTGAACTGATTTTTTCCGTGCAGATACTTCACGAAATTGTTGCAAATGATCTCATTTCGTCGTCCAAAATGTCTTAATATCTAATCCAAAATGATTTAAAAAAAAAACAACATTTTTGCATGAAATCAGTTCCAGTTAAATCCAGAACAATATTTTATCAAACTATTCATCATTTGGTCTAGTAAAGTTACATGAATTCCAATTCAAAGTTGGTTTTTCATAAAAGCTAATTGAAATGTTCAGTTCATGTTAAAAAAAGCTAATTAAATTGAAAGTTTAATCAGTTTATTTCAACCGAAATTATTTTAAAAAATATGAATAAAATAATGAGATTATTTTCAATTAAGGCCGTTGCAAATATTTTTCAAAGTTGCCTGTCAAACAACCCCCCCCCCCCCCCCCAAAATTCAAAAATCTTCAAAATTGTTATGAAAATAGAAGTCAAATCAACTTAAAACAATCTAAAACGCATTTTGCTGCATTTATAATCATATTTAGCATGTTTTGGCTGGATTAAAAGTATTTTGAATTTTCATAAAATTCCAATGTACAGCACCGCAAAAAAATTTTTTTGCAAAAAACATAAATTTTCGTCAATACTTAGGTATTACGGAAACTAATGATTGCAAAACAACTGGGCAGGTGTAAAATGCATTTTTAAACACTTTGTTCATTCAAATGTTGAAACCATGGCTCGTAAATTCAATGTTTAAACTTTTTTATTTTTTTGCAACGGCCTAATGTGGATTCAGAAGAATTCAAAAGAGTGATCTACAACTATGACTTTTTAAAAAAATTATGCTAACCTTTTACTTTTACGCAGAAAATAAACTAAAAATATGAATATACTTTTGAGGATCAAATGAACAAGTTACAACGTACAACAAGGATTATTTAATTTTTAATTTTAATAGAATAAAAATATCAAAATCTTTTGCTCTGCCCTTCCAAATTCCGAAAGCCTGTTCCGCATAACAGTCAGTCAGTGGTGGCGGATGATTTTCGGTCGTTCTAGCTCTTCCAGCAATGTCCTACGACGCGTCCTCATTCAATCCTTTCCTGAAATCTGAATCTCTGAAGCTCAAAGAGCTGCTGCGTACTCTGCCGAAAGTTTCCTTTGTCGAGGCCTCCGCCCAAAATCGGGGAACAAAACCCCTCCCGTTCACAGCATTGATATGTGAAAATATCATTCGTTCATTCAAATTGCATCGTTCCTGAGTCCTGGGCTTAGCTCTCCCACCGAGAACACGTACGAACGAACGAACGAGGATGGCTTCTTGGGTAGATCTGTCAGCAGAAATTTTGGGCAACGCCGCTCTGGAACTCATTTGGGAATTAGAAACGCCACATTCAATTAAATATTCCGTTGATTCAATTAAACTCGTTTCAATCACTTTGGAAAGTTGATGACTTTGACTTACTTGAAAATCTCCCCAAAAATTTGCTCCCAAAAGATAATGATGGTTCATTGGGTGATCTCTCCTGCTCCAGGGGCTCGGATCTGGTCAAGTTTTGGTATTATTCTTCAATCCAGTCCTCAATCCACCATTCATTCAGAGTCGATTCGACCGTCCCAACCATCGACGAATCCATCTCTTCCGACCGGGCACCACCACTGAAGAGAGAGGAGGCCGACGTCGTCGTCGTTATGCAAATTTAATGTTATTGTTCTTTAATTGAATTGTGGGCTGCCAACAACGAAGTCGGCGAATCGGCAAATGTCAGACGAAGAAGAGAAACTGGTCGGCGGCAGCGCCTGTGATTTGATTGCTAAATTAGATTTTTATTTGTTTTATCGAATTTAAATTGATGTTTATTGGCAATGATTTATGGCACTTGACAAAAAGGCCCCGGTCTGTGCTTGCGGTCGGCTAATGGAATGAATGGTGGCGGCACGGATTTTTGCGATTGAAGTTATTGACTTTGATTTGAGCAAGTTGGCTTTTTTTATGGCGTGCCAACTGTACAGGACAACGGTGACAGCTTACAACAGTGTTGCGCTGTCATTAGGGAGGTGAGTGTTTTGAATAGTAATTTTTGATTTATTGGTTGTTGGGTTAGAAATTTAATTTTGATGAAACATTTCAATTGCCAAACTCAAGCTTTAACTTATTGAAAAAAATGGATTAATTTCCAATTGCCAAAATTTATTTAATTTTTATTTCAAAATTACAATTTATTTAAGATACAGTCAAGACTCTTTTATCCGATGGCTCTTCAGGTAATCGAATCTTGGGATAATCGAATCAGAAAAAAAAATCTTGTCATGTTTTTGGTTGGCCTACGGCCTACTTTTCTCTACCAAAAATAACAGAATAAAAAAATAATGCCATTCAAATGTTGAATTTTTCAGCACTAGGTTCGAAAAGTAATAATTTTTAAAATGTTGCATTGATTTTTGACATAAAATTTCATTAAAAAAGCGCTTTTTGGAATTGCAAAAAAAATTGTGAGCAACTCGTTGCAAAACATGATTCTACAGCATTTTTTTCTTTTTACAACTTGTTGCATAAACTTCTATTGTAAATTTTAAATCCAAGATTGCGGAGAAAATGGCGGTGATGAAATATTGAAAAATTGCAATTTGTAAATTACTAAATTTAACTATAATGGAATTGCAGAATTCAAATTTGATGTTAAAAGTAAGATTATAAAAAAAAATATTTGATTTGAAACCTTTAGATAATCGAACTTTGGATAATCGAAACTTCGGATAATCAAGACTTTGGATAATCGAGTCTGTATAATTTTAAAAATCTATTTTTTTATTCATTTAGAATGCTCTTTCGTTTTATTATTTATTATTTCTTTGAAGTTATATACAAGCTTGAAGGGTCAACAACATCCTTTCAAGATCAAAAATCACTGTTATATCCAACAAATTAACCTCATCTTTTGCCTACAGTGGTTGAACCGCACACATTTTTCTCAGTGCATAACAATCGATTAATCATGTTGTGTCCATGAAAACTTCATGTTTACTCTAAAATCATTTCCTATGATATATTTCCCTAATTTTGGCATAATTTTCTTAAATGAAAAAAAAAGAGATCATTAAATCTTTTTTTCTTATTGAGCTGTTTTCTAAACTTTTGCTAAAAAATGCTATTTTTTTTTTAATTTTGTTATTTGTAAGAAACTTTGTTCGTCGATTCCTTATGTCCAAATAATCCGTTTAGCATTGTTAGTTTTTTCATACAAGTCTCCATACAAAATTTGGGAGCTGTCAAAAGAAAAGTGTTATTAAAACATTCGAAAATAATCAAAATTATCAAAAAAAGGATTTTATTATCGATTCGGTGTCTTCGGCAAAGTTGTAGGTTTTGATTAGGACTATTGAGAAAAAATAGTAACATTCTAAACTAAACAACAATTTATTTGAATAACTTTTGTAACATAAAATCGATTTTAACAAACTTTAAACTCTTAGAATTTCTTCTTTTTTTTGTCATGTTTTAGTAGACAAAAAGTGCCTACTTTTGAGCTTTAGGGTATGACAGACGTTTTGTGTTTTGGCCAAGCCAAGTTTTTTTTAGTTTTTCTTAGAAGAGAGTATTAGTATCGAAAATGCACACAAAAAAAATCAAAAAGATTTTTTTTTTGTCGAGCTTAAGTATAACCCTTTAACTACTCTTAAGTGATTTAGAGTTTTTGAATCGAAAATGGCGGTGATGAAATACTAAGAAAATACAATCAACTATTAAAATTTGTCATATTATTTATTCTAAAGATGTATTCTTGCATGGTAAAAATATGTTTGTGTCAAAAATGTTCTTATGTGTACTCAAGAATACATACAATAAAAATGGAACAGATTTTTTTTTGAAAAATAAAAGAATTTTATCCGGTATTCGAAGCAAAAAACTTGTCTGCTTCGAATTGCTGGACACTCTTTTAATTTTTAACAATTTATTGGCAAACTTAAGAGAAAATCATTCAGAATTGACCACAAATATGCATGGAAGCTTCCTTGTTTAGATGAAACATAATTAATTTGTATAATTTAAAAATTTACATTAGAGTATAAATTGTGACTTAATTTGGACCTATATTAATAAGCCAATGACTAGCAATTAATGGTGTTTACCAGGGGCGCCGACTAGTCCAAAATGTTGGGGGGGCACGGTTGTTCGATAGGTAAGAGTGGCGATTAGATGTTAAAGTTTTTTGTATATCACGAATTTCAATAATGTTATTACGATTTTTTTATCATCCGGAATCCATTTTTTTTAGAAAAAGATAATTTATTAAAACGTGATTGAGAATGTTAATTGGGGGGAATTTTTTATATGTTTGGAAGGTGAATTCTTTCTCATTGGCATATTCTCACTTATTTTCTAGAAGTAACAGTCAATAATAAAAATAATCAGATATTTAGAAATTCAACAATACAAATATTCTTAAAATAAAAAAAAATAAAAAGTAAAAAGCAAAAATTTTAAACTCCAGAAATTTTAAAATACAAATACACATTTAAAAAAACATCCATTTTTCAAATCTGCAATTTAGAAAAAAAAACAAAATTCAATATTCTAAAATGAAAAAAATACTAGTTTAACAAAATTCTAGGGTTAAAACTACTCATGGCTTAAAAATGTTAAGAAAAAAAATAATCAAAAAACCGGAAATTAAGAAATAACGATAAAATTCAATGTTTAAAAAAAATCGAAAATTTCAAAATTATGCTACATCAATAAATTTTTTAAGAATTTAAAAATTTTAGAAATTTAAGAATTTAAGAATTTATGAATTTAAGAATTTAAGAATTTAAGAATTTAAGAATTTAAGAATTTAAGAATTTAAGAATTTAAGAATTTAAGAATTTAAGAATTTAAGAATTTAAGAATTTAAGAATTTAAGAATTTAAGAATTTAAGAATTTAAGAATTTAAGAATTTAAGAATTTAAGAATTTAAGAATTTAAGAATTTAAGAATTTAAGAATTTAAGAATTTAAGAATTTAAGAATTTAAGAATTTAAGAATTTAAGAATTTAAGAATTTAAGAATTTAAGAATTTAAGAATTTAAGAATTTAAGAATTTAAGAATTTAAGAATTTAAGAATTTAAGAATTTAAGAATTTAAGAATTTAAGAATTTAAGAATTTAAGAATTTAAGAATTTAAGAATTTAAGAATTTAAGAATTTAAGAATTTAAGAATTTAAGAATTTAAGAATTTAAGAATTTAAGAATTTAAGAATTTAAGAATTTAAGAATTTAAGAATTTAAGAATTTAAGAATTTAAGAATTTAAGAATTTAAGAATTTAAGAATTTAAGAATTTAAGAATTTAAGAATTTAAGAATTTAAGAATTTAAGAATTTAAGAATTTAAGAATTTAAGAATTTAAGAATTTAAGAATTTAAGAATTTAAGAATTTAAGAATTTAAGAATTTAAGAATTTAAGAATTTAAGAATTTAAGAATTTAAGAATTTAAGAATTTAAGAATTTAAGAATTTAAGAATTTAAGAATTTAAGAATTTAAGAATTTAAGAATTTAAGAATTTAAGAATTTAAGAATTTAAGAATTTAAGAATTTAAGAATTTAAGAATTTAAGAATTTAAGAATTTAAGAATTTAAGAATTTAAGAATTTAAGAATTTAAGAATTTAAGAATTTAAGAATTTAAGAATTTAAGAATTTAAGAATTTAAGAATTTAAGAATTTAAGAATTTAAGAATTTAAGAATTTAAGAATTTAAGAATTTAAGAATTTAAGAATTTAAGAATTTAAGAATTTAAGAATTTAAGAATTTAAGAATTTAAGAATTTAAGAATTTAAGAATTTAAGAATTTAAGAATTTAAGAATTTAAGAATTTAAGAATTTAAGAATTTAAGAATTTAAGAATTTAAGAATTTAAGAATTTAAGAATTTAAGAATTTAAGAATTTAAGAATTTAAGAATTTAAGAATTTAAGAATTTAAGAATTTAAGAATTTAAGAATTTAAGAATTTAAGTATTTACGAATTTAAGAATTTAAGAATTTAAGAATTTAAGAATTTAAGAATTTAAGAATTTAAGAATTTAAGAATTTAAGAATTTAAGAATTTAAGAATTTAAGAATTTAAGAATTTAAGAATTTAAGAATTTAAGAATTTAAGAATTTACGAATTTAAGAATTTAAGAATTTAAGAATTTAAGAATTTAAGAATTTAAGAATTTAAGAATTTAAGAATTTAAGAATTTAAGAATTGTAGATGAAGTGCTATGGAAAAAGTACATTGGTTTTGTTTTTGAAACAACATGCACAGATAGAAATCTTATGAGCAAATCCGTTAAATCTATGTTGACGACATCTCTCAAATCATTTACCGATGACTCTGTGCTCTTGTACTAAGCTTACTGATTTTCCTAGAGAGCACAGTGGTATAGATAAAATGTTGTCGACTTAGAATAAAAATGCATCTAAATCCAGAAAATTGTAAACGATTTTGTTCAAAAAATCTCAGCGATTTCGAAAACAACAAACGTTTTTGAACTATTTTACGGATTCGCTTACAAGAATTCTATCCGTGTGTACAAACAATGTTCCATTTAAGTTTAAGATATTATTTTCAATTATTTCTGTGATTTTTTTTATATTTGATATAAGAATATTTTTCTTCCAAAATTTCTGGGGGGGCACAATGTATGGGCTGCCCCCCCAGCCAAATTTTAGGGGGGGCAAAAAGTACCGTGCCCCCCCAGAGTCGGCGCCCCTGGTGTTTACTTTATTTGATCACATCTTTATATTAAAAATGCAAAGAGTAGCACTTATTTCGTTGAACATGTTTTGAATGTTCTGAAATCATGAAACTGTTAGAAAAGTTGTACATTGCATATTTGAGAAACAATTACACATTTTTTTATTATTTTTGCCAGTGAAAACTTAAATGTATCATTACTAAATATCCGGATTTCGAATCATGACTTTACCAAAGCAATATGGTTGTGTTGTGTGTATCTAACCAAATCAATGGATTGTTCTTGGAATAGCATTCTAGGTTCTAAAAAGAACATGATTCAAAAATTCATGTGCAATGCAATTTGAAATCATAATGTAGAACAAAAAAAACAAACCATTCCTAGCTATAAAGTATAAATATCGCTAGAAAAAATTCTTCAACATCCTTTCAAGATCAAAAATCACTCTTATATCCAACAAATTAACCTCATCTTTTGCCTACAGTGATTACACCACACACATTCCTTGGCAGTACGTCAGAGCTAAAGTAATTAAGCAAATAGTTTGCATTGTTGCATCGAAAATTGCATCCCCTTCGCAGGAAACCTCGCAACCCACGCAACGCATCCCAATCCGCAATCTGCATCGCGTCGTCGTCGTCGTCGTCGTTGTTGCTGCTGGCGCCAGGCCTTAGCATGATTGATTAAAGAAATTCCTTTCGAACTAGAGAGAGAGGGTATTATGTATAGACTATTTTGCGGCAAAATACACCCCCTTCCTTCAAACCCTCTGGTTAACCCACTCTCGGACGGACTGACTGAGTGCTAATTCCTCGCAACATCGTCCTGAAGTCCCGGTCCTGGTTTCGTCCTGATGCGCTAAATACGGTTCGAAATTATCTAGTACACATTCCTTCGTTATCGAGGACTAGAGAGTCCAGGCCGGGGTCTCTGATATCGTCGATGATGATGGTAATGGTGATGGGTTGACTCCTGAGGGAACACGAAACGCTGTGGACTTGCCGGTTTGAGTCGAGCTATGCCAAGGCATAGCCGTACACCGGAGTAGCCCGGGCTACCTTTGTTATAATTCTGATCAGATTAAATCCTGGCCACGCGGAAACTTGTTTACCGAGTCCTGGTCGTCCTCCCACACACAAGTGCGTGAACAATCTAGGACCATCCTGGAAGAGCGTCCAAGGAGAATCTTGTATAATCTAATAGAATTTTAACCCAACCCGAGCTAGGAAGCTAACCTGCGCTGGACAGTGGCCACTAGTCTAAAGCTGGACGCTGGCCACTACCAGCAGGCATCAACAGCTATAATTCTTAATTAATTTAGGCCCCCCGCACGATTGTGTAACGCTTTTCGTCGATGGTGGCGATGCACCGTGGCCCACGTGGTGCAACGACGTCATCGTCGTTGGCGATTGGCTTCTCACGTGATGGCCTGATGGCTCGATAACGGAGACTTTGTTAACAGGGTTAGGATTTGGTGGTGACAGGGATGCCAGCTTAATTGGGTTGTGATTAGATTGTTGTGTGTAGTTTCAACAATTTTTCATAGTTTTTTTTGTTTTCCTGTGATTTTTTTAATTTAAAGGTAAAATTATGAAAAACAGCTAGTTTAACGGTTCAAATTTAGTAAGAGTTATTTGAACGTCTTTTATCTATTTAAACATAAATTTTCATCAAAAAGCATATTTGTTATTTTGGTTTTTTGCCATATAATCAAGAAATAAATTTAAAGCAGATTCTACTTTTATAATTTAAAAAAATAGTGTCTGGCCGTTTCCAAAAATTCCTACTATTTGTAAGCAGAAAAACAAATACATTTCATAGTTTAAACAAAAACTACTGCGAATTTTCATTTGACACTAGATGCAATCATGTAGACAATTCCAAATAAAATAAAAACATTCTCAAAAACGTTGATTGTTGAAAAACAATTTGAATACGTTTTTGATTAACAAAAGGGAAATTTTATCATCTAAAATTCAACTCCGCCTTAAGATAGATTCGCCAAAAGTATTTTTTTAAACATAAATATTAGACAGGAGAACCCTTTTATCTTGAGACTATCTTGGGTTTGGTGATTTTACTTGTTTCATGTAACTGTGTCATTATTTTGAAAAAAAAAAAGTTATTTCAGGGTCATTTTTTGGCTTTATTCTCAGTTTTGATGTTTAATCAACCATGCTCATGCCCCTGCTTAAGGCTACCAACTGTACGGAATTTTTCCTTACCGTACGGATTTTCGACTCTCTCCGCGGATTTTATACATGCCGGAATTTGTGTACGGAATTTTTCACATAATATGGATTTGTACGGAATTTTTAGAACTTTTAAAAACTGAATGCCTTTTCTGATCTGGCCAAAGCTTTTGCTAATTAGACAATTTTTTTAATTGTCAATTTGTTTTAAAGTGATAATTTGGATAGTTTTCCTGGCTTTCCTTATTTCATAGTTTCTAAACAATAAAATTGAATAATAAAACAATAAAATGAACGAAGAAAAACTTAAAACTAAGGAAGTCAAGTATTTCACAAAACAAATTTATCCCTAAAAAAAAATGAAATTCTCAAACAGATTTTTTTGCAACTATCTAACAACATTTCGTATTTTAATTTGAATTTAATTAAATTTGAATGTTTCATTGTTTAACCATCTTCAGTCTATTTGAGTCCAAAAAAATAAAGATATTACACAAAAAACTAATTTATAACAAAAATATTTATATTTTTGCCTTCCTCACTGAGGTAAGGCTATAATCCTGCTCTAAAAATGAACTTTTGAAAAACAGGTCGAAGACCTATATTCATGTATACCTATCGACTCAGAATCGAAAACTGAACAAATGTCTGTGTGTGTGTGTGTATGTGTGTGCGTATTCCCCTTGGATCTCAAAATTCTTGCCAAGTTTTCTCGGCACTGGCTGATCCGATTTGAGTCAAACAAGTTGCATTCGATCCGGTTTGGTGCCCCATACTGCAGTATTGAATTGTTTGAAGATCCGATAAGTAGTTCAAAAGTTACGTATAAAAAAGTGTCAGAGTTGCGAATCTGGTGCTGGAATTTTGATGCCGGATCTCACTTATCTATATGAAAACTATGTCCGGATTCATCACCCGACCCATCGTTGGTTAGGTTATCAAAAGACCTTTCAAATGAATACAAATTATTGAAGATCTGGCAACCCTGTCTCAAGTTAT
This sequence comes from Culex pipiens pallens, assembly GCF_016801865.2. Lineage (NCBI taxonomy): Eukaryota > Metazoa > Arthropoda > Insecta > Diptera > Culicidae > Culex > Culex pipiens. The sequence continues at coordinate 13,252,705 of NC_068938.1, read as the reverse complement.
GATCACTTAAGTGATAATTATGATATTTTTTGAAGCCGGATCTCACTAAAATGTATGTAAACTATGTCCAGATCCATCATCCAACCCATCGTTGTTTAGGTAATCGAAAGACCTTTCCAATGAGTCCAAAACATTGAAGATCTGGCAACCCTATCTCGAAATATGACCACTTAATTGATATTTATGTACTTTTTTTTTTCAATGCCTATGCTATGTCCGGATCTATCATCCGACTCATCTTTGGTTAGGTAATGAGTTTTTCCCATGAGTCCAAAACATTGAAGATCTGGCAACGCTCAGTTTCAAGTTTTGACCGCTTAAGTGACATTTGTGTAATTTTTTTATTGAGAAATAGATGTAATTTGTGTCCAAGCCCATCATATCACCAAATGTTGGTAAAAAGTGAGGAAGGCACCAACCACATAGGTGGATTAAGTTAGTTTTTCTATAGAAAATCGATTCAGTATTGAATGTTGGCCTGTAGGGCCATAAATTACCTAAAAATATTGTATAAAAGTTCAATAGCAATATGACGATCAGGGAACAGGAAGGAAGAAACAAAAAAGTTTTTGCAAGAATATTTATGAGGCCACAGCTAACATTTTGCAAAGTATATGCCACTCTGTACTCACCTGATCTGGTGTATTTGACAGCCATTTTTTTATTTTATTGAAAAATATTAGTTTTCAATATCAAATAAAGCTAGAATAAACTTGTACGCATCATTACAACTACGCTACTGTAATAGAATAACCAAACATAAAAAAAATAAATGTTACTTAAAATGTCACGTCTTTTATCAATTTTTGGTCTCAAGATTCAAAATTTGTACCGTCAACTAAGGTGAAATGGGACAGCAGTTTTAACCATGTTGGAGAACAATATTTTGATTTTTCTAGTTGGTTTCGGTTAGAACATATTCAAACCAACTAAAAGGTTAAATCTATTTCCAAATTCAAAACCTTTAAGTACTCTAAGCACTGCTGTCCCTATTCAAACTGTAGTCCCGAATCACCACAGATGTTGGTAATTTATTTAAAAAAGCCGCTATTTGATAAAAAAAAAATTAATAAACGTTTTACAATGAATTCGAATTATTGTAAAACTATTTTAACAAGTTTTTCAATCATTTTTGAACAATAATGTTTCTGCCCTCCTATTTAAAAACAATCAAAAACAATTTTAAATGCTTTTCCCTAGATTTATAATCATTTTCTACATTTTACAAAATACTTTCAATTTTTGTAAAATTTCGTACAGCAGCAAAAAAACTATTTTTCCTAGTGTATAATGCATATTCCAATACTTTATCATTGAAATGTTGAAATTCTTATCACAAAATACCAGTCTCGTCAAATTGCTACAAAACGTCAAACTATCCAGCTAATTACACAAAATTTGGCATCATTGTAACCAGGGTGGAGAGGGGGTGGAGACCTCTTAGCTTGATTCCACTCGGAATTCATTACCTGAATTAGAGCACAAAGTTAAACCCAAAAGGGTGGGAGAAATCGGACCGGTCTGTGTAAGATGAGCTCTCGCACGCACATTGCCATCACCGTTCAATGTAATGCTTTCAAAACTGCAAAGCTGCAAAACATCCACAGCAGCTTCTGTATCGTCGATCTAAGCACTGGCCTCTGCTCTACTTCGGGAAACGAGAAATTGACCGCGATTGTACCACTCCCAAACTGGACCCGGTCCTGATTCTAGAACATCAGGGAAAGGAAGGGGGAGGGGGGCAGAGCGTGAGTTCAGGACTAGTTTCGCAAAACCGTCAATCAGAGCCTCTTCTCCCGTTCGGGGTAACATCGCTGGCGATGTACCGGCGCTGGCCGGTAAATAAACTCAGTAATTGCAAGCATCCGCCGCTGGTTCGCTGGTCCGGACGGCCATGGTCAGTGCCGGAATGTCCGGTGGATGGGGAGGCGGGGCGGGGCACATGTGGCTTTGCCACCGTTGTTGTACAATATTTGATTTCGACTATTACAGGACCTTTTGCGTCGGGCAAGGATAACGAACGTGAGTTCGGAAACGGCTGCTGGACGCTGAGCTATGGCTCGTGGTGGTGGTAGTTAAGGAGCCTTACCGAATTCCGTTGCGTTTAGAGTGTCCAATTTTCGAAAAACTTGCGTTAGAGAGACATTTTGGCAAAAAAAAGTACTATACAAAAATATTTCTAAAAAAACAACAAAGTTTACTGCTGAATCTACTTTCTGAAATTTTAATTTGGATCGAATCAAAAAAATATTATTGCAATTTGTAAAGTAAATTGGACACTCTAGCCAAATCGAACAAGGAAAAAGCTTTCATTTTTCGACTTGCACGTGAGGACCAAAATCAACATGATGGCACTCGCTTTCTCTCCAGGACCAGGACCCAGGTTTGGCCGCCCAAATTAAAGCTCGTCGGTGGCTAATACCGGTGGATGGCTGTTGGAACGACGGCACACGTAAATGAGTCCAATTCAGCGTTAGAAGCTCATTAGAGCTAGAGCTGCAGAGGCACTCTTGCATTGGCCGAACCATCACTCCAATGCATCGTCGAGGCTGTAACGAACAGTGGCACGTATTGGTTTTCCGTTATTGGCTGTTGGAATGTTGTTGCTGTGTTTCAAATTTTGAGGTTTGAGTGGATTTGATCTGAAAATGGGATTCAAAGTTGATTGAATCGAATCATTACAGGGTTCCGAAAAACCATTCCGTGCTTTGAGTGCTTGTCTCATTACACAGAATTTCACAAATTTCTGCAGAATTATAGCCCGTCATACTAAAAACATTGTAAAATTATTTGAGAATTGTGAAAATATTTGGTTCTGCAATTTTAATATCCACTGCACCAAAAAACATAAAAATAAAATTAATAAATTTGAAATTCTGATTCAAAGCCAAACGAACAACATGAAAAATGTGTATGAATATGAACCACCCTAGATCATCTAAGATCACCCTAGTAGCCATAAAAAAACTGGTTCAATCGTGTTCGCCCACAAACCAAACATATCTGCATTTGAGCTCATTTGGAGCATTTTTGATACTGATTTTTGCGACATTCATGTAAATTTTCTCATAGAATATGGTACAAAATCTCAAAAAAAATACCATTTTAAATTGCTGTAACTTGGGTTTAAGAAAAACCCTTTTGAGATGTTATATGCATATCAAAGAAGAAGTTTTAAGCTTTCAGATGTACCGCGGAGCATATTTTTTGTAACCCCCTCGAAAAGATACAAACATTTGGAAAAGCCTTATTAAAAATTAAAAAAAAACGCTGTAACTTCTTACCAAAATAACCTAGCGACTTTGTTCAAATAAAGAAAAAAACAGATAATGCCACTCATTAAAATAAATATTTAAAAAAAAACAATCACAAGACAAACACGTCTAACAAATGCTTCTTATGGAAAATTTGCTGAATTTAAAAAGAAATTTCTGGAAAACTTGTCAAAAATGTTAAAAATCATCGCTTTTTAAAACTTTATCGTAATACAGTGGTTTACTCTGAAAAGTATTGTAGGGTTACAGGAAAAATACTCAAAATTTTAAAATGAAATGTTTAATTCAAAATGAAAAATAGCCTCTGGGTTGTTGCAGATTTGAAAAGAACATAGAAATTTATATTAAATAACATTTCTCTCGATTTTTGGCAGTTGAGTGACAAGAAAGGCAGCGCTTTTTAAACTATTTTTCTCAACTTTTTTAATGAAAAATACTTTTTTTTTATTTTGAGTACGCCATCAAATCGGACGTCCAATTTTACACAAAAGTCTCTCTAACACAAAAATTCTATCCCTTCACGGGCTACAAAGCACTGAAAAATGTGTCTTTGTAAAAATCCAGAAAAATTAAAGTTATCCGCTTCACCATCACGATATATCCCAAAAATACATCCTTAGGGCAAAGTTACAAAAAAACGAAAAGTGGTCGGGTAATATTTTCTGGTTTCATGTGAGTTGGTAAAAAAATTACCATGAAAACTTATAAAACCCAACGACGGTATTTCAATCAAGCAACCTTCTAAAAATGAACTTCATGAACACTTTTTTACAACCCTGATAAATAAAACTACGATTAGATACGAAAGATGCAAGAAAAACCCAAAAACATTTTTATCCAAATGTATTCTATTCAATGCAATAGTGTAAAACAATTTGAAATAAATGTGATCAGTTAATAATAAAACGAAAAATACAACAAAGGTGAAGAGCATTAAGCCATACCACTTAGCATGTAAAAGAAATGTAATTATTACAAGAAAGTTTAACAAAGACATATTTAATTAAAAAAATAAACCCAAAAATATATCACATTAAGATTTGTCTTTGGAATCTTTATCAAAAAGATTGTTCCTGCAAATAAAAAAGGGGAATTCAAAAATACACTAAGTTACGGAAGGAATTTAAAAAAAAATACTAGCAATTGAAACGATGTTAAAGAAAATTCAAATAAATCACCACAATATCCTTCTCACACAAAATGTTTCCTAGATCTTTTATTTCATTAAGATTAGTAATCGAGTATCAGAAGCACCATTCAGATAATCATTAGATTTAATAAAAGATCGATACCAATTTTTATGTAAATTGATCAAGTTCTATCCATTTATTTTGTTTTAATTTTTAATTTAAATGTCCCTTTAACTATTATAGTTAAACATCTGTTATCTTGTAACAAATCTATTCCATATCATAACGGGTAAAATACATTTAAAAAAAACTCCACTTAGGATTGTTCCTTAAAACTAAATTAAAATAATTGTATAATATTACAAAAATTAAAGAATTTAGAAAATAACATGAAATTCGCAATCATAACACATGCATTTTTTTTATTTATTTTTTTATGCATTTTTTTTTTAAATTTTGTATACGAATCAATTTGACTGATAATAACACAATTTTAAAACGGCTCAAACATTTTTGTCCCTCGGCTCTGTTCAACGAGGTCAAGAGGTGGGGAGAGCGAGGCGTCAAAAAATTAATAAAAATAATTTCAAATTTCAAACTCACATCAATGAACTTACGAAAATCTATAAAAAAAAAAGTTGGCTTTATAGCTGTCGGCCACCATTGCTAGTACCAACCACTAGTGTCTTCCTTTTTATCTCCAAGGACTTCGCCGCCCTGGGCTCCTAAGTGTATGAAAGTATGGCACGGAGCGACGGCGCCGAATACCCATATTTACACAAAGAATTTTAGAGCGCCCGCCGCGGGATTCGAACCGACGACCTCTGGATTGTGAGTCCGAAAATGTATATATATATATATACAGCAATTCCCCACGAAAACAGCATGAAAAAAAACAAAAGTGCTCGGATCGGGCTCATTTTTTTTCTGGGGGTTCCCTGGCCGAAATAATTAGACCCGTATTTTTTTGTTTGGCCATTAGGGTGACCTACGCCGTGTTAGGGTGGTCTGAAAAATGGCCATTTTCGTCGATTTTCGCAAAAACCACTTTTTTCAAAAAATCATATCTCCGCGTCATTTTATCCGATTTTAGCTGTCTTAGACGCAAAAGAAAGGTGATAAGTTAGTCTTTCAAAGAAAAATAATAAGAAGTTTCAAAAATCTAGCCTAACATATGAAAAGGGCGTATTAAACATTAAAATGCCGTTTTGACGGTGTCTGGACCAAGGAGCCTATGTCTGAAAATATTTTTATCGGATTCCCCGGACATTTTTACATGACATACTAAAAAATGGGAGGAGTTCATTAACAGGATTCCGAGATATAATTTTTTGAAAATAAAATCCGTGTTTTTCGACGCGCCGCGCGCAAAAACCGGAAAATGACGAAATCGGCAAAAAATCAACTTTTTTCACTAAAACTGCGATAACTTTAAAATTTCAGCGATGACCTATACATGTCGGGGTACCAAAATTTTCGAAATTAAAAGACGCAACTTTTGGTACCCCGACATGTATAGGTCATCGCTGAAATTTTAAAGTTATCGCAGTTTTAGTGAAAAAAGTTGATTTCTAGAGTTTTTTTTTATTAGGTCCTATAAACATATGAAAGACAATAGTTTATTGGTCCTTTTCAAAAAAAACTCTGGATTTTTTGCCGATTTCGTCATTTTCCGGTTTTTGCGCGCGGCGCGTCGAAAAACACGGATTTTATTTTCAAAAAATCATATCTCGGAATCCTGTTAATGAACTCCTCCCATTTTTTAGTATGTCATGTAAAAATGTCCGGGGAATCCGATAAAAATATTTTCAGACATAGGCTCCTTGATCCAGACACCGTCAAAACGGCATTTTAATGTTTCATACGCCCTTTTCATATGTTAGGCTAGATTTTTGAAACTTCTTATTATTTTTCTTTGAAAGACTAACTTATCACCTTTCTTTTGCGTCTAAGACAGCTAAAATCGGATAAAATGAGGCGGAGATATGATTTTTTGAAAAAAGTGGTTTTTGCGAAAATCGACGAAAATGGCCATTTTTCAGACCACCCTAACACGGCGTAGGTCACCCTAATGGCCAAACAAAAAAACACGGGTCTAATTATTTCGGCCAGGGAACCCCCAGAAAAAAAATGAGCCCGATCTGAGCACTTTTGTTTTTTTCCATGCTGTTTTCGTGGGGAATTGCTGTATATATATATATATACAGCAATTCCCCACGAAAACAGCATGGAAAAAAACAAAAGTGCTCGGATCGGGCTCAAAATTTTTCTGGGGGTTCCCTGGCCGAAATAATTAGACCCGTATTTTTTTGTTTGGCCATTAGGGTGACCTACGCCGTGTTAGGGTGGTCTGAAAAATGGCCATTTTCGTCGATTTTCGCAAAAACCACTTTTTTCGAAAAATCATAACTCCTCGCCATTTTAACCGATTTCAATTGTCTTATACGCAAATGAAAGGTGATAAGTTGGCCTTTCAAAGAAAAATAGTAAGAAGTTTCAAAAATCTAGCCTAACATATGAAAAGGGCGTATGAAACTTTAAAATGTCGTTTTGACAGTGTCTGGACCAAAGAGCCTATGTCTGGAAATATTTTTATCGGATTCTCCGGACATTTTTACATAACATACTAAAAAATGGGAGGAGTTCATTAACAGGATTCCGAGATATGATTTTTTGAAAATAAAATCCGTGTTTTTTGACGCGCCGCGCGCAAAAACCGGAGAATGACGAAATTGGCAAAAAATCAACTTTTTTCACTAAAACTGCGATAACTTAAAAATTTCAGCGATGACCTATAGATGTCTGGGTACCAAAATTTTCGTAATTAAAAGACGCAACTTTTGGTACCCAGACATGTATAGGTCATCGCTGAAATTTTTAAGTTATCGCAGTTTTTGTGAAAAAAGTTGATTTTTTGCCAATTTCGTCATTCTCCGGTTTTTGCGCGCGGCGCGTCAGAAAACACGGATTTTATTTTCAAAAAATCATATCTCGAAATCCTGTTAATGAACTCCTCCCATTTTTTAGTATGTTATGTAAAAATGTCCGGGGAATCCGATAAAATTATTTCCAGACATAGGCTCTTTGGTCCAGACACCGTCAAAACGGCATTTTAAAGTTTCATACGCCCTTTTCATATGTTAGGCTAGATTTTTGAAACTTCATACTATTTTTCTTTGAAAGGCCAACTTATCACCTTTCATTTGCGTATAAGACAATTGAAATCGGTTGAAATGGCGAGGAGTTATGATTTTTCGAAAAAAGTGGTTTTTGCGAAAATCGACGAAAATGGCAATTTTTAAGACCACCCTAACACGGCGTAGGTCACCCTAATGGCCAAACAAAAAAATACGGGTCTAATTATTTCGGCCAGGGAACTCCCACAAAAATTTTGAGCCCGATCCGAGCACTTTTGTTTTTTTCCATGCTGTTTTCGTGGGGAATTGCTGTATATATATATATATATATATATATATATATATATATATATATATATATATATATATATATATATATATATATATATAAAACTTCGACGAACGCGAATCAATTCAACACAAAACGTCGCCAAAAAGTTACAACATTGGCCACTCTGGAACCGATTCCGGAAAATCTGCAGATTGTATGGGAAAAGTTACGTAAAATCATATTTTGATCACAGGAGGCTGAATAAGCAAAAAAGTTAAAAACGTCAGCAAACGAAAAAAAGGTAGAACGAAGTTTGTCGGGTAAGGCTTGTATTTTATAAAACTCTTACGTCTTTAACCGTACTGTGATCTCAAAATTCCAAATTATGTAAATAAAATATTTTTCGGTCTCACTAGGTTTTTTTGCCGAATTTTCCCTAGTTTTTGTTTAATTGCATTTCAAGGACCTTCTGGTACCAAGCGGTAAATGAAAAAGAAAAAGTTGCAAGAAACGCCAAATCTCTATGAACCAGCCAATCACACAAGATGTAAAATTGTTATTTCGGTAAATAACATTGAAAATTGAATTTAAAATATTAAAAAATCTTCGTTCAATTCAAAATGCCTTAAAAAAGCGTTATACAATGTAATCGATTGTAAACTATTCAACAATAATTTTTGCGTGTTTTTTTTCAATGCTAGTTTCTATTTAAGTTGGATTTTTTTATTGTCGCCAGATTTTGTGGGGAAATGAACAAGGGGGAGACAAAAACTTGGAATAAAATTTGCAATCTACCGTATGTTTTAAACATAATTTTACTGGTTTACTCACAAAAACAAATCCTATCATCAAAAGATCATCAAATCGTGAAGTTGAATTTTGTGTACAAATTGATTTTAATAAAAAAAAAACTGATGTTCTTCTAAAAATTCCACTGCAGCTAAATTCTTGCAAAAAAAAAGTCCACTGTTGAAAAACGCCAAAAAATCTCTGCCACTCCAATCACATCGGAGCGCCCACTCTTCTCTCCACACTCAACTGAACGTGAAAAGAAAAAGGACTCCTCAAATCGAGCTCCAAAAAGTGGTCATTTGGACACTACGCTAAACCTAGTCCGAGGTACTTTTTTCCTCTGCCTACATGTTTGCACTGGATTTCGGGAAAATAGACTCCCCGCTTCCAAAAAGTCCCTGGTCAGTGCCTGGAAGTTCCCCCCACATTGGTCCGCGGACTTGGTTCGATTGACTTCGCTAATGCTTTTGTTATCGTTTGCAATTGGAGCGGCTTCACCAGCTGCAGAAAGCGAGAGAGAGAGTGAGGTTGGGACGCCGACGTTTCCTCTGGAACAAACACACGTACAACGCACACATACAAGAACGAAACGTGATCCACCGAGTGGAATAAAAACAACATTCACACACACACACAACACGCGGTCCAAATCCACACACACGGGCGCGAGAATCGGCCAAACTAGCTTAGCTGTGGCTTAGGACCTCGGCCGACCGGTTTGCCGTTGATGAACGACCGACCCGTTCCATGACGACCAACGGTGGCCGGAGTCCCTGTTATTTGCCAAGGACCAAACCCGGAGCCTGGAACTGGCCAACTCTGGCCGGTTTTGCAATTGAGTGGACTCGAGTTGCATTAAACTAACAAACGGACCGATTCGGGAGTGCATCTCTGCTGTTGCAGGTTGCAGGTCCTGTGGCCCAAGCAAGCCAGGCAGGACGACTCACGTGGAGTGGGTTCTGCCACGTTTTTCGGACGGACAAAACTGCAGTCGCACGGCGGACCTTGGTCCACGTCAGCGGCCGCCGAGTTGGCTTTGAAAATAAATATTCCCAATTCGACACCGAGAAGGGGGTGGGAAAACTCAGTGGGAGATACCGTAAGGTGAGGTAGTTCTGAGAATTTAGATTGTATCTATCGATGCGATCATTTTTGACATAATATGAAAATACTTCTCTACAACTGAAGATTGTAATATTAGTAAAAATTGCATTAGAAAAATTCTCAAATATACTGAAAAGGCAACATAGTTAATTTCAGCAAAGTTCAGATCATTTTATTTATTACAAGATCAAGTCAACACATTTCCTATGGTTTAATAAAAAAAACTTTACTGTTATAACCATCACGTTGAGCAACGATACAACGCGTTTAATATTATAATTAAACGAATTAAAAAACATTGAATTGAGAGTGTATTTGAGACAAAGATCTATTGACATTAATAAATTTACCAACTTTAGGAATTAGATTTTTTCAAGATTTTAAATAATTTTAAAGATAGTAAATATAAAAATATTTCTCACAAATACTTTGATTAATTCATGTTTCTGGCTGAAGCATAACTAAAATTCTTTCTTAACCTTCTACTGCCCAATTTTTTTTTTCGTAAATTTTTATTTTTTTCCGTGTTCAGGAGGTCATTTTGAGCAACTTTTGTTCTACGAAAAACTTTACTTTTCTTGTTTTATGTTTTTCTTGAATTATTTTTAGTATTTTAATTTGCATTTATCTTGTTTAGTTTATGTTTGTTTTCGGTAGTATTTGACCTATTCTACCACCTCCTATCATTACATTTTGCCTATCTAATTTTGTCATGTTTTTACAGTCATTTTTTCATTTTTTTGCTCGTTTTTCACATTTTCTGCTCTAAAATGGCACCATTAATATTTAAATTGTAAAAAAATGCGCAGATGCATAGTCTGGGACACTAGAAAAATTACTGCTTACTTCTTTTTACTTAATATATAGGAAATGTTAGTGAAAAACACAGCCAAAGTTGACCCCTAAAAAAATGACATTTTTAAAAACATTGACAAAGTCACATAAAACAATTAAAACTTCCAAACCATAAACTTTCTAAAATTTGAAGAGTTCTTCTTTCCAACGCTTTTTAAAGATCAAAAATTGGTTGAAAAATTGTTTTTTGGCGATTTTTTAAATCGAAGCCCGCCTAAAGGCGGGGTTGGGTTGAAGAGGGTTTAGCTTTTTCTGATGAGTTTGGTCGAACATTAGAAATATTTTAGGTAATATTTGAAATTGTATTACATTTTTGGCAAAATTCTATATTGTACATGTAAAACATGATTTTATTTTCATCCTTTTAATTTTTAAAGGGCTTTATTACGTGATTATAACGCTTCTTAACGAACAGATAACGTGAACTTTCGAAATTACAAATTGAAAATTACTCAAAATAAGCCAACCAATTTTAGATTCACATTTTTTTTTGCATTAAAAAAAAAATCTTGTCTTATTTTTAATTGTATGACCTCCCCCAACTCCGCCTTTAGACGGGCTTCGATTTAAAAAATCGTCAAACATTCATTTTTCATCCAATTTTTGAACTTTAAAAAGCATTGGAAAGCAGAACTCTTGATTTTTTTGAAAATGTATGGGTTGGAAGTTTGACTTGTTTTAGGGGTAAAGTTTGGCTGAGTTTTTTACTAACATTTCCTATATTTTAAGTAAAAAGAAGTATGCAGTCATTTTTAAAGTGCCCAGACTGTGTCTCTACGCATTTTTTTACAATTTAAATGATAAAGGTGCAATTTTATACCAGAAAATGTGAAAAACAAGCAACAAATTTAAAAATTGACTGTAAAAACATGAACAAAATAAATAAGCAAAATGTAATGAAAGGATGTGGTAGAATAAAAGATGTTCAAAATGACCTCCTGAACACGGGCCGAATACAAATTTTCGAAAAAAATGTGGGCAGTAGAGGATTAACTACTCTAAAATTATTTAGATATTTAAATCCGAGATGGCGGCAGTGAAATATAGAGAAATGCATTTGGTAATATAACAAACAATAAAGCATTAAAATTGGACTTCAATGGGCTCACGGAAATCAAATTTGATGTTAAAGCTAAAAAAAAATAAATAAAAAAAAAACACGGCAAAAAATTATTTTCATCACGATTCGATTATTTGACGTCCCATGCAAACCTTTCGGATCAACAAACTTCATATAATCGAACTTTCAGATAATCGATTTTTTTTTATTAAATACTCAATTTTTTTTCAAAGCTACATATTTTCAAAAAAAAACTCAAAATTTAAAACATGAAAAACATCGTATTTTAGACTAGAAATACTGAATATTTTAATATAAGTATCGAATGTCGATTTTTTCATACCTTTCGAAATGAATTAATCTTTTTTGAAAATACTCGAAGTTTTCACAAAACTACTTATTTTCAAATACACACACAAAATTTAATCATAATTTAAAAAAAACTTCAGATTTGAGTGGTTGCAATATGGTTTTTTATGGGATTTTTTTATACAGTGTGTAAAAAATATATTCAAATTTTCACAAGACTACCTAGCTTTTACTTTTCATAGATTTTTTTTTTTAATGTGCGATCATTTTATGGTCGTATTGTGAAAACTAAAAATTTCAATGCTTTTTCGAAAAAAACTTAGTTTGTGAAAATATTGACTCTTTAAAAAAAAAGAATTACGACTCAAGAAAGGATGAAAAAATCCCGACCATTCAATACCCATATTGTACAAAACTAGAAAATTCAAAACTTTTATTCAAAAATACGTAGAATTGTAAAAAAAAGAATCTGCAAAAAAATATAACTTGCGTATGAAAAATTCCTGGACATATTGAAAATACAATAATTTTGCGTTTTTTATCAAAAATACGTAGTTTTGTAAAAATTTTAGTTTATTAAAAAAATTAATAAGCTTTTGAACTTCTTTTGATGCTCATGCTTCAAAAAACTAAAATTTTAAGTAAGTACCGTAAAACGGGGTGACTTTGATAGGTTTGCGATTTTTCCGCAAAATGAAGAATACAATTAAAATACGTACGGAATTGTTTAGAATCATTCTGACCGTGGTAGAGAAGTGTTCAAAGAACCTCAAAAAGAACTTTTCATAAAATTCTGAAAAGTTTAAAAAGTTAGTTAACTATAGTTAAGAAAATGGTGATCAAAACTCACACATTTTAAACTTCTCAAAGTGTAATGATTTTCTCAATGAACATGATATTGAATCGGAAAACGGAATGCATTTTCGGATTCTTTGGGCAATTTTCCACTAGGAGAAGGTAAAATAAGTTTGTAAATAATAAATAATATGTGTTTTTGAAACACAATTAAAAAAAATCTCCAAATTTCTAGGCAATTTCAGTTGAACAAATTTCATGTAAAATGTGAAAACTTGCGATTAGTGCTTCGAATTCATTATAAAATGCAATATAAATCGATAATTTTATAAACAAAACTAGTTTATTCAAATTTCAGGCAAAATTCCGACTTTTTAACAATTTTACCTAAAATTTATATTTATTTTGTTGAAAAGCATATAAACTTGGTTAACTGAATATAAACATTGATTTTTTTTCTTAAAAACAATATTAGCTTCTTTAGTGAAGGTACATTTAACGTACAAATTAAGTTTAAACATCCTAAATATGATTTTAACCAGAAAAACTCTGACTATCAAAGTCACCCCGGAATATAAACTAAGAATTTTTAACGTAACTATTTTTCTTTTCACTATTGAAAAAAAAATTTCCCAAAATAGTGCATGTTTTAAAAATAATAATCTTGAGTTAAACCTTACCTGTAGGGAAATATTCCAAAAACAAATTGAAATCCTATCAAAGTACTTAGTATGTTTTATATAACATTTCCTATCAACAACATTTGGAGCAGAAACAAATTGAAATTATTTTTATGGTTTAAAAAGTATTTAAATTTTAATAGAAATTTTAAATCTCTTCCCAAGGTATAATGATAACAAAGTTTACTAGAGGAAAAAAGATCTTAATAATTTATGTTTGGTTGTGACCTTTGCTAAAAACTTTTCAGAAAAAAGTAACGCTTCACTGAATATTTTATGAATTAACCACTCATACAAAAAATGTGCGCAGGATAACCATTTTTGATTTTTTTTTTATTTTTGAATATTTTTCAGATGACAAAAAATGGCAAAATTTTAACTTTAATAAACGTTGCAGTGTTGACAATTCAACAAAACAAAAAATCATAATGAAATCATGCCAAATCTAATTAGCAATACAAAAGTAATTAGCAATACAAATTAGCAATACAAAAGTACTTTCCATAAATTTTTAATTCGTGCACCGTTTTCTAGTTATAGCCACCTCAGATTGATTTTTTGTTGATATTATGCATTTTTTAACCTGAATTAGACGTGACCAACCTTGACCATCTTTGAAAATATTTATTTTCATTTAATTTTTTTAACAATCGATCATATTATGTAAGGATTGAATTGAATTTTGTCTACTTTGAGAGACAGTATCTAAGTAATGCATTATCACGAAACAATTTAGAATTATTGTTCGACTGTATTCAAAGTATCTTAATATATATTCAAAAAACATATCTGGTTAAATAATGAAAATAAATATTTTTTGTCAAATTCAGATAAAACATTTTATTTTTTCAGAATTTGATGGCTTGACGGTACCATTCCCCAGCACCCAAAGTGACTAACCAACCTGGAACGTAGAAACAACCCAGGACCTCTGTTAAAATTCTGCTACTTGCGAGGGTGGAGCTGGTGGCAGTAAGTGCGTGTCGGAAGGTGGTCGTCAAATTGAACGACGGAAGTGCGATGCAATGTGAGAGCATCGGCGAAAAAAAACTTGCTGCCAAACCAATTGCAAACACAGCACCACTGTGTGTTTATGTGTGTGTGTGCACGTCTAAACGTAGATCTCGTTAAAAGTTCTATTTTCTCAAAAGTTAACCAATTGGCTGCCATCGTTACAGTCGGGGGTGTTGTTTTTTTCTGGTAGTCGAGTTCGTTGTAGGGGAAATGGTTGAAGTCTGATATTCAGTAATAGGGCGTCCAAATTTCCCGGGTTTTAAATTTCCCGGGAATCGGGAAAAATATTTTTGAAATCCCGGGAATTCCCGGGATCCCGGGAAATTTTTTAAACAGTCATAAAATCTATTTTTCATTATATCTGGAGCAACATTTGAAAAGGGCGCATAAGCATTTTGACAGCTGCAACTATTTTGCAATTTCCCAGGCAATAAACAACTATTTTACAAAACCCATAGTGTTGAATGGTAGCTGTGGAGGTCAGCTAATGTTTCCCCTTTCGAATTTTGAGAAAAAGTTACCTGAAGCTTGAGAAATAGCAAAATAGTTCAAACTGTCAAAATGCTTATCCGCCCTTTTCTCGTGTTGCTCCAGATATTTGTTATGTTTTTAAGCTTAAAACCATAGAATAAGCTCAATCATATTAATTGGCGATAATCTACACTTCATTCCAAACAAGGACGACGGTCTTAATATAATTTAAATGAAATTAAAATAGGTTTTTTTTTGTTCTTTGTTGTGTTTTGGATTTTAAATGAACTACAATGTTATTCAATTTAAATAACTTATATAAATATATATGAAAAATTTCTTTGAAAATATCTTTAAAAAAAACTAGAGGCGACATCAAATAAAATGGCACCAGTCAATGTAGATTAGATAAGTTTTGAATTTAATGTTTTATATAATAAAAGTTTATGCAACAAGTGGCAAAAAGAAGATTTTCTCAACACGAGTCGTACATTTATCGGTTTAATCTCGATTACTTTTTCACAATGTCCTATGTACATAGAAAACTCTTGACGCATTGGTTCGCATTGGAAAAAGTAATCTAGAAACACGACAGGTGCTGAAAAAAAAATTTTTTTGCAATCCCGAATAAACGCCTTTTGAATGGAATTTTTGCAAACATCCACATGTTAAATAAATTCACTGTTAAAAAAAAATTATGCTGGTGCTGAAAAGTTCAACCGCCAAGTAGGAAAAACAGGAATATAGTCTGAATAGGTAAGGAGATTTTAGAGCAATAAATTTGGTAATCGATGTTCTGTGAAATCGTTTTGTTCTGTTCCTGTTTTTTTTAACCAATGTTATTCAAAACATCATGCAAAAAAAATGGCAAATAGCTGTCTTAATTCTTTTTATTTGTCCTGATTGGCCCCACATGCCGGTGTTTGATTAAAAATAATTTGATTTTTTTTTCCAAATTTTAAATCATAAAAATACGAAGATATTTCAATCTATTAGAAATATAGAAAATCAAATAGGAAATATTTAAAAAAAATCTATTTCCACAACCAATTCTGAATCTCCAGACCAAAATTTGTTTTTTTTTTTCAATTTCGGGAATTCCCGGGACAAATTATAAAAAATCCCGGGATTCGGGAATTCCCGGTTTTTGAAAAATCCCGGGATTTTTGTCCCGGGAATTCCCGGGATGGACGCACTATTCAGTAATTTTGTAGAGCTGAAATAATGATTTATTTGATTGAAATGGTGAATGGTTTGAAATTAATAAAATAGTAAATGTATGATTTCAAATCTCTACACAACTCAATATTTAAAAAAATCATTTTTTACCTTATTTTTAAAATTAACTGCATACCACCCCCGTTTCCCCCAGTGCAAACATGCACCGTGTGCACTTTTTGGCAAGTGCACACGGTGGCAGTCTAGTTTTAGGCAGCTCAACTTGACGAAAAATGCACTCTTGCAGCAATACCTAACCCCTAACACTGTGTACAAGCCAGAAGGACGCAGGCAGTGCTCGCGAGCATCCTGCGCGAATCAAATTCGTATCGAAATGATTAAATTCAATTCACAAGTTTGTTTGCCATTATGTTCAAATCAAAATAATTGGCCACACCGCGCCGTTCGTTCGTTCGTTCGTTCGGCTGCCAGGTTGGATTTTTTCTCGCACCTTGATGTGGCCAGGGCCAGAGCATCAGGTTTCCGTTCATGGCCAGCCAGTGCCAATAACGAGGAACTGCTATCTTCTGCAATTGCACGACCACCGTTGAAATTCGCGCGCAGATTCGTCCGCCGGTCGCAATCGTGGGTTTATTTATTTTCGGGCTTTGTTTATTTGTTGTTATGCAGTTTCATAAATAAATTAGGCACACACCAATCCACGTGGTGTGGCAGCCTCGAAACAATCAATCTTTCTCTTTCGGTTCACCGATTTCTACACTCGTATGCATGCCGCCAGTTCCCCCACGTGGTCCGGAACTGGCCATTTTTTTCTCCCTGATTGACGAAGGCGTTGGCAACGAGCCGGAATTATTCATCATATTTTCAGCTTCACGGTCCACCAGCGACCAGAGTGCAGCCGGTCGTCGAGTGTTAGTTGTTCGTTCTAACACCCTCTAACCCATCCCGTCGATTTAGAAGAGGGTGGGTGGGTGAAACAATTGCCGCTGCATAGATCCTGACAGTCATGGCCGGGCATAGGGAGGTGCGGGAGGAAAACGGGGGTGGGAGGCTGATGCGATTAAGTGTCTGCAGTGATTGGTGCAAGATTTATCTTATCCTCCAATTGGCAGAAGTTTTCGCAGACACATGAGTGATTTCAGAGAGCCAGGGTTCAATTCTAAAACCATGATTTGTTGTTTAATTCGTGGAAAAATAATTTCATTCTGACCAAACAGCAGACATAAAATGTTTTAATGAAAATGAATTTTCTAAACACACTGAACACTCAAAGTATCATTAACAAAACCGTTTAAAACCTCATTTGATCTTTTTTTTCAGAAATCGACTTAACGACATACGAAAAAAATAATTGAGTTCTATTAATAACAACATAAATATAAAAAATATGTATAAATTTTAAAATTATAAGCCATCGTTAACATTTGAATAAAAGCTGTGTTTTGAAATGCATTTAATACCATCTTAGTCTCAGATATATTTTTACGGTGCTGTACATCGGAATTCCACAAAAATTAAAAAAAAATAATCTAGCTTAAACATACTAAGTATGGAAAACGCATTTAATTTCAATTCAGAAAAAAACAAAAATTTTCGGGCCGATTTTGATGAGGACACAAACTTTGAAAAATATTTTCAACGGCATTGCAAAGATTTTAAATAATTTCAGTCATTTGCTTATTCCAAACAAATAACTTTAATATCTAGAAAACCTTTTTGTAAAAAAAGAAGTGCTGCTACACAATAATAAAAAAATTATTTAAAGCATCCTCAAATTGTATATTGAAATAAATTTAAGCAACCATAACACAAATAAGTTCTCTCGCATTGAAACTTTTCAAAATTTAACATATTTTTTAGTAAGTTTTTTCTTATTTTTTTTACTCTTGGTAACCCCTTAGTTACAAGCAATAATTGTTCCAAAATGGATTATGATGTAACACACAGCGGAAAAGAACTCCGAAACTCTGTTTGTACCTCAAAAAACTTATTGTATCTTGAATATTCACCAATAAAACTGAATGGTGGAATCTTTTATTTTTGAATATCTTTTATGTGTTGGAGATAGTTTAAAAGTACCGTCAACAGAGGTAAGTCGAGACGGGGGGAGGGGGTGAGATTGGGTCATACAAATTTCTGCAGAGCCAATGTTAACTCTACTGATAGTAATATATTTTTTTAATACGCCTTTTATGAGGTTAATTAACCAGTTTGCAAATATTTATCATCTTTTTTCAAGTCGGACACATATTACAATATTTGTACACAAAAAAAAGCAAAATTGAAATCAACATTTTCTAATCAAGCTCAAATTTGTTAAGACTATTAATACCATCAAAACAAGTTGTGAATAATCTCAATTTTCAAACTGCGATATCTCGGGAACTAAAATCTACAGAACTAAAAGGAATTTGAGATTTAAACGTTACTTAATCCACCTTTAGGTGGTTGGTGCCTTCCTCGCATTCATAAAGTGAATACACTACACAGCCTCAAAAAGTGTATAAATAACACTTATTTTTTATCAAAATATCTGAGATCCTGCCTCTAAAAAGTGTATTGAAAACACTAAACTGCCCATGTTCCCATAAATGTCCCATATGCAAAAACAGCAAGCTGAGAAAAAAGTAAGACAAGATTGTCCCACACATAAGGCTACGTGTTAAGTTTTCACGAATAAACTGGATTTCCTCCTGATTTCTAGAACAAAGAACTGGATGTTATAGGCTCTTTTGAAAGAGCACACGATTTTGAACCAAACTGATTCAATAACTCAAAAGTGATGAAAATGCATATGGGACATTTATGCGATCATGGGCAGTAAAGTACTTATAACTTTTGATAAGGTTGTCAGATCTTCAATCTTTTGAACTCGTTGGAAAGGTCTTTTGATTACCTATCCAACGATGGGTCGCATGATAGATCCGGACAACTTTTTCATCAAAATATTTGAGATCCGGCCTCAAAAAAGTGTATAAATAACACTTAAGTGCTCATAACTTTTGATAGGGTTAGCAGTTCTTCAATCTTTTGAACGCGTTAGAAAGGTCTTTCAAATACCTTTCTAACATTATAAAACATGACAGGTTTTCTTACAAAAACCACCCTTTTAACAATCTTCCGAATATTAGCCGAAAACGTTTTTTTAGCATAACTTTTGAAGTAGTTTTCTAAACTTCATAATATAAACTAGGGTCTTGTGGGACCCCAAGACGGATCAAATGAGACCAAAACGGTCCAAATCGGTTCAGCCAGTCCGGAGATATCCGTGTGCATATTTTTCGGTGCACGGACTTACAGACATACACATTCTGAGTCGATACGTGAAGGTGGATCTACGAGGTCGAATGCAGAAGTTCATTTTTCGAGTGATTTTATAGCCTTTCCTCATTGAGGTGAGGAAGGCAAAAACGTTCATGTGTAAAATTTTCTCAGGAGCACGATAGTGAGGTCAAAACATATGTAAAAATATGTGCTCTAAGTTAAAAAATAGGCAAAAAGTTTTTTTCACTTGCGCAACTGAATACACTGAATACAATTTTTAATTACAAAACGGACTCCGTCAGTGAGTCCTGGATAAACCTTCAACGATTTGTGGTCTCGAGATATCGCAGCTTGAAAATTTAGTTTTTTTGCGATTTTGACGACAAATGAGACACTTTGGGGTGGTGCCAAAAAGAAGATTCTTGCTTGTTCTGATGGTATTCTATCGCGCCACCAAATTTAGGCTTGATCAGAAAAAGTTGATTTCGAGTACCCATTTGAAATTTAAAATAATTAATTTTGGATAGTATATCTGTTTTGCTGAAATTTATAAAAACCTACAACTTTTAAATATGAGTCATTTTGAACTGAACCCACATTTTAAAGTTGTAGACTTTTATAAATTTTAGCAAAACATAATACAGGTAACTTTACGTTTATCAATTCTATTCAATACTTATTGTTTTAAATTTTAAATGAAGCATAGATATGATTGTATGAATACTTTTTCAATACCTTGTACATGTTAAAAATATTTTAAGTAATAGATTTTTTTTAAAAAATACGCATGATTTGACCATTTTTTGATAAATTGCCAATATTTTTCATATTTTAGTCATTTATCGAGTCTATAAATAAAACTCAAATTAAAATTTTGAATGATCTATTAAATACATTATTTTGGGTTTGTTTAGGATTCCTAACATATGACATCAACCAAAAATGTAATAAATATCAAACAGGAAAAATATATTTAAATGGCATTTCAAAAAGAAAAACTAACACTGAAAAATTATAAAATGAAAATAATTGATTAAAGCTCAATCTGAACTTCAGATCAAGTCTCAGAATCCTTTTAATGGATTTGCACCAATTTTTGGTATGTTACGTAAAATATTCTAAAATATAATAATCATGATATTTTGTTCATCATCAAATATAGTTGTTATTTGATTTATATGTATGTTTTTTTATGTATTTTTTTGTGCTTGTTTTTAAAATTTCTAATATTTTTTTAAATAAAAAGCGTAACTTATCACCATTATTAGTAGCAAAATCGGACAACTTTTGATTAAGATCCTGCTGTTTTGACGTGGATCGCTGATAAAAAAAAACGACTAAAAATGAACCAAAAACTTAGCTTGTAATCAAATTACACAATCAATTGACAGAAATACACCAAAAGATTCATAAAAGATTTGCTGATTGAATACGTGTTATTTTTATCTCCAATAGCCGACTGCCAAAATAGAATCCGTCCCACACAACGACCATCCCTGGCTCGTCACTAGTTTAGACACGTCGTCGTCGTCGTAGCGCACAAATCCTTGTTATTGTCAGCACCGCTGGGGGATAATATGCATACAATGCGGCAAGGATAACGATGTTGTTCTTGCTCTTTTTTTTTTCTTCATCGCACCTAGGATTGCCTGTATTAGGAGGAGGTTTTCGGTTGCCACGCCAACGCGCGCGCAGATTTCAATGATGCCAATTGGTGAGGCGAGCATTGATGCAACATGCCTCAGCGAATCGTGCGCAGACTATCCATCCGACCGACGATCGTCGTCGTCGTCTTGTTCGTTAGTCCAACCAAACCCTGGCACTCACTCCTGGGTGGAGAAGATAACAACGACGATGACGACGACGACTTTGACTCCGACTGACTGGTCCCGGAATGATATGTGATTACGACGTTGCGCGTCCTGCCCCCCTGGCTTTGGCTGATCAACCCCCAGTTCAACCCCCTCAGGGGAAGGAAGTCCCAGGGCAAATGGGGAGTTCTTTGGAAATTCAACAGAATGTTTTAAATTTTTGTTTTAAAATGTTTCAGATACAAAAAACCAACACAAAGCTTTTTTCAGAAGTTTTAACTCATGAAAAAAATTATTTAAAGAAAATTGAGAAAAAATATCTTACTGTCAATTTGCCAGAGAATTCCTCCTGCTGTATCTGCAGGATTTTTCCCTCATCAGCAGCAGCGCGTGATTTGAAATCGATACCTGTGTGTGATGTGATGGACTAACTGGCTGTTTGTGCTGCCCATCAATCGACGGGTCTGCCCAGAATCAGTCCCAACAGCAGTGTGAGCTTTTGCACACTCACTGATTGAGCGATTGAGCCAATTTAAAGTTAATTAACTTTTGATGGGGAAATAAACGCAGCAACTGCTGTACGGATTCTGGATCGGGATGATTGTGGGACTCTGATTGGACCGCGCGAAGCCAAGCCAAGTCCGTAGATGGATTACCACGCGCGAGGACTCGCTAATTTGCGGCGATTCGCAGCAGAAATTATACGGTGTCGTGAAAATTTTCGGGAAAACAGCGTGGCGTGCGAGTTTTGATTGCAAATAGATGGTTTGCTAGTTAGATGTGGTGAGTTACTTGATTGCTGCACTGCAAGTGATTACAGCTATGGAGATCGTTGTAATGAATGGGTCTAGAACAGCTAGCAATTCAAACAGTGAAATTAATGACACTTGTATGACTTGTATTTATAAAAAAGTTTTTCCAAAGGTTGGTGTGTCGATTATGGCTTATTAATGTCACCCGCGACAGACACGAACGACGAAACAAAAAGATACAAAAAGGTAAATTTTTCAATACTTTTTTTTCGTAAAATCTTTTTTAATCATAATCACAAAATCACGAAAACTTGTGGTGGTTAGAAGCAAACCCCTTACGTTTATACATGTTTGTAATTGTCTGCTCTACAACTTTGTACAACATTGTTACACTAGAAAAAATATCCCTTTCCATAAAAAATCCCCCTTTTCTCGAGCTTGGGAGTTTAGGTGTTAAAACTGTTGTATTTTTATTTTCGATGAAAATTAAGTTGTTTGGGATTTTGAGTACGCCATCACATTTGGCGTACAATTTTACATAAAAGTTCCTTTGCAACCAAATTTCCAAACCATTTCAAATTGTTTGCAGCAAATTGTTGAAAACACGTATTTTTCGAATATTCAATTCCTCCATAAAATCAGAACAAACTATTATTTTTTATTGATCATTTAAAAAGCTTACTAATGTGCTTCCGTTGTATTATTATTAAACATTTTATTATCCATGTTTCGTAAAAATATTCATAAAAAAAAATGTGCCAAAAATTTCACGGATTGAACATAACAAATGGCAGAGTTCAACCTAAAAATTAAGCTCATGGAACTTAGTTTGCTTAGAAAATGAGAAATTTTATGTAGGTTACATTTAACGTTATAAAAATTGAACTTTTCAGATGACGAAATGAAAGGTAAAAGACAAAATTTCGATAAAAAAGTCTATGTCAAAAAACGACATTTACTGACCTAATTAATTATTGAAATTCAACTATTTGATAAAGAGTCCAAAATCATATAAAAATCATTGATGAATAAAAAATTTAACAATAACAGTTAACATCATTTTCTAATGTTGTTGTTGAAAAAAAAATGAAATTTAAAGCCATATGTTTAACATAGGAATATAAATAGTGTGGTGAAATGCATTATACATCTGTTCAGTTGATTTACAAAATTACTTTTCAAAATATCTAAGTATTGAAAAAAACTATTATTTTCGCAAAAAAAATCGGAATTTCTCCAAAACTTTTAAATATTTTTAAACCAGCACAAACAAAATATTTGCAGAAAAATATCTGTTTTCGAAAGAAACAGAAAGAAGTTGGAATTTTTGTTTCTTGTGACTTTGTTATTTGGAACCACTTGTAATTTGATTGAAAATATTTTCACTTTGTTTCCAATTTAAACAACATGTTTGATTAATGTACTAACGTGTTCAATTTATATACCATCAAATGTCATCAAAAATTATAAGTCAAATCAATTTAAAATTCAAGGGGCGTTTTTTTTTATTTTTTAAAATATTAATAAGTAGAACAAAAAAAGAAGAAAAATTTAATAGAAATTGTTAAGATAACTTTTATCGTTGTCTCAAGAAGTGATTTCAACATCTAAATTGTTGAACTAACATCGTTCAGCTGTTTTAAACAGCCCATATAAATGTTATGTATATTCCCTATGATTTTCTTTTAAAATTTCTCATTTTTAAAAATCACAAAAAAAATCGAATTTGTTCGAAGGAAAAATCGCTTAGAAAATAAAAAAAATATGATGTCATGGAAAACTTTACAGCAACAGAACCGAAATTATTATATTTATTGTATTTAGCTGCTTTGACATCATGTTCAATTTGTATATTGGAAAAACAAATTTTCTATGAGATTTTGTAGAGAATCGGCTTTAGAAAATCCCGAAAAGGGGCATTTTGGTCATTTTGGTTCATTTTGTTCATTTTGGTCATTTTGGTAATTTTGGTAATTTTGGTAATTTTGGTCATTTTGGTCATTTTGGTCATTTTGGTCATTTTGGTCATTTTGGTCATTTTGGTCATTTTGGTCATTTTGGTCATTTTGGTAATTTTGGTAATTTTTGGTAATTTTGGTAATTTTGGTAATTTTGGTAATTTTGGAAATTTTGGTAATTTTAGTAATTGTGGTAATTTTGGTAATTTTGGTAATTTTGGTCATTTTGGTAATTTTGGAAATTTTAGTCATTTTAATCATTTTGGTCAATTTGGTCATTTTAGTCATTATGGTCAATTTGGTCATTTTAGTCATTATGGTCATTTTGGCCATTTTGGTCATTTTGGTCATTTTGGTAATTTTGGTCATTTTGGTCATTTTGGTCATTTTGGTCATTTTGGTCATTTTGGTCATTTTGGTCATTTTGGTCATTTTGGTCATTTTGGTCATTTTGGTCATTTTGGTCATTTTGGTCATTTTGGTCATGTTGGACATTTTGGTCGTTTTGTTCGTTTCGATCGTTTTAGTCATTTTGGTGAGTATCGTGTAAGCAGCAGTGCCGGAAATGGATTTTTGTGGTGTTCTTTTTGTGCTGTATTCGTGGTCGTGTTCATGTCGAATTCTGTGGAAGGTGTGAAGCCGCGTGTTTGGATTCTTGTGTCTCTGTTGTTTTATTTGTTGTTCCATCTGGATTATTAGTTTTTGAATTATTGTTATTTTTTACAGCTTCCTGGAACTATTTTAAATTAAATGTCTACGTGTAAATTTATCTACTCACTATATGATTTTTTTAAATGTTCATATTATTCGTTGTCCTATTCCTTTCCTGTAACATACCATCTCCTCATACCATATATATGATTAAATTGCTTAAATTAACGAAACTTTCTAAAAAAGCGTTGGAACCATCCGGAGCATTTATATTTTAAATTACTGCTATTTTTTTACAGCTTCCTGGAATTATTTTGATTATATTGATCATATTTATTATATTTAATCTAGTAATTATTTATTAAATTTATCATTTATTATTATAACAAAACTATATGCTTATTAGATAATACACTACAGACTAACATTTACACTTACAAACATCCAAAACATTGGGCCGATGAAATTCCTCTAACCCCCATTCCGAACCTCCCTAAATATTCCGTTCACTTTTAAAAGTCGCATGGGTTCCCTGCACTTTTGCCACTAGTGAACAACAAAACCATCCCCTCCCAAATCCCCATGGGACTGTATGGGCGTAGCCTTGGAGCACAATGTGGAAATTTACGTTCTTAGATATTTTTGCGCGCAGCAATCAAATTGTCTAAGAATATTGAATTGACCATTGTGGCATCCCTTACAGCGTGGTGCAGACCCGTAATGCTATGCTATGCTATGCTAATCGGCTTTAGAAAATCCCGAAACTTAGTTTTTTCTAAAATAATTCATTTAAATATAACATACATGAGTTCAAAATCATTTTTTCCATCGATTTTTAACTAGGTTACAAACAATGAAAAAGGTGAGATATTTTCTGGTATGACAAAGAGAACTCAAAAAAAATCAAGTGTTTAAATTCCAGAATATTCCATTCCAGGAAGTGTCAATTTCGGATAACGTCTATTCCGAAAACGTTTATTCCGGATAGCGTCCATTCCGGAAAACGTCGATTCAAAATGACTTTAAATTGAATGGAAATCGTCTTCACCTCTAATGTTCAAAATTCAACATATAAAAAAAAACCAAGAAAATATGGTGTAGCCCTAATCTTTATTTTAATTTTTAATTTGAAAATGATAATTAACTATAGTTTTCAAAATTGTATTTAGACAAAAGTTTTGTTTCAAATCATTGATTAAACAAATATATTGTACTTCTATTTGAACAAAAAAAAACAAAATCAGTCATTATATCAGATATCAATGCCATATAGTTAGTTTGTTCGATTTCGTATGTTTTACCCACAAGAACAAAAAAGGACCTCATATAGGAAACAATTTTCGCAAAAATAATTGGACGAAATCACATTTTGATGGAAGCGCATTAAAATTCGGCTAATGATGCTGCACGCCCCAAACTTTTTTTTGTTTTTGCAGCTTCACTTTCCTTCAGCTTCCCAGTTTGAGTAACGAGCCGCCAAAATGTTCGCCCTCCCGAAAAAAAAGAGCACATACATTCGGGAGAGGGCGGGAACGAGAGAACCCCAAATGAAGAGATGGTATTTTAACTAACCGTTCGTCCGTTCGTTGCACATTTTCCCTTCATTCTCATACGGTGCAAGAAGCTCGAGAAGGACCTCAAAGAAGCTGAGTCGATGGGGGGAGACGGGGAGGAACAAAGGGAAAATGCCGCCAACGACGCGACGCGACGCCGCCGCCGACGATGAGCGCGCAAAGCGACGACTACCAATCAATGTGATTTTCGATATCGTTAGTGTGATAAACGAAAAGATTGAAAACAAACAAAGCGAAAATCAAGTCATTTGAGCAGGCGGGAGGGGAGGGGATGATGAATGAATTGGGGGCAGGATGTGGAGGTGGTGGTGGTGTTCTAAATAAATTGGCGGTGTTTCGCGGATATGTGTGCAATGATGGTTAGGGTGGTACAATTATCAATCTGTCTATTAGGTTAGGTATTTGTTTATATTTTTGTCCATCCGTAATTGAAGGTTTATTTTGGAAGGTTTAAAATTTGATGGTTAAATATTCCCTCTTTTTTGAGTAATTGTGTGTAAAAAAGTGAAATTCAACAAAAACTGATAAAAATTTTACCAGTTCCTGATGAATGATTACACTTTTTTACCACAGATCTTTTAAGTAAGATTTTGTGTCAAAAAATGTGTAATTTTACATCTGAAACCGAAAAAAAAATTAAAGTATCTTAGGTAAAAATATCACAAAAAGAGAGAATATTCATCCATCAAATTTGCAACCTTTCCAAATTAAAGATTTTTTCTGCCATGATAATCTTTAAAAGAAGAAATCGGAGAAATTTCAAGGAAGTTTTTTTTTCTCAACATTCATTATTTATTTTCAAAGGTCTAAAAAAGCCTTATTTCAGGCCCTTCAAAAAAAAAATTTATTAGGTCCTTTTCGGTGCTGGGACCTGGTTAAGATCGAGTCGGCTTTGGTGATTACATTTTACTTTAAGCTGATAGTAACTACAGAGGATCTTGTGAGGCCCTTCAACCGTTCAAGAAATATTGAATAAATAAGTTGAGTGAATTCAAAACATAAGTTCGATGTCAAATTTTCACGATTTGGAACAGATATTGAAAAAGAAATATTTAATTTATTTTGTTTCCCATTGTTAAACATTAAATGTTGCTGAGTCAACGTAGTATTTCAAATTTGTTTTTTATGTAAATATTTGTGTACCAAATTAATATAAGGTTTTTTTCAATTTGATTCTGATCTTTTCCATTTGCTATTTTTCAAAATATTTTTTTCCACTGAATAAATTACACCAGAAAAAAATATTCACAATATATTTGAAATATTTTCAAAATTAATGTCACAACTCCAAGCAATATTGGATCGAACATTCAAAAAAATCATTTTTTATAGAAAACTTCAAAATTTCTAGAAATTTTACGTGCAATCAACTCAAAACAACTTGACATGCATTTCCTGCGTTTATAATCACTTTGAGAATGATTTAAAAAGTAAAAAAATATTTTGAAGTATGATTTTCTATCATTTTTTTTGCAAAAAAAAAAATACCTTTTTTTATTAGTTCCTATAAAAATATGAAAGACAATTGTTTATTGGTCCTTTTAAAACAAACTCTGGATATTATTTTCGTCAAAACTTATTTAAAACAACTTTACTGATATACCATGCATTTGACAGAACTTTTTTTATTGAAATACTGAAATCATGGCAAGTAAAATTTGTATTTTTTTTTGATTTTTTGTTTAATAGGTCCTTTTAAAAAACTCTATTCATCGTTTTTTTTTTTTTTCAATGAAACATAGGGAAAATATACCCATTCCCAGCATACTAAGTGGTCGTGTCTAAATAATTCTGGATAATCTGGAGTGTTCCCTGAAATTTACTAAAACCAAGTACACCAACCAGTAAAGCAACTTTTTGTGAACATTTCTGTTTAATTTGACTTTTACCATAAGATATTCCTATGCCTTTTACAAGCATTTTACAAAAAAAAAATCCCAAGTGTATTATGGTCTAACGAGAATGCACTTGAGCTCACGCAATTTCTATTATCGGCTGAGCTCTTTTTTTTCTTTCAGCGCTCTTTTGTGTCAACCTAGTGGTCCCATTTGTCGCGAAACTCAGGAAATGTGGCATTTATAGAAGTTCCTGGCATCACTGGTTTACTCTTATACGCGCTGGTGGTTGTGTTGATGGCCGGCCAGCCTTTGATCTTTATTTGCCTTCGCTTCTCGCACGGTTTTCGTCAGCTTTCAACAATAAAAGGAAAATTCTGGTTAAAGGTTTTTTTTTATTGCTCGAAAAGTACTTAAATGTTTCAAAATCTCCACTTCTAACATTGTAGCATGTCAATACGATCTAACAAATAACACTGTCGGATTACTTGTTTTGACCCAATCTTTGAATTCGAGCATCATTTTAGTTCCATTTAACCCTTTAACCCTTTCAGACCTAAAAATGAAAAACTCCAAAACCAGCCTATAATTTTCGAATGGTCATAAGAATCATTTTCCCATCATTAACTAAAAAAATGTTTTTTTTTATTCAGGCTTGAAAAGGTTAAGGGGTGCGATTGAGTAAATTTTCAAGCGATTGGCATTTAAGGTAGAGTTCATCAATTTCCATCATATTTTGGGAAAATGTTGGTAAACTAAGAACAATTGGGTCCTAAAATGAAGCTTAGATTGTTGATATTATTATTTACAGCGATAAAGCTTATTTTTCTGAGTACAATGACCCTTTGTACGACCACAAAGAGTTTAAAATGGATTTTTAAATCAATTTTGAAAAATTAACCTCGCGGTCCTTCTTGACAGAAAAGCTCCTACTTGACAGCTCGTTCCAAGGGGACCATAGTTGATCCATCGAAAAAATGTTGTCTTGTCAAAAAAAATTTGGTATTAAAATGAAAAAAAGTGATCAGAAATGGTTTTTAATCGTGTTTTTTATCGTTGTACATAACAATTTACATAGGGCTTTAGTACCCAATTCTACGTTAACAGTTTTTCATTCAAATTGTTTTTTATTATTATTTAGAAATTACCAGAGGTGACCCAAAGTCACCCCTACTGACGTTAACTTTTTTTTGCTTTATTTTTGTGTGCCTTAAACGAAAACTTTCATTATTTTTCCTTTACACAGTACCACCCTAACGCAACTGCAATCAACTGTTTTTATGCCATTTCCGTATCTCCTCCGGCTCAGGAAAGGGGATTCATTTGGTTTGAGGTTTGAGCCAATTTGCAGCCTGCCGTGGAAAAGACAAATCAAAAGCAAAATTCCCCCGTTCCGCAGGGCACCACTCCCAAAGTCCGGATACCGAGGGGGGGATTCATCATTCGTCCTGGCGAGGCAATGTCCAAGAAACGAAACACTACTGGTCACTATCTCGTTGCCGAATTGGAAAAAAAGCTACCTTCCAAAGACCGGACGAAGGTTTGCGCTGAAATAATTCCCACGACGCGAAGTGAAAATTGGCAATTTCTTGTGCGATTCCTGCTCCCGGACGGTGGTGGTGACATTTAAAACGTGCCATTTTTCGAGACGTCATCGCATGTTGTCGGTGGGAGATGTACACAGGAGCATATCTCACAACATGTGCAACGGGGACGACTTTTGCGGATGCTGGACTTTTGGCTGCAGCAGCAGCAGAGACGTGTTTGATTTCCTGTCACTCAATATGGTTGCATCTTTGATGCTGGCACGGTGTATTCTGGTGAAGATTTCTGAGATACTGAGGTACTTAATCATATTTGAAATTTTCATTCTTCATGGAAATTCATAATTCCGCTAAAAAAATCCTCATTAATAGATTTACCGATTTTATGCAAATTATTCAAATATCTTTAAAGAAATTGTTAAAATATAACTCGAACTCAACTGCACTTCCCACAACCACCGTGCACACCGGTTTCGCAAAGGAACCTGCGAGGACGCGCCATAATTGAACCATCGAAATTATTCATAAGGATAAATAAGACCGGAAATACGCACACCGGGTGTTATCGCACCGGAAGCAGAGCGGTCCGAGTGTGTTCCGGAGCTGCGTCAAATTGAGTTTGGAGAAAAATTTTGTCACCAGCCATCGTCCAATCTTTTTTTTTGCTTCCGTGAGCTGCCAAAAACCAACCGGTCTCCAATCAAAAATTGGCGCTCAAAAGGGCTGAGGCTGCTGCTGCTGCAAGTGATTCCGCAAATTTCCTCTGGCCGGTGGACATCACACAAGGAGCACAAAAAATACACAGTATCGCAATCCCGCAGAACAACACACCCCGCTCCCAGGGTTTTGGTAGAATAAAAAAGTGGAAGGCGAGAAAATAAAAGCAAGAAAACTGGCATGAAATTGAAAAATTGCATATTACCACCGCACAGCGATGTGGGTGGAAAAATGTGGAGTGAGTTGGCATGTGAGCTGGAGGAAGCACAATGCACAAAACTGCAACTGGACCCAAAAGAAGCAATGGTGTCCTATAGACTTTGACGAGTTTATGATAAAATTCACAATGATTGTTCGATTCTAATCCTTTATTTTGCTTAGATATAAAAACACAAAACCTTAACAACAGTACGTCTGCTCTTTTCCATCATATGACATAGAAAATAAGATAAAAAACAATTTGAAACTATTAATAGATAATTTATATATACATTTGCAATGAATGAAAAAGGTTTTTTTTTTTCAATAATGCATATAATTAATAAAAGCAACACCGTGCTGCAAAATCAGAAAACGAGCTTGGCACACGAATCATACAACTCATTCTTCTTCATAACAAATTTATCACTAAAACTATTCAGCAAATCCCCACGAAAGCAGTATGATTTGAAAAAAAAGTTCTCTGGGGCGAAATAATAAGACCAGTATTTTTTATGCTCATTAGGGTGACCTACGCCATGTAAGGGTTGTCCCAAAATTCGCAATTTTTGTCGATTTTGGCACATTTTTCAAACAGTCATAACTTTGCGCCATCGATTTCTTATAGTTTGTTCTTCAATCGATTTAAGCTGTAATATTACATCTGGGAAGGGGTACATCTTTTATGTCAGAAAAAGGGTCTAATTTTACCTCTGAAAATGTGTATTTTTACCACTTTTCTGGTGTAATGTCACTTTATCAGTCTTAATTGAGATAAAATTACATCATAAAAGAGGTAATATTCAACCTTCCAAAATTAAAGCTTCCAAATTTACACAATTTTCTGTGTATGAACAACATAAAAATATTTTTATCTTTTTTAAAAATAAACTCATGCATAAGGGACCGGTTTAACGAGTATTCATCAAAATTTTACGACGATTTGGTCAAGGCAGTGTTGAGATATCGTGGCACCCCTTTTTTTTCTAATCTAATCTAATCGAACACAAGCGCAGCAAGTCCGAAGAAAGCATCCGGGAAGAACTTATGGTTAGATTACGCCTCAAGTTCCTTCTTGTCATTATTAACGATTGCAGTACTTTCGAGAACCCCCGAAGTGTATTACATTCATTAAAGCGGCCCGGCCTACTGCGTTGCATTAACCGCATGAGACAGATTCTATGAACGGATCCCACATTTCATAGAACCATCAGGGGAAGAAGAAGAAGCCGGGGACATACCGTACCAACCGGTTCGAGTTATTTATAGATTATAATGGTGTGTGGTGTGTAGGGGAATCATTGGGGAAGGGATTGTTGTATTATATAGTAAATATGACCTTGTGACATTATTTCACCACTTCGGATTAATTCACTCAAGGAGTATTAATCCCTTGGTGGCCGAATGGCTAGAGCATCCGACTTCCAATCCAAAGGTGTGAGTTCGAATCCCACCTGATTCTATGCGTTTTTTTGTTCATATTCAAAGTTCAATTACAGACCGCTTATGAGGCGGGAGCCGTAGCCATTAAACCACGGGCCGGTCTTATAAAATGTAGACAAATACGACTTGAATGTGAAAATTAAGCCGAAAAGGTTGGGCAGGCCTGGTATAGTTTAAGATAGAAAAAATAAAAAATAAATGGCCTTTTTATTACGTGGTTGAAAACCAACGAACACATTTTTTTTTAAATCAGAATATGTGTTTTAATATATTGCAGCCAATTAAGTATAGAGTAAAAATTTCGCTTAATTTCATCGTCGATTATTGCTAAAATATTATATAGTAAAGAAGCATAGGAAGTCTTCGGCAAAGTTGTTTCCGAAAACACAAACTTTAAACTTGATAGATTTTAAAAACAATCAAAACTGTCTTAAAAAATCAAACCCGTATTAAATCATAGTTAAAACATCTGAATTAAATCAAATCCTGGAATTTGAACCACGCTAGTTATAACCCCCATTAACACCGTTTTACTATTAATTATCCACACATCAAGCTGAATAAATACCACGCACTTCCAACCAACCTTCAAGTTCACGCTACGCTCGCGATGGAGTTCGAAACATCGTTGGAGGCTTTCCAGGCACTGCTGGATTTCGCTCGCCGCCTTGCACGATGCGTCGGAATGGACATCCTTGCAGAACCATACCGGGCGAACGTGCTAACCGTGTTGACCCTCGTTGGTTGCCTCAGCTACATCGTGATAGGGTTCTACAGCGCTTGGTTTTTCTATCCGGACATTTACGTGGCACTCCAAGCGTTGGCTCCGATTGGGATGGCTGTTCAGGGCGCCGCCAAACTGTACTCTGGGATCATCTATAAGGATTTTTTCATCGGAAGGATGCATCTTTTGCAGGACTTTCATCGGAAGCATGCGAAAAATGCTCGGAACAACGCGGTACTGCTGAGTTTTATGAAGAAGATGCACTTGGTCTGCCGGCTGCTTATTGCGGCTTACTTCATATCAATCGCCGGGTTTTCACTGTATCCGTTGTACTTCTACTTGATGTTTGGAGAACGAACCATGGCGTTGACGTTGAAGCTGCCAGGGGTTGGAGTGGAATCGGCCTGGGGATACAGTGTATCACTGACGTATCAAATGTATCTGCTGGCGATTGCAATTACGGGAATTTCAGCTGCGGATACGGCCATACTGATATTCGTATCCAACTTGGCCGGACTGGTTGATGTCTACAAAAATGATCTAGTGGAGTTGGATGAACTGCTGGAATCTACCGAGAGGGATGAAAAGGAGATCTCGTCTAAACTTAAACAAATCATCGTGGATCACTTGGCGATCATCGAGTAAGTCAACGACAAAAATCATCAATTTGGATTTAATTTTTGACAACATTTTCAGCTACGAATCCGAACTGGGAGATCGATACGAGATGATCAACTTCGTCCAGGTAGCATCGTCGGTATCGTGTCTAACCTTCTCGCTGTTCCTGTGCTACATGACCAACTACATCCCAGGATACGGCTTCATGCTGGCGGGACTGTTTCAGCTTCTGCTGTTCTGTCTGCTGGGAACGATTTTCACAGTGAAAGTGAGAGTTTGTTTGCAAATCGATATTCATAATTGTTCCACCTTTTTATGTTGCCGTTACAGAATGAGGAATTAACGCTCGCCATCTACAATACCAAGTGGTACCTGTTGAATAATTCACAGCGAAAGATGCTATGCGTTATGTTCCACGGCAGCCAGAACCCGGTCGAGCTGACCATTGGCGGGCTGGCGCTGCTCAATATTGAAACGTTCGTCGAGGTGAGAATTAGACCTGGGTGGTTTTGCGGAAGGAAATTTAACGAAATAAATATGGTTTTTTACTTTCAGATAATGAAAACAATCTACCAGTATTTCACCATAATGATTAGTTTCATGGAATAAACCATGAGACTTCCCGGGCAGACGGTAATAACAAAATTCATGCCATTTCAATAACAAATACTGTTAAAATAACAATAAGTGTTATGGAATATTCTTGCAAAATCAATTTTAACATAACAGTTTATGTTATCATAACAAAATTTGTTATTGGTCTGATATTGGTTGATAGCCAAAACAACTTTGGAATAACTTTTTTTGTTATGGAAAAATAACTTCAACTGTTATTGGGATGATCGGATTAGTTGTTAAAATAACAAAAAAGAATAACAAAGAATTGTTCGAAGAATTACTCAAAATGTTATAGTCTGTTTTTTTGCGTGAGAACACAGTGACGAGGAGTTTGTTATTTTTGAGTTAAATTTTATGTTTTCACTGAGCCTAGAAAGCCTTTACCGTTTTGGCTACCTGGATTTGATATGGTCATTTCGACGTTATCGTGCTATTTTGTCGCACGTCGCTTTTTAACGTTCCGAGAAAAAACGCATTTTAATGTTTGACCTTGAATAAACAAAAAGTAGAGCTCGCAATGTAAACAATAACAAACACGCTTTGTTTGGTTGTCCATTCTGTGCATTGTCCCGAAGTTTGTTCGAATTTGGTTGCAGGAGTCCCGAGTTGAAGAAAGAGATCAGGAAGCTGAAGAACAACAGAGCTGCCGGCAAGGATCGGTTACCCGGTGAGCTCTTCAAATATGGAGGAGAGAAACTGGCGAGGGCGCTTCACTGTGTGATCTCCAAGATCTGGGAGGAGGAGAAGCTACCGGAGGAATGGATGGATGGTGTCGTGTGCCCCATCTACAAAAAGGGCGATAAGCTGGAATGCGGCAACTACCGCGGCATCACGCTTATCAACGCGGTCTACAAAATCCTCTCTCAGATCCTCTGCCGCCAGCTGTCACCCCATGCAAGGAGGTTCGTGGGGCCCTACCAAGCGGGCTTCACTGGCGCGCGCACCACCACGGACCAAATATTTTGTCTCCGACAGATCCTCGAGAAATGTCGTGAGTACAATGTGCCCACACATCACATCTTCATCGACTTCAAGGCAGCCTATGATACAGTCGACCGCGAGCAGCTATGGCAGATTATGCACGAGAACGGATTCCCAGATAGACTGACTCGGCTGATCAAGGCTACCTTGGATGGTGTGATGTGTCACGTGCGTGTTTCGGGGGATTTAGCGGAACCCTTTGGATCACGCCGAGGGCTGCGGCAAGGTGATGGCTTATCCTGTGCGCTTTTTAACATCGTTCTTGAGGGCATCATTCGAAGGGCGGGCATCGAAACGAGTGGCACGATCATGAACAAGTCCTACCAGCTGCTTGCTTTTGCCGATGACATCGATATTGTAGCAAGAAACCTGGAGACGGTGAAAGATGTCTACACCCGACTGAAGGTACAAGCAAGACGTGTAGGACTTGGCATGAATACGACGAAAACAAAGTACATGAGAGGAAGGGGCTCGAGGGACGTCGGCCCCCCAAGTCTCACCCCTCTAGCTGTGGATGATGATGAGTTGGAGGAGGTGAGCGAGTTCGTGTACTTGGGATCGCTGGTAACCGCCGACAACGACACCAGCAAAGAGATCCGGACTCGTATTTTTGCTGGGAATCGTGCGTACTTCGGATTACGGAAGACCCTCACTTCAGATCGGGTGCAACGCCGCACGAAGCTGACGATGTACAAAACACTGATTAGACCGGTAGTCCTCTATGGCCACGAGACCTGGACGATGCGGCAGGAGGACGAACGTGCCCTTGGAGTTTTCGAACGGAAGGTGCTACGAACGATCTACGGTGGAGTGCAGGTGTCTGACGGAGTGTGGCGAAGACGCATGAACCACGAACTGCACGCGTTTCTTGAAGAACCGACCATCGCCACCCAGGCGAAGATCGGGAGGCTCAGGTGGGCCGGCCATGTCGCCCGAATGGACGAGAGCCAGCCTGTCAGACTGCTTTTTGACCGTGCTGAACCAGCTGGCGGTACAGGCAGAAGAGCAGGGAAACCGCGCGCACGTTGGGGAGATCAAGTGAATGGAGACATCCGGAAGATCTGTAACCTGGGAAATTGGAGAGTAGCAGCACAAGACCGAGAAAGATGGAAGCGTCATCTTGCTACAGCACGCGTACCTGGTGCGCTATGCTGATTGGTATGGTATGGTATGTAGTCCCGAGTTATAGCTACACATGTTTACGGTTGTCGGGCATGTACGTGTGTCAAACGCGTTCTTACCTGGAATCCCTTCGGCCAGTTGTCGCACTTACAGCAATTTTCATGGTTTGTCAAGATAGTAGGACAAGATTGAGACTTCTTTCATATGAACAGTGACAACAATACACGGAGTTGTTTCGGTTTTTATTGAATATCTCAAAATTGAAATCGAATTTTGGGGATCTGTGAAGGTCAAAAGGTATTGAGGCTGCACTGCTGAAGGTTTAGCAATTTTTGATGTTTTAAATCAAACTCATTTAAAAACTTGACGATTTCAAAATAGATCACAAGAAAGGCTTTTTTGGGATGACTATATTCCCAAAATATAACAAAGCTTTCGATATGAGACATTTTGTCGATTTCGCTTGCTCAATGCACCATGCATTTTTGGACCACACATCGTTAGGTTGGCAGAATGGGGCAAAATGTTCGTCCTCCCAAGCTCTAAAAGGGGAGCCCTGGCCCCACACTCTGGTGACGGGACCATTTTCCGAACGAGACGCCGCCGCGCCGGACGCATCTGTGAATCTTTTCCCTAAACCAGTTTTTGAGCTCCCCTCTCTCTCTCACGCGTGCACACGCGGCAAATTGAAATTGAATTTGACGGATACGAACCCCGCTTGGAAGGCACCGCTGATGGGGCAACACTTGGACAAATGAAATGACATCCGTTGGCCACGTATTCTGGAGTTTATTCATATTGAAAATACTGTGAATTTTTCATGAATCTGCCCCCGTGGCCAAATTTCTCTTGTCCTTCGGGCAGGTGTGCTGCTGTGTGTCGTGTCATAATTCTCCGAGATGAAATACATTGGAAGCTGTGGGTCCCTAAATGGCAGCCCGAGGGTCATCTTTGGGATGCAGCTGCTCTGGGAACAGCTCCTGGAGTGTGATGTGACATGCACTCAGCATCCATCATGCGCGCAATATGTTGGAAAAAGCTTTTGGAAAGCCTGAATTAAGGATTTATATCAACAAAAACATCCTATCCGGACTCATCAATCTCAACCCCACCAGATTCAGGAAATATAGTGCCCACAGTTGAGAGTGAGTGGCCGCCACTGGCCAGAGTGACACAAAATCTCTCATGATCCATTACATTTTAGATCGTCCCCAATAGTTGGCCAAAAACTGGGCACAAATTCAACACGCCGGCGAGGCAGGACCCACCCGTCGGTTTCAAAATAGATTTACACTTAAATCCTGGCGGTTATTCTCGTTGCCAGGAGTGGAGTGCAGCAGCCGCAGCAGCTGGTGCATCCAGAACCTAGTTGCATCCTATTCTAGCGGAGTTCTACTGCTGCTGATGATGCATCAACCTCGGTGAGACAGGACCGCCAGCCAGTCTGATGAGCGGTGATGGCAGGCAGGCGATTCTGGTGAAGGTTTCCCGCTTGCGGGATAGGTATCGCTGTCACTCTGCATCGTGTTAAGCCGACTACTTGTGGAGGGACTCTTTGAGAGGGGTAGCGGAGGGAATGGTTAACCCTCAAAATTATATTCGCATAAATAAAAAGGTTAAGAGATTCAGAGAGTTCAAACCTTGTTGAAATTTGTTTTATTTAATTGGCAATCAACAACTCAAATTTGACTAAAACGGAGTCGCAGAACTCGAATTTGATGTAAAAAGTAGTAAAATAAAAAAATACGAAAAAAAAATTATTTGCTCATGATTCGATTATCCAAAGTTTCATACAAACCATCGGATAATCAAACTTCGGATAATCGCAACTTCGGATAATCAAGGCTTCGGATAATCGAGGCACGACTGTATTGAAAAAATAGACATAAAACTGATTCAGCACAATCCGAATTTACGTAGCTTACAAACGATCCTTGCTAAGGTAATTTTCTAAGTTTAACGTCAAGTAAAATGGGATTTGTTGGATGTTGCCATTCTACTTTATGCAAAACTGTATCTTGAGGAAGAATTTTCTGATTGATTTGGTGTCTTTGGTAAAGATTAGAATAATGATAATGATTAGAACTGTTCAGAAAAATTGGGGGCAAGGAAAACATTTTTTTTCTTCATTTTTATATTTCAGTTTTTATTACTCAAAGTTGAATACCCAATTTATGATTTTCAATAAAAACCTCTAAAATAAATTCTCTACAAAAGATTGATTGACTAACATTCCAATTTTTTTTTTTTTTTTGTTTTATGTAAATAAATTGAAAAGCAATTTGAAAGATAAATGCCTCACCAGGGTTAAGGCCAGCGGAAATAAGGTCCACTGACGAATAAAAAAATGCACCCATTCCGGTTGGTCCTTGTTGCGGAATGCACTCGAACGTGCAACAGCATCTTTCCCC
This sequence comes from Culex pipiens pallens, assembly GCF_016801865.2. Classification (NCBI taxonomy): domain Eukaryota; kingdom Metazoa; phylum Arthropoda; class Insecta; order Diptera; family Culicidae; genus Culex; species Culex pipiens. The sequence goes on along the minus strand of NC_068938.1, from coordinate 13,214,412 downwards.
ACCTCAACCCTTATCCACCAAGGCAAACGTGTCCGTGGAACTGCACCAACTTGCCAACAAAAGTTGAATAAATATGTACAATTGGACAATATTTCTCATTCGGAACACCGCCGGAGTGACGCCACCGTCGTCGTCGTCCGTGCGCCGAAATCCGGCTATTCATCATAATTTATCATGCAGAAGGTGTTTAAATTTCATGTGACTGAGAACAGCTGGTATTTTCGGGGGGCTCAAGCAATGACGGTGCTGCAGCAGCAGAGAATCCTTGCCTATATGGCGAAGGATATTTCGGATGGAGGAGACGACGTATTTGTATTGGATGCTGCGCCAACATAGTACAACACCCCCCAACATATGGTGCTGCTGGTGGTGGCCGATTGTGTTGCATTTATGGTGATGTTTCCGGTTGGGTAGACCGATTTCCTGAGTTGTTGAAATAAAGGAACTCTAATTCAAGCACCGAGATATTTCCATTAATTTTGAATCCAGTAGATTTTAACGAGTTTAAAAAAACTCCTTTATAATGTATATTTTCAAATCAATTCATATTTTTCCCATTTTTATCTTGATTCATGCCGTTTTTATGTATAGTATTCATGCCGTACTCCTTGACATACACAACTTTGTAGAATAACTGCATATACTACATTTTTTTTTTTTTAATACTCTGCATTTACCCTTTCAGGCCTGATGGGTCATACCAAAAACCAAAATTTCTAAAACTAGCCTTTAATTTTTGTATGGTCATAAGAATCATTTTCCCTCCATCAACTAAAAAAAAAATATTTTAAAAATTCAGGACTGAAAGGAAATATAATATAGGATACATGACTGATTAATTGAACTTGATATCTGGCTGACTATTTATTTTCTACGTGTTTGTCTCTAAAATAATGTTGAAAAATTTCATAAAGGAATAATTTCACTATAAATTAATAAAAAATTTAAAAAACTTTTTGAAAGAGTAACCAATTTCATCTAAACAGTTTTGGTAACCAACACCTTTGCCAAATTTGTGTTTTTAAACTTAATACAGTCCATGCTCGAATATCCGAAAGCTTTGGAAATATTTCACTTCGTATATCAATATGTTGTAAATTTCAAAGTATAAATACTCTACAATTTTCAAAAGATACCGTATTATATTTCGAAAATACTAAAATTTTCACAATTCGTATTATGGGTGTCAAACGAGAAAAATATTAAGTTAAATACTCAAATTTCACAAAATAAAGTATATTTTCAAAAATACCCAAATAATCATATTTTGCAATATAAGTATCAAACAAAGCAAAATTTCATTTCCATTTTCATTTTATTATCATTATTGTTTTTGTTAAATACTAAAATTTTCATAAAACATATTTTTATGAAAATTTTAGCATTTAACAAAAAACAATACGGTCGATGCAAATATTTTTAAAGACTTTTTGTCGAGGGGAGGCAAAACAATAAAAAATATAAATATTGAAATAACAAGTCATAGTTTCAGCATTTGCATGGAAAAAGTGTTTTAAAATGCATTTTATACTAGTTCAGTTGTTTTCCAATCATAAATTTTCAAAAAATAGAAGATTTTAAAAAACAAAAATTTTAGCGAAAAAAAAAAACAACTTAATAGGCAGTATTTGTAAATTCTGCTCGGTTTGTTCTAGAGGTCGTATCAATCTAATGTAAAATTTTCTGAGGATTCCGAATATGTCAAAATTAAGACCAAAAAGTGCCGCTATGGAAGCCTATGGGGCAAAAAGCAACGTTGTAAAATGTTTGTTATAGAAAAATCGTAAAACTATGAGAAAAACTGTGATTGGCCAAAAAGTTAATACCGTAGGCTTAAAGTTCATGAAATTCCCTAACTTTTGACCTATGGGAGTATGGGTGTTGGAGGTTGTTGCAAAAAGTTATTAAGGTTTTAAAAAAATCCATTTTTAACAGTAATTTGCAAAAGCTATGAGAAAAAGTCAAACCAATCCTGGATGTCTATAGCAAATTTTGAAGGGCTTCAAAAGACCATTCGAATGCATCTAAGAGAGTTGGAATTGATGAAGTTTTACGGAAATGCGAGCAATTTTAAGATTTTTCATGTTTTTTGGACCTCAAACTTCAATGCTTGTTTTACCCCACTTTCCTTTGTCGTAGAGTGCTCATATTTGGCATGAGTTCATCTCATGTATAGACAAACAAACCCTGAAAGTTTCATCCAAATCGGAGCACCTCGATACGACCTGTTTCACATCGGTGAAAAACTCGCTCTTAAACATCGAAAATTTTCGAAAATTCCAGAGATTTTTAAATCAACTCAAACATGCTAAAAATGATTTTTAACGCAAAGGAATGCATTTTAAATTGATTTCAGCTGATTGTACTTAAATTTCCATTGAAATTTTGAAGTTTGTCGAAAAAAAAATTATTTTTGCCCCTGATTTTTCGGGCCAGCTTTGAAGGGGGGAAGAAAAAAACAATAATTTTAAAAGTTAAAATACATGCAAAATTTCGCTTCCTTTGATACTCACAAATTATGTGCATTGGATTATTTAGAAAAAATTACGGTATTTTGTGAAAATTGAAGTATTTTAGAACAAAAACTCTGATAAAGAAACTGCATACAAAATTTTGCTTCGTCTGATACCAATACTGCAAATTATCGAAACTAGAGTATATTTCGAAAAAACATAGATTTTTTAGAAAATATATATGTTATCCATAAAAATCTCTAATAAAGTGAAAAAAAAATACTAAATTTCTCTTCGATTGGTTAAAATTTAAGTATCTTCGAAAAAACGGTATTTTGTCCCATTTTTGTATTTTACAAAAAAAAACTCGAATAAAAGTAAAAATGCATACAAAATTTCGAGTTTTCAGATAACCGTATTGGAAATTCTAAAAAATAGAGCATTTTCTAAAAATATGGTATTTTGTAGAAATTTGTGTATTTCACAAAAAAAAACTGTAATGACTATGATATTTCGCTTCGTTTATTACCGTAAATTAATAAAATTTGAGAATTTTTCGAAGAAATACGGTGTTTTGTGAAAATATTAGGATTTTACAAAATAAAATCAAATAATAGAGAACAAACAGACAAATTTTCGCTTCGTTTGATACCCATATGGGTATAATATTGCATATTATGAAAATGCGAGTATTTTCGAAAAAATACTTGTTTTTTAAAGAGTCTTGACTGTATATTAGGGTGCCCAGAATATAGGACTATTTTTCAAAACCTCGCTCCACAAGCTGAATACTGTTCCTTGACCCATTTTAAGACTCTGTGCCAAATATGAGCAAAATCGGTCAACATTTACCCATTGATACTCGAAGGTGAAGTTGGTATAGGAAAAAACGAAAAAATGTATGAAAATCCCAATATTCTTACGGTTTGGTCTGCACGGTCTGCTATTTCTATCCAAATATTACCAAAAGTGAGAATCTCATTGGAAATTTAATGTTCTACAACTTTGTACAACATACCGAAGGTGTAAAACTCGATCCTGAAAAGTTATCAGCGATTTAAAAAAGTAATTTTTGTACGAAAAACATTTTTTTCGCCAACTTTAGGCTCGAGCATCAATGGGTTAATCTCATCCAATTTCGCTCAAAATTTGCACAGATGCTTAAAATAACCTGAAAACCCGTTTTTTGCTTGTGGAGCAGGGGGCCATTTTTTCTGGGCACCCTACTGTATATTCTTTCTTCAATTTTTTTAATGAAAATTCTAATTAATTTCAATGACGCAAAAGGGTTACTTAAGACATAACGAAATTCAAAAAGGCGGAAAGCTGCATTTGATAGAGCAAGAAAAAAAATGGTTTAGATTTAATATCGAGGAAATAAGAATGCATTCTAAATGTCATTAAATTAATCAGGAAATTGTTAATGATAATAGTTATTAGGGTGTTTCATCCAAAACCAAAAGTTCTCAGAATCAGGCAAACCGAGGTTCCCCTAGTAGAGGATACCCATAGGGACTTTCACGCCAAATATCAGCCCATTTGGTTGAGAATTGGCCTGTCCCCAGCGGTTTAAAGTTTACATGGAAATTACTATGGGATTTTTGTGCTTTTCGTTCAATCGTTCCTACAGGTCTAGGGACAACATGGATTCACTCGGAATAAAAACAGGTGTGTAGGGGATGGTCCAATGAACACATTACAGAAGGAATTAGGCTTGTCCATTCTGTCCCCAAGGTGCGCATTGGATCGACGTCCGGTGTCTCCAAAACCAACGATTCATCCTTCAAAAGCATCGCATTTCCTTAGTATGCTATGACGGCTAGGTGGAAACCACGACGCCCCATATGAGACGGTGAACACGTGGAGAGGCATCGATTGCATTATAAACACAAAATCATCATTTTACTTTATTTAGAATAGTTGAAATTCTTCCAGGAACATCAATAATTATAATTTTAGTACTTTAAAGAATGTTTCTGAGTCAAAACTCAAGTAGATGCTCTGCCACGTGTTCACCGTCTGACATGGGGCGTCGTAATTTTCAGCTAGCTGTCATAGCATACTAAGGACAATGCGTACATTTGAAGTGTGAATCGTTGATTCTGGAGAAACCGGACGTCGGTCCAATGCGCACCTTGGGGACAGAATGGACAACCCTAATTCCTTCTGGAATGTGTTCATTGGACCATCCCCTACACACCTGTTTTTATTCCGAGTGAATCCATGTTGTCCCAAGACCTGTAGGAACGGTTGAACGAAAAGCGTAAAAATCCCATAGTAATTTCCATGTAAACTTTAAACCGCTGGGGACAGGCCAATTCTCAACCAAATGGGCTGATATTTGGCGTGAAAGTCCCTATGGGTATCCTCTACTAGGGGAACCTCGGTTTGCCTGATTCTGAGAACTTTTTTGTTTGGCTGAAACACCCTAATAGTTATACAAATCTTCTCGGCTTAGAACTTGTTATTCTGACATTGTCATCATTTTTTGTATTACTATATAAATTACTGTTTAAGTTTAATTAAGCCACTACTCTTCCGAATATCTTATGGAAAATTTGGAAAAAAAATGTTTTGATATGAACACAGAATATTTCAAGTTCCACCAGAGATCAATCTATTTGATTTCTTTTCAGGTGGCACGTTTTCAACAAACAACTGACATCTCCCAGCAGCACAAAAAATAAACTCCACCCTGATGATGACAACTATTGCTGCCGCCGCCCAACAACCAACTACTCCCAAGCGTGAGTCCAATCTTGCTCACGACGCGCGTTGGAAAATTCACTACTCCTTGCGCGGAAAACCCACAATCTCCAGCCAACATCGAAGAAGTAGTGGAGCCAGCAGGAGTGGGAGTAAAAACGCGCACAAGACACATCATCTTATAATCGTGCCTCGTTAACGACGGATTAGGGAAGACGTGTCCTGAATCGGGAAACATTTATTTTTCACCACCCCAACTTGCGCGCCGGTTGGCACAAGAGTTATCTTCAACTCGAACTCCTCTTCTCTCCCACAAACAGGTTCATCTGCCGCGGACTGGTGGACTGGTGGAGGGTGGTGAAAATCGCAGCCAAACTGCAAACCACAGTGAACTGTCTATGCTTGGGGTTTTTCCTGTAGGCAGATGAGATGGTGGGGTGACTTTGGACAATTTATTGGAATATTTTGTTTTGTTAGTGATTTCTCATTGATTTCTGGAACTCAACCAACTTAACATCAATAAGCCGTAAGTTATGCAACCACCAGACAGCTTCTTTCAATTCAGTTCACATGACTTTCTCATTGTTATGATCTTTCCAAAAATCGATCAATCTCACCCCATTCAACTGTACCGACAATCCTCGAAACCGGATGGTGGCAGCGAAAATCACTCCAAGGAGAAAAATTGTCGCGCGAAGATGTGATGCAAAGCAATTGCTCTCTCGAAGGATGTTCGAGAAAAAAACCCGAACATGCAAACTAAATAAAGATGAAGCTAATATATTATTTCTGTGTGTACCATTCAAATTTATTTAACGTTTGATTATTATTCTTGGCAGCTCTCCTCCTCGTGACAGTGTGTCTTGCTTGGGGAGAAGGACGGTTTTTGACATTCATGGCCTGTAAGCACTTCTGATTCGGCACTGATTTGATGAGGTTGTTGATTTACTCAATTTTATGGGAACTTTCGAACTGAACTGCTGCAAACTGCTGGGTATTTGGATGAATGGGGATGATTATGGTGGGGGCGACCGACAGAGAGAGAGATGAAGGGAAGAAAAAGGTGATAATGAAGTCGATTTGATGGGACGGTTTTGATGCTAGTTTGGGGAGTGTATTATGCGCTCAATTGAGGTATTTTGGATGCGAGTAATGATGGTATTTTGAACGTGGGGTCAACGTGCGAATTGGTTGTACTGATTAAGATATTTGTTGAGGTTTTTTGAACTGTTTCTTATTGCTAAGACAGTTATTTTTTTCAAGCAGGTTGAATTCTGTAATGTTAGCAACAGATAATAATTATCTTAAAATAAAATAAAACACCAAGTAGAACTTTAACTACATTTCCAGACTCATTCAGCATAATTGAAAGGGTAATATTTTGTTCATTTGTGGTTACGTTTTCAATAAACTAAATTAGCATAATTGAAAGTCACACACACACACACTTAGTCACAATTACCTATGTCGAGAGCATTGTTGGTGGCATTAAAAATCATCAAACAAAATCTGCAACCCAGTGCGCATTTGTGGTTCTATTAATTAAAATCATCAGCAGGTAGAATTAAGCTGCGACCTCACTTCCAACTATGCGTTTTTTTTTTCTCGAAAATCCCACCACGGTGTGCAGTTGGGTTTACCTCGCACCCCCTGCGATCGAAAGTGGTGAAACATTGGACAGCCATAAAGGCAGGAGCTTAATTTAATCCCAAATCAAATGAACAATATTAATGCGCACCTGTAAATGTCTGGGTGTGTGTGTGTGAGAGCTCCGGTTCGATTGTGGGAGTGGCTTTGGTGGTGACAGGTAAGAGCAAAATGGGAAAATTCACCCAGTTGAATGAGGTATTCTTCATAAACGTTGATTTGGATTGTTATAATTTGGGAATAAAAGTTATTTCTCAAATGCATTTTTTAGTACTTCTATTTATGAAACCAATTTTTAGGTAATTGCTCTTAACATTCTCAATTTAAAAAAAAATGGTTTCATAAAAAGAACTGCTAAAAAAAGCATTTAAGAAATAACTTTTCTTCCCAAATAATAACAATCCAAATCAATGTTCACAATAAACACTTTGTTCATGAAGAAATTATTAATTATCAAAAATTATAATCAAAAATGTCAAGAAATATTTAAAATAATATTTATGAAATCCTCGCGATCTCTCTTAAAACTCAATAAAAAATAAATAATAGTTTTTTTTTATTTTACTTTACATCCTCTTCTCAGATTTGTGTCTAAATTCTACCCAATTTAAAAAAATTCAAATAAAAGTTACGGCAACTTAAGACTGGAAAAAATATTTTTCACTTTTTATCACAAAAAATAAAAAAAAACACAATTTTTACTTTGTTTTACATGTTTTAGGGGACAGCTATTCGCATCTTTTCAGAAAACTCTTATATTCTATATTATGATTTAAAAAAGTGATTTTTCGAAAAAAAAACCTTAGAAAAGGTCAACAATTTTTATTAACTCTTATTTTTCAAGTAAAATCATATTTGCATTTAAAAAGTACTTTAGTGAAAATTTGATAAAGTGTATCGTTTTCAAGTTAATGGAATTTTTAGGTAACTTTTTTGAAAAAAGTCGCTGTTTTTCATTTTTTTAGAATAGTGTCATAAAAACCGCAATGTTTACCTCGTTCAAAAGTAGATTAAAATATCACCAGAAAGAACATTTGTCATCTATTTTGTAATTGTCAGCTAGTTTTCATGTTTTGCTTAAGTAATTTTTGTAATTTTTTTTAATTAACTTTAATGTACATTTGAGTTAAACTTAAATGCTAATCGTGTTCCCTTTTAAAGAACAAAAGTTCAACGAGGAGAGCGATTGATATTAGGGTGGTGTAATATTATTGTAAAACTGAAATAAACATTCTAAGCATCGCAAAAAAAAAATGTTTTTAATATTGAAATCTTTTTTTATCAATTCTCTTTTTAAAAACGTTTCTGGACCAATTGAGTGTACAAATCACCACAGAAGGATTTTTAGGTTTTTTTACTGAAGTAACTTATTTTTAAGTATTTTTGGGTACCGTAAACCGGGGTGACTTTCATAGAATTTCAATTTGGTTTTGGAATATTTTCCAACAGGTAAGGTTTTTCTCAAGATTATTATTTTTAAAACATGTACTGGGGTAGACCACACAAAGTCCATGCACTATTGAGCATGAGCATGAGCATGAGAGACCACCCATGGTTGTCCTTCTCCGTTGCTGAACAGGACCGTAATATCCTATCAATACAACCGGTCATACGCTTAAACGATCCAATGGTGTTTCCCTTATCAACAGCATGTATGAATGCGTTGAAAAGATAAAACATCAAGATCATTAAAACTAGATCTGAAGCAAATAGGTAACAGTCATTGGCCACCAACGGCGCCCGCCATGTCAGTTTGTAGATCTCGGGGGGATTGGGACGGGAATGTTAGTTAGCACAGGTTGCTACAAAGGGTGGGTTCTATACGATATCCACACCCCCACGTGTGCCGGAAAACTACTTCTACTTGGGTTTTTGTTAGTGGGAAAGGGTAATGGCCAGGATTCATCATAAAGGATGATGATGCGACCCAATAATCAATAAATTTTGTTTAGGGACCATCCATAAACCACGTGGACACTTTAGGGGGGGGGGGGGGTATGGCGATTGTCCACGCTCCATACAAAAAAGTTTTTTTTTGTATGGACAATTGTCCACGAGAGGGGGGGGGGGGGGTTGAAATTCCCAAAAAAGTGTCCACGTGGTTTGTGGATGGTCCCTTAATGATGTGATGTATTATGCATTCTCAAGGCAAACAGTCGGAGGATGCGGATGAGATTATTCCCGGTTATTTGGTGTTGAGTTTAGCATAAATGATTCAATCTTAGACAGCCGGCTGTGGAAAGATAAAACCAAATAAAATGCGAAAACGCGAAACCGCTCGGACCGAAAAACACACACAATCGGGGGGGAAACAAAGACGGAAACGGCAACGAAACTCCGGCTTGTTTACCGCGACGCGAACCGTTCAAATTCTCCAAAGCAACTGTCAAACATCCCGAAATCACCCGGGTCGAAATACACACACAATCGGGGGGGAAACAAAGACGGAAACGGCAACGAAACTCCGGCTTGTTTACCGCGACGCGAACCGTTCAAATTCTCCAAAGCAACTGTCAAACATCCCGAAATCACCCGGGTCGAAATACACACACAATCGGGGGGGAAAAAAAGACGGAAACGGCAACGAAAATCCGGCTTGTTTACCGCGACGCCAACCGTTCAAATTCTCCAAAGCAACTGTCAAACATCCCGAAATCACCCGGGTCGAAATACACACACAATCGGGGGGGAAACATAGACGGAAACGGCAACGAAAATCCGGCTTGTTTACCGCGACGCGAACCGTTCAAATTCTCCAAAGCAACTGTCAAACATCCCGAAATCACCCGGGTCGAAATACACACACAATCGGGGGGGAAACAAAGATGGAAACGGCAACGAAAATCCGGCTTGTTTACCGCGACGCGAACAGTTCAAATTCTCCAAAGCAACTGTCAAACATCCCGAAATCACCCGGGTCGAAATACACACACAATCGGGGGGGAAATATAGACGGAAACGGCAACGAAAATTCGGCTTGTTTACCGCGACGCGAACCGTTCAAATTCTCCAAAGCAACTGTCAAACATCCCGAAATCACCCGGGTCGAAATACACACACAATCGGGGGGGAAACATAGACGGAAACGGCAACGAAAATCCGGCTTGTTTACCGCGACGCGAACCGTTCAAATTCTCCAAAGCAATTGTCAAACATCCCGAAATCACCCGGGTCGAAATACACACACAATCGGGGGGGAAACATAGACGGAAACGGCAACGAAAATCCGGCTTGTTTACCGCGACGCGAACCGTTCAAATTCTCCAAAGCAACTGTCAAACATCCCGAAATCACCCGGGTCGAAATACACACACAATCGGGGGGGAAACAAAGACGGAAACGGCAACGAAAATCCGGCTTGTTTACCGCGACGCCAACCGTTCAAATTCTCCAAAGCAACTGTCAAACATCCCGAAATCACCCGGGTCGAAATACACACACAATCGGGGGGGAAACATAGACGGAAACGGCAACGAAAATCCGGCTTGTTTACCGCGACGCGAACCGTTCAAATTCTCCAAAGCAACTGTCAAACATCCCGAAATCACCCGGGTCGAAATACACCCACAATCGGGGGGGAAACAAAGATGGAAACGGCAACGAAAATCCGGCTTGTTTACCGCGACCCGAACAGTTCAAATTCTCCAAAGCAACTGTCAAACATCCCGAAATCACCCGGGTCGAAATACACACACAATCGGGGGGGAAATATAGACGGAAACGGCAACGAAAATTCGGCTTGTTTACCGCGACGCGAACCGTTCAAATTCTCCAAAGCAACTGTCAAACATCCCGAAATCACCCGGGTCGAAATACACACACAATCGGGGGGGGGAAACATAGACGGAAACGGCAACGAAACTCCGGCTTGTTTACCGCGACGCGAACAGTTCAAATTCTCCAAAGCAACTGTCAAACATCCCGAAATCACCCGGGTCGAAATACACCCACAATCGGGGGGGAAACAAAGATGGAAACGGCAACGAAAATCCGGCTTGTTTACCGCGACCCGAACAGTTCAAATTCTCCAAAGCAACTGTCAAACATCCCGAAATCACCCGGGTCGAAATACACACACAATCGGGGGGGAAACATAGACGGAAACGGCAACGAAAATCCGGCTTGTTTACCGCGACGCGAACCGTTCAAATTCTCCAAAGCAACTGTCAAACATCCCGAAATCACCCGGGTCGAAATACACACACAATCGGGGGGGAAATATAGACGGAAACGGCAACGAAAATTCGGCTTGTTTACCGCGACGCGAACCGTTCAAATTCTCCAAAGCAACTGTCAAACATCCCGAAATCACCCGGGTCGAAATACACACACAATCGGGGGGGAAACATAGACGGAAACGGCAACGAAAATCCGGCTTGTTTACCGCGACGCCAACCGTTCAAATTCTCCAAAGCAACTGTCAAACATCCCGAAATCACCCGGGTCGAAATACACACACAATCGGGGGGGAAATATAGACGGAAACGGCAACGAAAATCCGGCTTGTTTACCGCGACGCGAACAGTTCAAATTCTCCAAAGCAACTGTCAAACATCCCGAAATCACCCGGGTCGAAATACACACACAATCGGGGGGGAAATATAGACGGAAACGGCAACGAAAATTCGGCTTGTTTACCGCGACGCGAACCGTTCAAATTCTCCAAAGCAACTGTCAAACATCCCGAAATCACCCGGGTCGAAATACACACACAATCGGGGGGGAAACAAAGATGGAAACGGCAACGAAAATCCGGCTTGTTTACCGCGACGCGAACAGTTCAAATTCTCCAAAGCAACTGTCAAACATCCCGAAATCACCCGGGTCGAAATACACACACAATCGGGGGGGAAATATAGACGGAAACGGCAACGAAAATTCGGCTTGTTTACCGCGACGCGAACCGTTCAAATTCTCCAAAGCAACTGTCAAACATCCCGAAATCACCCGGGTCGAAATACACACACAATCGGGGGGGAAACATAGACGGAAACGGCAACGAAAATCCGGCATGTTTACCGCGACGCGAACCGTTCAAATTCTCCAAAGCAACTGTCAAACATCCCGAAATCACCCGGGTCGAAATACACACACAATCGGGGGGGAAACAAAGACGGAAACGGCAACGAAAATCCGGCTTGTTTACCGCGACGCCAACCGTTCAAATTCTCCAAAGCAACTGTCAAACATCCCGAAATCACCCGGGTCGAAATACACACACAATCGGGGGGGAAACAAAGATGGAAACGGCAACGAAAATCCGGCTTGTTTACCGCGACGCGAACAGTTCAAATTCTCCAAAGCAACTGTCAAACATCCCGAAATCACCCGGGTCGAAATACACACACAATCGGGGGGGAAATATAGACGGAAACGGCAACGAAAATTCGGCTTGTTTACCGCGACGCGAACCGTTCAAATTCTCCAAAGCAACTGTCAAACATCCCGAAATCACCCGGGTCGAAATACACACACAATCGGGGGGGGGAAACATAGACGGAAACGGCAACGAAACTCCGGCTTGTTTACCGCGACGCGAACAGTTCAAATTCTCCAAAGCAACTGTCAAACATCCCGAAATCACCCGGGTCGAAATACACACACAATCGGGGGGGAAACATAGACGGAAACGGCAACGAAAATCCGGCTTGTTTACCGCGACGCGAACCGTTCAAATTCTCCAAAGCAACTCCACACAAAGTCCATGCACTATTTTGGAAAAAAGTTTTTTCAATAGTGTTTAGAAAAATAGTTACGTTAAAAATTCTTAGTTGAAATTCCGGGGTGACTTTGAGAGTCATAGTTTTTCCTGTTAAAATCATATTTAAGATGTTCAAACTTTATTTGTACGTTAAATGTACCATCACTAAAGTAGCTGATATAGTTTTTATGAAAAAAAAATCAATGTTTATCTTTAGTTAACTAAGTTTTTAAGCTTTTTAACAAAATACGTATAAATTTTAGGTAAAATTGTTAAAAGTCGGAATTTTGCCTAAAATGTGTTAAAACTAGTTTTGTTTATAAAATTATCGATTTATAATGCATTTTATACTGAATTTCAAGCAAGAATCACAACTTTTCACATTTTACGTGAAATGTGTTCAACTGAAATTGCCTATAAATTTGGAGATTTTTTTAATTGTTTTTGAAAAACACATATTATCTTTTATTTACAAACTTATTTAACCTTCTCCTAGTGGAAAATTATCCAAAAAATCCGAAAATGCATTCCTTTTTCCGATTCAAAATCATGTTCATTGAGAAAATCTTGACACTTTCTTAACTATAGTTAACTAACTTTCAAAACTTTTAAAATTTTCATGTAAAGTGCTTCTTGAGGTACTTTGAACACTTCTCTACCACGGTCAGTATGATTCTAAACCATTCCGTACGTATTTTAATTGTACTCTTCATTTTGCGGAAAAACCGCAAACCTATCAAAGTCACCCCGTTTTACAGTATCAAATGTACGTTTTCATGTTATTTGCCAATTTTAATAAGTCTCATTTAAACTTACAGAATACCTGAAACTTATTTTTAGGTCAGATGATCAATTTTAGGCTTCATCCATAAAGTACGTCACGCTAAAATCAGCCAAAATTTAACCCCTCCCCCCCCCCCCTCTTTGTCACGCTTTTCCTATACGTATAACATAGAATGTCACGCTTGCTCAGACCCTTTCTCCCCACCTAGAGCTTGACATACTTTATGGATGACGCCTTATTTAAAAAAAAGATTAACTATTTGTGGTTTTGTTTATCAAAACATTTTTTTGTTGTATTTTTCATTATTTCTAATTCAGCAGCCAGACTTTTCTTAAATTTTCATTCTCAAATATTTGAGACCAACTAAGTGATTTTGCATACATTTAATCATTTTGCTGATTTGAATACAACATTTATGGAATTGGTAATCACTGCAACTGAAACTTTGTATTTTCAATACAAATAAAATAGCCCAACAAATTAGTAAAAGGCAAAGAAATAAATGGAAACCCTGTGATTTTGTTCAAACTGCAGTTCTCAATAGAAACCGATAAAAACAAAATATCATGTGGGTCATTTACTCATCAAAAATTTAAAAAAGTATAATGAAAATGGTGCATTTTATAACCAAAACACACAAAAATTTTATGATTCTGTTAATATCCAAAAGTAACAAAAGTCAGTTACAATTGAGCATAAACCCAACCAATTACACTTTTCTATAGTGATTTGTACACATAATTGGCCCAGAAACATTTCTAAAAAGAGATTTCACCAAAACAATGATTTTAATATCAAAAACATTGCGGTTTTTGGGAAAGAGGGTGTGCAATTCTAACAGAAAATTTCCCAAGTTTCCAATAAAACCTTTATAACTTTTTTCCCTTAATTCCAATCACTTTGCTTGCTTCAGGAAAAATGTTCCCTGCATCATTTACCATAAGAATTTATATGATTTGAATCATATATCATGTCCACGTGGGTTCATAACAACAACAAAATTAAATTAGCGAAATTTATTGCCCATAGAAAAATTATCATAAACTTCAAACGATGATGACTTGAATTTTTCCCGATGAAAGAACTTCGTTCAAAACCAAAACCTAGGTTTTCGAGCAAACCTCAGCCTTTTTCCCAGCAAAGAAGGTTATTCCACCCATTGAAACCGGACGGAAATCCCTACCGCAGGTTTTTCGTATTAATGCTCGCGTGCGTTTATTATTTCATAAAATTACAATCGTCAGCCACTTTTCCGCGTGTGTGCCGCTTTTCGCCAGTGTTGTCCGGTCGCGCACACACACTCGCGTTGCATTTCAACGAGCAACTTTTGACCACAGCACACACACACCATCACGCGCTGAGGCTGTGTTAAAAGCTTACCGGCGGAAAAATTTATTATTATTGTTATATCATTGTTATTATCCTCATTATGATACAACTGATTTCCCCCCGGCGATGATCGCACTGCACTAGGGTGATAAAAATTACAGTTTTGAGGTGGATGCTTCAAAATCTTGATTTTAGTTTGATAATTTATCATCGTACAAAATATCTTTACTTACCGAGGATCGAACCAACGACTTATAAGTTGCTTTTTCAAAACGTTATCGTCACACTCTGAAACGCACTAAGGAGTTAAAAGACGTCAAAATTTGTTAGAAAAGTTATTTTTTTATGTAGCAAGACAAGCATGACACTTTTTGAAGCAGTTTTATCATATTTGTGTATTAAGTTACTACATACTGTGTAAAATTACTTAAATTTTCAGTAAGAGATTTTTATATCAAATAATTCTATTTTAACTAGGCAACTCAAATTACTTATAAAGTGTTTTTGTTTCTCTTTAAAGGATACTTTTTATAATAAAATGTTGAAAATTTTGTTTTTATAATTCACCGTCAATGTAGAAGATTCTGTTCCAAAAAATATCACACTAATTACGCCGATATGGCATGAAGGCGGCCACTTTTCTGCCCCCAGAAGAGGGCCATTGTTAAATGGCTGCCAACCACGCTGCCGCCTCTTACACAGCAACCCACCCCCCACTTTTGACTCATTTGGGGGATGTATTTTTTAATTAGCTTGTTGCAACACATTATAATTGAATTCTAGCCGCGGGGTAATGAATCATTATTCTTTCGATTGAAAGCATTATTATTTTTAATTATTAAATTAATTAATTAAATTATAATCATCATTGACGCTTCCCCACCCCTTCTTCCCCTTTGATCAGAACCACGTGTCATCCTAATAGAGAGAGAGAGACCGGTTGTGGTGCGGGTTGTCCAATTTGCCGCGACCGATTGTTCCGTTTTTGCGGTTTTTAGTTCGTTAGTCGGGGGCCAGCTGATGGAGTTTAATGGCCATTGACAGACAGACAGGCAGGCCCACTTATTATTATTGTTATTATTTTTATTTTGATTATTATAGTTTGGCACCTGGGTGAAATTGAACAATCATCCCTCCCGTTCCCCCACTTTCCAACGTCTCTCCCGGAAAGTCCTTTTGGTTGCCACCAATTTGGAGCCATTTTTGAGCGGCAATTATTGGCGCAATTTGCACACACACACACACACACCCGAACTCATTGATGTCCGGTTTAAAACGGCACTTGAATGGTCTGCAATAAATTAATTGCAGCAAAATTGGTGACGATGGCGGCGGTTTGGCGAATGGTCAGTTTTGGGGAAAATTTACCGGTGATGATGGCTGCGTTGATGATGGTTTTATTGCCTGATTTAATTGCTTAATTGAGAACTACTGGCACTATTTTTGGGTGGGGACGTGATCGAAATTGGTTTATGGCAGTCAAAGTTACTTGCTACTAGTAATTTTGAACATTGAGAACAATTGAAAGTTACTTCAATAACTGTAGTTTAAAAAATATCGTTGGCATAATTGTTGAAAATACCACATAAAAAAACTAAATCCAAATTGCAATCGTGCGATCGAACTTGAATTATGGAACAAATGAAAAAAAAAAATCTTAAACCAAAAATACGGATTTTTGTCAGCTGCTACCAGTAAATTTAGACAAATTTGATAAGGTAGACGATTATATAAGTGAAACGCATTATTTCAAAGTTTCAATCACTATAAAGGTAAACGTCATGAAGGGGTCTTCATTTTTACAAATTTGTTGCATTTTCGAACGGTATTTTGATTTCATAAATATCAGGGGATGAATTAAAAAATGATTGATACTTCCCGTAGTTTCAAAGATACTCGAATTTTGTTACTAAAATCTTTGTGCTTCAGAATTGGATTCATGTGTATATTTTTATAGTAGTTTTTCATAGCAATTCCTTGCAAAATAATTCAAATAACTGAAATTTAGAAAATTTAAGGTTGCGAATTGCTTGCTGAGAGCTGAAACACAGCGTCTGAATGAAAAAAAGTACATCCAAATTACGATCAAAAACAAATTATTGTATTTTTTTATTTGGCTCAAACTTTGAAAGAGCCTTCCCTATGACCAGAGAAGTAATCGTATGTCATAGGTTCACATTTTTTATACAATTTTGACAGCTGTCCATACAAAAATGGTACGTAAATATTCGAAAATCGGTATCTTTTGGAGGAATTTTCTCATCGCTTTGGTGTCTTCGACAAACTTGTAGGTATTGATGGGAACTTTTAAAAATATAGGTACTGGGTGATTTTTTTTGTATAAAATTATTTTTTTTCACAAAAATACAATTTCTCAAAATTGTCATATTTTTTTAACATTTGTTTTTTTGTTTTAGGGGACAAAAACCCGCAACTTTTGGAATATAGTAGAGAAGTACGGTCCAAAATTTTGCCACCGAGCTATGATTCTATTTCAAAAATATTTTTGGAAAAATATATATTCATCCAAAACATTTGTTTGACTTAGGCTTTTAACATACAGTGTAATTTCTGATCGAAAATATTTTACAGAAATTTCTATAATTTCTGTTTGCAATATACAGTCACCACATTTTGATGTTAACTGAAAAAAAACAGTGTTTTCTATTTTTCAAAATGGTGTCCTTATACAATAAGGCCAAATATTCAATAATACGCCCTTATGATATGTTTTTCCAGATTCCAAATAAAAAATAAATAAAATCGAAAAGATCAGAAAATTTCAAAAATGTTTCATTACTAACATTGTAAATCGAACCATTATTACAACTAGAAGTTTAGACCAATTTAAGACAATGTTGTGAACTTTTCGAAAAAAAACTTATGGACACTATTTTAAAAATCAAAAAACTGATTTTTTCAAGTTAATGCATATATTTTGAAACAAGCAATATATCAAAATTGATTTCAAATTTAAAGCAACAAAAACAATGAGTAAAATTTCTATTGTTTTCAAAAAACTGGTTCAAAATAACATAGCAAGTTTTAGGGTTGGAAGTTTGACTTGTTTTATGTGACTTTGCCAATGTTTTAAAAAATGTAATTTTTAGGGGTCAACTTTGGCTGTGCTTTTGCTAGCTTTTCCTATATATAATGCAAAAAGAAGTATGCAGTATTTTTTGCAATGTCCCAGACTATGCCTCTACGCATTTTTTTACAATTTATATGATAATGGAAGTGGCAGGAATAATGGGATAATGGCAGAAAATGTGAAAAACAAATTGAAAAACTGAAGAAAACAGATTTTCAAATATTTACTTACCAAATCAGGGGGAATATGCATATATATTCAAAAATCTCAAAAATAATTATAATATTTTTTCGTTAATTGAACCAGATTTTAAACATATTTATATATGTGTAAAAATTACAGCATTGAGAATTTCCGCGACGTTACAACGCAAGCGATCAACCTCTTTGTAAAATTTTGCGTTATAACGTCACGAAATGTAAAGCGGGTGCAAAATTAAACAGGTTTTCTTTTTTTCAAAAACTTATTATGGCATTCGATTCACCAGTCAATTTCAGAATTTGAAAAATATTGAGGAGCTTTCTATAAAATTTCCGAGTTACATCCAAAAAAACTGTAAAAAAGAAACGTCAAACCGTTGTAACGTCACGGCAGAATGTGTCTATTTTACAATACTTTTTTTATTGAAATGTTGAATTCATGGCTTGTTATTTCAATATTTTTTTTAATTGGAACATAAACTTCAGAAAATATTTGTTTCAGCCTTACAAGCAAAAAAAAGTTCCTTTTTGAAAGAATAAATCTAACATTTTATCATAACCTTAACACAAGTTATGCCCTTAAATCCAGATCGCGACCCCGTCGCGGCTGTACGTCAACGGAACAATCGGCAAATATGAACTGCTCAAACGGGCGGGTGTGTTTACTTAACTTACGACCTCCCCATTTACCGCCTCATCAGGATTAAACCAACAAACCAACAGAGCACTCCCGATCAATCCAGTCAGAAGGAAGAGAGAAGGAAGAGCGTCCTTATTGAGAGGGAGAAGGGGGGGGGGGTAATAAACTGATTACAGTCAATCATAATCAATGCCAAACGTTTTACGGGTAATTGTAATCATGGTGGAATGATTGGATTTTTTTGTACGCGGGTATTCCTCATATGAGAGGGGGTGAACTCGTCAAACCGAGCTGAAGCATAAATTTTGAACCCACCTACACGAGGTTTTATGAAAAAAAAAATGAAAAACAAGAAAACAAAGGTGAAATTTGATGGAGAGTGGGGGGGTATGGAAAATTTGCACGATAAACACAACAAAAGTCGAGATCTCGAGCTGGCAGGATAAGCCGGGGTTCAACCCTGGCGGCTGACAGGAGGGGAGCTTTTTTCGCAGATGTCATGGAGCCCACCCTCGGCCCGCTGTTTGCCAGCATGTCCGTCACGATCGAAGTTAAATTTATTGATGTTTACCCTTTTTACTCGTTGGATTTTTGGAGCGAACACAAAAAAAAAAAGAGCTGTATGATTAAAAACGGCCAATTACAGCGAAAAACCATCCCCGAGCTTCATTCTCTGCTGCTGCTTGTCGAATAAGAACGTTTTATCATGATAAAAGCTTTGGGGTCGGAGTTCACTGCATAGTGAGCGGCTCACCACCCTGACAGGGGGAAAAATCGCGGAAAAAATGATTTAATAAATGGGCCCTCCTATATTTATGCATGTTTACACACATTTATTCTTCGCCGATATACGTTCGCGCATATTATTTTCGATATATTAAATTGATTTTTTTTTTGCTCGCTCCCGCGAGCTTCATGATTTATTGTATTTATCGAATCGGAGCGTATGAAAAGGAGCAAAACGAAACCCCTTTTTGGGAGAACAAAAAAAAGGAATCAAGTCCATCGAACAGACTCTGCGGGACTTTGGGAATTTTTCGCGAAAATTTTGGTTGATTCGATTTTTCCCTTGTTTTTCAATCATGTAGTTTGGTGGGCAAAATTGGTTGCTTTTCCCTTTGGTGTAATCTCTGTAAAAACTTGATCTTGGTCTTGACATTCCTTTCAGCACATTTTACTACATTTTTCAAAGCTTTGTATGAAACAGAAAGTTAAAAATAGGACTGAAGGGTTGTTTTATTCTTTACCTTTAAAAATCAGTCGAATAAATAAAGTGTTTTGTTTTTGGTAGTTTTAATTAAGGTGAATTTAACCATATTTCAATCATTCGTAAGCCAAAGTGAAATTGTTTTTTAAGAAAATTTTATGAAAATTTTTATCACTAACTAACTCTCCCAAACTTAATTTAGATATTAATCATAAATTGAATTTTTTCACAACTTTCCAGTTATGTAAAAAATGTTTAATTTCTTAGCAAAATGTAATTCACATACTTTTGATGGTGAAATTACACATTTTTCTGATATACCCTTTCACATTCCTCGTAGATACGATTTTTCGAAGGACACAAAAGTCATCTACTTTTTTTCTCAGAGAAATTGCCTTTGAATATCCGAAAAAAAATCATCACAATTGGGCTGGCAGGGAGGCGAGATCCTTTCTTCCTTTGATTTATACGTTGCGACATTGAATGAAGCGTATAATGTTGGTCAGAGAGGAAGGAGTACAAAAAAATCCTATTATCTTCCAGCATGGTCGCGCGCGGTGGGGTCATGTTTGTACCCCCTCCCCCCACTTCCCGCACCAATACATTGAGAAGGCAGAAAAAAATGACAGGATGGAACAAAAAAAGCTCCATGATAAAGGGTGTAAATTAACTCGATGATACGCGACGACCAACGCAACAAGGACCGATGGTGCTGGAGTGTGGCCTGCAGTTTATGCGAACGCGAATGGCGAGCTTTGATGAAATTATGGGGTATCAGTTGTTCTGGCCACACTGCCACGCAGAGTGTCCGCAAGGGTGGGTTGAGAGGTTTATTATTTATGGGGTCAATTAAAGGCCGCGGAACAGGGCTGATTTTTATAGTCACTTGAGAATGTGAATGTGGTTAGCTGGGAAAAGTGAACCATATGATTGGCTGGTTAGGACTGTGTTATAACCATGTCAACCAAACAAAAATTGGAATAGATGATGCAATATTAAATTTATGTGATAAAATTTATAAATTGAAGCTTGAACCAACACATTGTTCAAAAATCATTGCATTAATTTGGTTTAAAGACATCAAAAATACTTTTCAAAAAATACCGCAAAACATTTTTGGCTTACAATTTCTTGATTATTTATTTAAAAACTACTTTTATAATTTATGAACTATTCATTTTATTTATTTTTTTGTAACCTGTTTTTTTTATTTTAAAAGGGGAGATTTAACATAAAAGCTGTAATGGAATTTATTTGTATAAAGATAAGATCAATTTTAACAATCATTTCCTGAGCAGGTTTAAAGCTTTACCTGCAAAACAAACGATATTTTTAAATTTGTGAAAAAAAATCGGATCGATTTGATTTCTTCGGCAATGTTGGAGAAGAATTCTGAATAAAAGTTACACTTTTAAAAAAATACCACAATTTTCATCAAAATTTTACACAAGATTGAAGAAAAAATCATATTATTTGTAGAAATCATGATCAAGCTTGACCACTTTTGTAAATATTTTTCTAGAGAAAGAAAAACGTAAAAAAATTGCTTCAAAAACATTAAAAATTTGGCTTACAGTTACAGCTGTTGGAAAATACCTTCTGAGAGAATACCAAACAAGAAAATCATTTTTTTAGCGTTATAAAAATTTTCTCTATAAGCACAAATATATTCAAAATTAAAAAAAAATCATTCAAATAGATAAATAACAGATAAAGAAATTATTTCAACTTAGCTTAATATATTGAATGCTTTTATGTCAGAGTTGCCAAATTTTGTTTATTTTAATGCAGAGGCGATACGTTTTTTTTTTTTTTTTCTTTGGAATTATGAGCGTAGTTTTCTATGATATAACAATTTTTCTGAGTTTTTTTAATTTTGTATTTTATTGACTGGCTGAACCATGCCTTTGTCAGAAGAACCATTTTATATAATAAAATTGTTCCTAAGAGATAACGAATTTTCTGAATTATATAAGCACGCGGGAAAAAAATCCCGATTATATTATTTGATTTTTTTTATTTCATCATCTTGTACTTGTACAATAGCCTGTCCCATTTTGAGGTCATGTCGAGGAATTTCAGGTGCTTACTTCTTAAATGATAGATTGTGATGCTAGGAACAATGTTTTCTTAGACAAGAAAAAATAATAAAATACTTTCTCGCACCCCCTATTTGATTAAAAAAACTGAAAAAAAAGTCACTCTTTTGAAAAAAAAAATCAAAAATCGCTTGGAATCCATACAAAAACTGTTTCAATCTGGTGTGTATTATGCCTAAACGATAGTTTTTTGTCCATAGATCAAGATGCACTATCAATATTAGACCAAGATTTAAGTTTTTGGCTTCTCCCAGGCTGATTTATTTCGTAAAAATCGCATTTTTTCGAAACTTTTTTCAGAAATGCTCATTTAATTTAGGGTAGCCCATTTTTCCCAGCAAAACGTTTTTTGAAACTGTTAACTTTAAATAGCTATATCTCGACAACGATACAACTAAATATCTTCAAATTTGTTATGATAATAGATGAAAATGTATATGTCAATGTCCTGAAAACAGATTAAAAAAAAGTTTAAGTGTGTGCTCAAACCAACCTCTAACATTGTTGCCGATTTACATGTATGTAACCCCTTAGTTTCTATTTTATATTTATATTTTTATTATATTATGGTGCAAAATCTGGTACCCAAGGTATGTTTTTTTGAAGAAAAAAAAAACGACTTATGGAATATATCGAAAATATAATCTAAAATCTATATGCACCTTTAAAGGCATTTTAAGTAACATCTTTCGAAAATGTTATTTTTTTATATTTTTTGGTACTTCATGAAGGAAAAGCTCCCTGTAAAAAGTATTCTCGAAAAGCTGAAAATTTCTCAGTTTTATTGTAAAACAATGAAAATCAGACCAATAGTCTCCGAGATGTTCGATATGAGGCCCTATTAGATTTTCGTCTTTAAAAAAAATTACAATCTTTTCAAAAATTCATAAATCCGACTAGATTTGCCACCATTCTAAACTCTACCTCAAAAGATATTATTTGAATCGAAAATCAAAGAAATTGTATTTTAGGAATTCAAATTTTAGTAATAAAAACTAAAAAAAAATAAAAAAAAAAAAAAGATTGCCGTGCTCCTATTTTGAATAGCCCAAATCATAACCTACATTTTTGTTGAAGACACCACATCGATCAAAAAGTTTCTTCTCGAGATATAAATTTTTACACGCCCATTTTGTATGACCAACCCTCAAAATTGTATGGACCCTTTAGAAAAAAAACTAATTCAAAATAGCTTCTTTTAACATAGAGAATGCTTTAACAATGTCAGGCCCATGTAGGTAAAAAGGGGTTTTGCTTAAAAAATTAACGAATTTTAACAGTTCAGTTTGAAAACTAAATTATAGCCAAAACTATTTTTTTTTTTTGCTTTTTCAAAAATATTAACAAAATGAACTGTTAAACGCAAAAGTCTTAAAATTAGTATGTTTTGCAAACACCTTACTAATGCCTAATCTAATCATGTTTGGAATAAAAATCTTGGCAATTTGCAACAAAACGTTTGCAATAAAATTTCATGTCAAACATTTTCCCAACAAATGAGAAAACTAAATCCACCCGAACTTTGTCGTAAGATGTTATCGCGCAAATGACTTTTGAAACAAGTGGTTCTATCTCCCAACAAAAAAAAAACTAGATACCTCCTGGCAATTTCTCCAGGAGCTTCCTTTGTCACTCGGTAATGTGCTCACATGTCCTGCACAAATGACTATCGCCGCCGACAAATCGGCCGGTCGTCATCAAAATCGTCCGAACAAATCGCTTGGGTCGGTGAAAGCGCGGCGGCAAAAACAAATCCCATCAATCCGGCCAATAAAAGCATTCCGCACTTTTGGAGTGCAAAATTCGTCCGTTTGAAGCTAAACTAAACGGTCCCCGGGACTGGGTGATGCCACTAAATGACGCGATAATAGGTCCAAGATAGTGTCCATCTACGCCGGCCACTTTTTTTTTTCCTGAATGGATGAAAGAAGAAAAAAAAAACATTCTCCTGAAAAGAACTTAGTTTTCTAGGGTGGGTGGAAAACTGGTCAAAGTGGTGGTGGTCGTGGTGTCCGCAAGCAATTTTCCACAAATCCTCGTTGATTTTCCGATTCTATTCAGCCCAGTCGCCACCAAGCGCGCCGGGATGAGTCCATAAAGAATCGTATACTGCTCCATTTTCTTGCACAGTTTATAGCTCCTTTTAGCGATAAAGTGAGTCCACCCTCGCACCCTCCTTGCTTGGAGGGCAGTCCGACCAAGAGGAGGGAGGGAGGTTTTGGAATTGCGCTGCAAAGCACCCTTTTTATATGCTCTTAGCATAATACTGTTTTTATTGGGAGGTGATTAAGGGATCAATTGTCAATTACTGTTATCACGCTCTTTTTTATTGATCATATCTGTGTTGTGAGTGGATATTTGTCGATTTTTGCCGGTAATGTCGGACTTATGGAGTCATTTTGAATCATTTTATACTATACCAGTTTGAAAAGCATTAAAAAAATACTGAAACCTCAAGCATTTCCCAAGCACTTGATCGTTATCGCCGGCAGGCACTTCAAAACCAGCTCGCGCAATATTTTTCCAACTTTGAGCTGTTGAAATCATAAATCCACTCCACACACAGTTCTAAAACCAATAAACAAAGCTCATTGTTTGAGCTTGTTTTCCAACAAATTACCGCGCACTCACTGGCAGAACATTGGAACCACCCCACCCACCCCCAGCATGAGGAGCACTAAACGTGAAACAAAACAGCTCAAATAAAATAACCACCGCTAAGCTGCTGCACAGCCCCGTGAAAGATCAACCTGTTTCGAGCAAATCCTGTCAGACCAACCTGGCCTGCCTGCCAGCCAGACATGAAAAGCGTGATTAATTTCAAAGCAAAACTTTCGCTAATTTTGAGCAACAAAAACGCGGATCGCATTAATTACACTTCAATAAACATTATCACAATCTTTCGCTAGCGCGCGTGCCTGAAGGGAGGAGTGGGTGGCGTTTTTTGATAGGGATTTAGAGGTGGGAAAGCGGTTATATCGAGGAAAAAATGCACCTCACTCCATGGGTTATTTTGTTCTGTCAGGATATGGCACTGTTTGGTCAATGTTGGTCAAAATTAAATTTTAAGCACATTTTAAAAAAAATAGCTATAGCATTAATAACAATATTTTTTTTTGTTTTTCATCATCGAACAAATTAAAAATAAGTTTTATGTTTTCTACTTTAAAATTTTCTAAATTTAGCAATTTTCCTTATTTTCTTCTAAATTCTCCTAATTTTATCTCTTAAAAATGAAAAAAAAATATTGATTTTTTTATATTTTTTACGATTTCTGACATTCAGTTAAGCCAAAATTCCAAATTCAGTTTCAAATTTTTAAAACAAAAATGTTCAACAACATGCTTTCAAATCGGTTTGTACGCGTTTAACGCTTTTTTGTTTGACATTAGGCCGATGCAAATATTTTTCAAAGTTTTTGTCCCTCGGCTCTGGCCGGGGTCGAGGGGGGGGGGCAAAAAAATAAAAAAATATATAAATTTTGAAATAACAAGCCATAGTTTCAGCATTTGCATGGAAAAAATGTTTTAAAATGCATTTTACACTATTTAATTGTTTTGCAATCATTAATTTTCAAATGAAAGAATTGACAAAAACAAAAAATTTAGCGAAAAAAAGTTGAACATCAAAAATTTTCAAAAATTCAAAAGACATGCTAAAAATGATTCTTACTTTCAAAATTTCTTCAAACATTGGTTGTCAACTAATTACACTTTTAGACTCGATATTCACCGATTTGTACAAAACTAAAAGGGAACGCTCATCAAAAGATAATTACCAGAAATACCATGTTTGGTGCCAATCGGATCAACCATCTACGATATTCTGAATGATTTATTCTGTTCAAAATAAATAATTTCAGGGCTATTTAGAAAAATATTAAAACACTTGAAAAATATGCCAATTTTTAAATTAACTAATTCTCACAAAAAAAACATTTTTTTTAAAATCCTTAATTTTTATGTTTGATTTTTTTTCGTATGTTTTTAATGACAAAAAAACCCTAACTGAGTAATGATTTTGTTTTTCGGAAAAAAAAAAAGAAATTTTACCCAATAAAACTTACTGGAAAAATATCTCAACAACTAATGGTCCAAGGTACAAAATTTAAAAAATTATACATTTGTGAAATTTTATGATTCTTTGGAAAAATAATTTTAAGATTTTAAATCAAGACTAACATTTAAAATGGGCATGAAATTGAATATTTTGCTCTTATGAAATGTTAGTTTTGATTCCAAAATTTTCAAAATATTTTTTTCGAAAAGATCATAAAATTAATATAAAAATAGATATTGGCATTTTAAAAATGGGAGCTGTTTGGATGAGACCAATTATTTTTTGCAGTTTTTTTTTTATTTACTGTATTTCAGCAACCAGAGGTCCAATCTTCAATGTATCTTAAGCAATTTTGTTGGTTATTTTCTCAACCTTTCGAAAAAAAAATTACAGCATTGGACAATCATAGAAATCAAATACTAGAATTTTTCAGGTAAAACTACATTTTAAGTGGTTTTATCTTGAAAATGGTGCACTCTATAAAAAAATATGTAAACTACTTTTCGATTACAAATTTGATTTCACATGAAAAATTGAAGAAGTTATTTTTTTTTTCAAGTAAAATTTCTATTTTTACAAAATAAAACATATTTACAATAATCATAGTTCGGCGGCAACATTTTTGCCCATTCTTTTATTTTGTCCCCTAAAATAAAATCAAAAATCAAAATTTAAAAACAAATTACGAAAAAAAATCAATTAAAAAAAAACAAAAAAATGTCTGTGTAGCATTTTTCAGAATAGCTGAAGACACCAAATTGATCGAAAAATGTTTCAAAAGTTATATATTTTCGTACCATTTTTGTATGGAAAACTTCAAAAATTATATGGAGCCTTGTATGGGTAAAAAAAATGGTTTCTTTTGTCATAGGGAAGGCCTCCAGTATGTTTGTGCCGATTAAAAAATAAAATTGAAATCCATTTTCGGTTTTGATGGAAGATTGCTCACCTTTTTTAAATGTTGAGAGTTTTTCATTCCAATGCTTTTTAAAGAATAAAAACATTAGTTGAAAATTATTATTTTTTTGCAATTCCGTCATGAAAACACTTAATTCTTGTCATTCTCGAGTGATGAAAACTTCAGCACTTGTATCGAGATAGTAGTTTATGCAACAAGTTGCAAAAAGAGGATTATTCCAGCACGAGTCGTACATTGCGTGAAATTTTAAGTCAAATTTTCAATTTTTTGTCAATAAATCGTTTAAATCAACAAAGTGTTGAAAAGTGTTACTTTTCGAAACAAGTGCTGAAAAGTTCAACTTTTCAGCATTCATTTCAGCGCTGAAAAGTAGAACTTTTCAACATTTATTTTGAAAATTCCATTCAAAAAGCGTTTTTCAAAACTCGGTAAACCTCGTTGGATAAATGTACGACTCGTGCTAAAAAATCTTCATTTTGCAACTAGTTGCATAAACTAGTATTTTGACGATTCTCTAGATTAAAGCACGTCTATTAAAGTTTTTTAACCAAATTAAAATTTATATATTAAACATAACACCTTTTTAAATTTAATTCTCCTTTTATCCCACCATGCCACCTGACAGAACGCGCCACCCGTCAAAAAACGTGAACCGGGGGAAAACAATAACATGCCAAACAGCAATATCTGTGGCGTCCAGCGAACAATTTCACCACACATTGCTGCATTGTTGTGCTGCCGCCAGAGGGGGGTGGCAATTCCGGAAACGGCTGGACGATGGGAGGGGGGCGGGGGCGTGGTTCGTCCCGCTAAATTTAGTGGCGCTTCCGATCAGTGACTGGTCCAATTGTTATCTGATAGCACGCCGCCCCTCTCATTTTTTTGTTGTGGGGGGCCACCGTGCAAAAGTTTCGCGAATTGAGCGAAAAAAAAAATAACGCAAAAGCGGCCTCCGGTCTGCCAGCCATCCATAAGCTAAAATAACACACACTTGCACAAACTCACGTGGAAATCATTTTGCGTTTGATCGATGTGGTGGAAAAGGGGGACGGGGGGGGGGGGAGGTTGGGGAAAAACCGGAGAAAAAAAACATGACGAAAATCCCTCACTTTGCAAATGAATGAAAGCTAAGCGATTATAATTTTGCTCTGATTTTGACATATTAACATAAACAGGATTCATGGGGAGTGTTTTTTTTTTCCTGGTGGTGGAGAAACTTTTTTGATCGGGAAAAGAACCAACAGTGCTTTCAAGTTTAGTGAGCTCCGTTGTTTTCAAATATAATTCAAAAATAGTTTGTGGGATGACCTTTTACTTTTCATAGGCTGATTATTTTGCAATATTTATTTTTATTTTTTTGACAAATAAACAAGCAAAAAATGGTTGGCATTTTTTAAGTGTAACCTTTTATTCACTCAATTCTTAATCAATTTATACTTACAAATTTTGCCAAAGACACCAAATCGATCAGATAGCCAAAAGGAAACACTCACGTTTCACGCAAATTAAAAAACAAAATCAGAAAATATTCTCATTATTGGGAGAATTGCTCTAGTACTATAATTCGAACCACCAAATTTGACCATATTTTAGGTTTTATTTATTTATTCATTTGTTTTATTTTTGATTTGAATATTTCTATAATTATTAGCTTTGAAATCGTCGTGATCGTGCACGTCGATTTTTAGCCAAATTTTGTTAAGGACGCAATTTTGTGCAACTTTCAATGCCTCACCTTTTGACCTTTACAGATCATAAAAATTAGATTTCAATCCTAAGGTATTCAAAAAAAACGTGAAAAACTTATTCATATAAGAGAAGATTCGATCTGATCGTGCAATCTTGACACACCCTGAAAATTGCTGTAAGTCCGACAAATGTCCGAAGGAAATTTGGCCAGCTGCAGTTTGACACACGTGCATGCCCGACTATTGTTAACAATTGTAGTTATATTTCGGGACTCCGGCAACCAAATTCAACCAAACTTCGGGACAATGCACAGAATGGTCAGCCAAACAAAACGTGTTTGTTATTGTTTACATCGCGTGCTCTAGTTTGTGTTTATTCAAGGTCAAACATTAAAACGCGTTTTTCTCGGAACGTCAAAAAGCGAAAGTAGGACAATAGAACACGATAACGTTGAAATGAAAAAAAAAATAAAAAATAATGTAAAACGCAGTTTTTCGAACAAATTGCAGTTTTACTGTACCCTGTTATCGACAGACATTGAGAAGCAAAATTTTCCACCAGCACAAATTTCAACTTTCCACCCCAACAAAAAAACGCCATTAATTGATCGTTGCCACAGTCGGGCTGATGAACAAATGATTTTAATTAATTGATTTGTGTGCATTGTGTGCATATATCGTCGAGGGGAGGGCCCGGCCGGGGGTGGCTCCATTTCTGGTTTTGAAGTGCGCATTTGAATGAACCCCTTCATTTTTTCCCTCCTTCTCCTTCTCCTCGTTGAAGTTGTGGGTGGAGTGACTGGTTCCGAGGTTTGGCACGTACATCAGCAGCAGCAGCAGTTTCCCCCGATGTGGTGTTCCCTTTTTGAGTGTGAGAAAGGGTAAAAAATTACCTCAATAGCGAAACTAATTAATTAAAATTTTCAACCGAACCGGAGGAGATGTATTTCCCGGGCAATACTTTACAACCATGGAAATCTGGAAACTCACTCTCTTCCCGCCTCATTGCTCGTATTTCCTCATTTTTAGAAAAGGTTGTGCAGAGTGCTGTGTGCGTCTACAGCACGTCACCCCCACCTATACACCCAACGATGTTTGTACATACACACCTGTGTGCAACCACACCGTGCCGGGGGAAGCTTCGGTGGAAAATTGCACCCCAATTCCCAACCCACCAACTCTGCTCCCGCACAACTGCTGCACCTGACGTGTGCACAGCATCTAATAAAATTCATTACAAAACTCGGTTTCAACTCGATTGAGTTTCGCATAGCGTCTGTTAATTAAATTTCTATTGAAAATATTTTATTTCATTCCATACCCAGTCAGCTTCCGTTCTCATTTTCCAACCGCCATCATCAACGGCAGGTGCAGTTCAGAGCATTTTCCACGGGAAAAGAGAGTGAAAAAGGGAGGAAGGGAGGAAAACGAAGTAGTGACACGCTGGTTTTCCGTTTCATTATCAGTTTTCATTTTGTAAATTTAGTATTAATCTAATTAAGCAACATCATGCGAACCGACAAACTGTGGGAGGCTGTGCATTTCACTGCCAGGTAGTGGAGCAGCACACTTGTTGGTTTCGTAATGAGTTTCGTGCCTGAATGGCTCGGATGGTTGCGATTGTTCCCATAAAATGCCAGCGGTTGAGGTAATATTGAGCTTGGATAATTAAGAAGAATTGATTGAAATCCAGGGGGATAAATTGTAAATCAATTTTATCAGAAACAAAATCTCTATTGTATTGTATTATAAATTCAGAATGAAAAACAATTTTTGCTATCTAAATAAACTATTCAAAATCAAGCATTTCTTCACGAAAACCGGAAATGGAATTAATATCTATATATTGATTTGCTTGAAACTTTTTGGGGGGCTATGGCCAAATAAGGCATTTTGTGTCAACATTTAAAATCAGAACGAAAGTTGTCGATCTCTTGAACTATCATAAAATGGAGGCTTATTGGAAAACACTGAGAAAACATAAATTATCTCAATTCAATTCTCAGCAATGCTATATCACAGTAACTATTTGTTCAATATTCAAAATACAAAAGCGGAAATCTTTGAGATTTTTCACAGCAGCACTGTACACCAAAAAAACATTTTTATCTGGAATTAACCTTCAAATGTATTTAATCGAAAAAAATCGAACATGAATTTACTTTTACAAAGCAATTTTGTAAATTTTGTTTCAAGTACGCCATCAAATCGGGCGTCCTATTTTACATAAAAATCCCTTTAACACCAAATTTCCAAACCATCACCATTTCAGGCTGCAAATTATTGAAAAACAAGTATTTTTTCGAATGTTCGGATTCGTAAATGAAAATGTTTTAGGTACCGTAAACTGGGATGACTTTAATAGGTTTTTCAAATGCCCGTCAAATTAATATCTCAACATTTTTGAAAATTTTGAGTATGAAAGCATTAAAGGTTACTTATTATCGAACATATGTGCAAAAATGTGACTGTTCCAATGGATGTATCAAAATTAGTGGCCTGATCAAATTTCTATCAATGTCACCCCTGGCTATTAAAGTCACCCCAGTTTACGGTACCCTAGGGGTCGTGCATAAACCACGTGGTCTCCTTTGGGGGGGGGGAGGGGGTCCGAATTCCGACCTAAAAAAACCATGAAAAGTCATGGGGGGGAGGGGGGGGGTCGACGGCTGACCACGTGGCCTTTCAAAAAAAATCTTTTCTTTAAAAAAAAAACAAAAAAATACGCGCTTTGAGTTTACTTATATGCATACATTTTTTGTTACACTTTAAAACCATACAATTATTGTGTTTAGAATTATTACTTATATTTCAATGTCACAATATTTTCCAATTCAATATTTAATTATATATTTCGGCAGATTCATATCAATACTTTGAGCCTGTTATTGAATGAACACTTTTTAATACTCATGTAAGTACGTCTTACAAAAGTTTAAAAGTTGTTAAAAAATAAAGTGACATTATCCAAAGTTAATATACCCAGAAAAATGCGTACCAAAATGCGTACCAAAATGCAAACAAAATTTCATTTTTTTGTTGATGGTATCTTGTAGCTAAAAATGTGCTTGCAAATTTGCATTGAAAGTAGATGTAGTCTTCGATAGTTCTATTTTCGAACAGCTTAAAAAATAAATATTGCTGACAATTTTATAAGATTTTCGTAACAAGGCAAAAGACTAAATATGTATTACAAATGAAGTGTCTAAAAATGATTCTCTGCGAAAAAAAAATATTTTCAAAATCTTAGATCTCAGCTAATTACCGTAGCTGGTCCTATAAGTGATCGAATAATCTTTATCGAAAGATTTCCTTTTGTCACTTAAAACAAACTCAAGATATCTTGTATCTCCTCTCTCTTGCAATATTTTTTTAAGTACAAAGAAACTAAAAACCCCAATTTCAGGATTATCTCGCAAAATTTCAGTTTCACTACCTCATTTGCAAGTGAAACGTCTATCATTAAAAAATAACCAGGAACGAAAAAACGAACGATACATACTTTAAGATTCACCAAACAAATTGAAGAATAATTTGGTCTAAAATGTATTCCTTATTTCATGGATTACACAGTTCGGATTGTTAAATTACATAACATTTCATAAAATACACGTTGACTATCCATCGGCAAAGTTGTAGGTATTTTTTTTTGAGTTTTTTTTTATGTTAATAGGGACTATCTCTTGAGCCAAAGAGAAATATGGGCATACATTTTAGATTTTTAGAGAAAAAAACGAGCTTCAAGCAAACATTGTTTTTTTTTCTTGATCAATTTAAAGATAAAAAAATAGGGGCGAAAGGTGCCCTTTCCTGAAAATATTAGTTTTTCTTTAAGCTGAGAAAATATACTATACCCTCAACTTCATATTTGAGATAAAACCACTCAAATATATAGACACGTTAAATTAATTTAAGTTTTAAAGAGTTACTTAATTTTCAAATGCCGATATCAATTTGTGAAATAAATTTGAATACAATGCCGTTAAAGATCAACATAAATAAAACTCCTTAAAAAAGATGGAACGGTATTTTCAACTCGCTGGTTCCCGGGCATAACTCAACCAACCGGGACATTTTTTTGAGTGAATTATAAGGACATCTAGATGATCCTTAAACTTTGCAGAACTCGATTTGATAACATCTGTAATTTATGCGATCAAAAACGTCGTTCCAACTTTTGTTTGCTCTAGTAAAAAAAATCGCCCGAAAATCCGCGGAGACAAGCCCGAAAACCTGCGAGTTTAAGTTACCGTCCCAACGTTTTAGGGAGGCTTGGGCATCCGTGTATATTGGACATGCGTTGGGCGTCCCAGTGTTAATAACTTCAAAGATATTGAAAAGATTGAAAAAATAACTTATATTTAATATTTTTTTTATTTTTTTTGAGGTAATATCTCAGCAACCAAAAGTGGGATCAAAAATCTTAAATCGTAGATAATTGCCTATTAAAACAACTGAAAAAAAATGTAAAATCCATTCCAAATATTAGCTTAATCTTTTTTTAAATTCATCAAAACACGTAGTCGATAGCAAATTCAATTTAAAGTAAGAGTAAGACTTAAACAATTTGGATGTCCATGACTAAAAGAATGATTTTTAGCGCGTTGTCTACAACTTTGCCAAAGACACGAAATCGATTTTTTCGATTATTTTCACATAACTTTTGTTTGTACAGCCGAGCAATTCTATACAAAATCGGTCTTTATTCATTAATTTTAATTTTTGATTTTTTTAATCCGTCTAAAACTTTTTTGGTGCCCAAGCCATTTTGCATCATAAGTTTGTCCATATAGTTTTCCATACAAATTTGGCAGCAATAAAAATTTAAAAATCTGTATCTTTTGAAGAAATTTTTGGTCGATTTGGTGTCTTCGGCAAAGTTGTAGGTATGGATAAGGAACGGAATCGACGTAACACCTTATAACAGGGGTGCCCAACCTTTTGGCCCTGCGGGCCAAATTTGATTTTTCTGAAGCAGTGGCGGGCCGGAACTAATGATTGATAAAAGTTAAAAAAGTGAACAATTTTTTTTTTTCATTATTATTTTTGGTTCCTGTTAAAGTAAACAAATTAAAAACTATTGGCGCGAATTTAATTAATAATTCTGATATTTAGAAAGAAATACTCAGAAAACTTTCAAAAATATGTTAATTTGTTATTTTGAATTCTTTAAAATTATTTTGTAATTGTTTTTGCCAATTGCGATTAAACACCCTGATATTCAATTTCCATTGGCCGTTGCAAGTTTTTTAAAGTTTTATTTCCTCAACACAATATAAAAATTTCAATGAGGCATCATCAGTTTTATTGTAACAAAATTTGGATTCAAATTTTCTTTACAAAAAAAAAACACTTTTGCGTTATTGTGCACATTGTGCACCTTTTTTCACATATTTTACAAAATATTTTAAAATGATTCGAACTACACACAAAATTTAAACAGTGTATTTAATAGCTTTCAATTCATTATTCTTCAAATTTCTATGAACTATTGAAGTGTATGGAAAAAAAAGTTTTTCTGCACCCTGATTTCTTGACTATTTCGTGACTTTGTTTTTTTAATATTTTTAAAATATTCGTAGCGATCTTTATTTTAAGCATGATTAATATGCTTTTCAAAGCTGTTTTTCAGACAAATCTTTATCACCGAAAAGTTGTTCTGGAAAATACATCATTTTTTGATTACTCATTCATTAAAAAAACAATTTTATTTTTTTTCAAAAAATTCTCCAATTTGAAGGTATAAACAGCTTAAAATTTTAATTAAGTGCCTCTCTGTACATTTTTTAAACAGCTATCAAAGTTTTTTCATATACAGTGGACTCTCTCGTTGTCGATGTTGAAGGGACCGTCGAGAGCGGGAGTTATCAAATTATAGAACGAAAAATCAAAGCAATCTATTTGAAGGGACTGAAAAAATTATTGACAGCTGGAGCAATATTGATATCGAGAAGATCGACAGCCAGAGAGTCCACTGTATATTTTTTTTACAAAAAAGATAATTTTGTTATCTTGTGCTATTTTTCAGACAAAAATGATTCTGAAAATATCAATACAGAAATGAAAGAATTAAATTCATACATAAAGAATGTTTAAATTTGAAACAGAAACATTAAAAAAGAAACTAAAAGCAAAATTAAAATTGAACAAGAAACATTTGTTTTGCCAAAAAGCAAAAAAAAAACTTAAATATTCCTAACTAAATGTTTGTTATTAATATGTGAAAATTTGATCTCAAGTTAATTTTTTTAATTAGGCAACTCAACTTATTTATTCCTTAAGAGCCAGTCATAGAACTCTTTTGGAAAGGACGCTGCGGGCCGGATGAAATGGCTTCACGGGCCGGATCCGGCCCGCGGGCCGGACGTTGGGCAGGCCTGCCTTATAATGTGGCCCTCTTAAACCTTGCGGTTTCGTCAACGGATCCACAGGCGTGTATCGTTCTTTTTGCGACAAGACTCCGCCTCCCGGGTCTCCTAAGTGTGAAGGTATGGCACGGGGAGAGGGCACCGAATACCTCTATTTACACTTAGAATTTATTTGCGTTCGCCTCGGGAAATGGTATGGATAAGGACTAAACTGAAAAAAAATGATAAATGGTAATTAATTTTGCTGATTTTTAATTCCACTTTTTGTCACTAAAACATGATTTGCAAAAAAACACTATTTTTATTTTTTTTTATTTTTCCAACTTTTCAGAAATTTCCAGAACAAGCAAAAAATCTTTGTTTGAGTTATGAATTTTTGAATCATTACTGATTAAAAAAAAACGAAATATTGACCGCAACTTAATTTCAACTTAATTTTTCGATTTAAAATCGAATTTGCAATCTAAAAGTACATTAGTGAAATTTTCATAAAGTGCGCCGTTTATAAGTTATAGCTGTTTTTAGGTAACTTTTTGAAAAATAGTTGCAGTTATTTATTTAAAGAAATTAGTGCCCATGTTTGCCCAATTTTGAAAAAAAATATTTTTGAAATGCTGAGAAAATTCTTTATATTTTGCTTTTTTTGAACTTTGTTGCTGAGATATTGCCATGCAAAGATTTAAAAACAGAAAAATGGATGTTTACTAAGTCTTACCCAAACAACCCATAATTTTCTTATGTCGATATCTCAGCAACTAATGGTGCGATTTTCAATGTTTATGAAAAAAACTTTCGTAAAATTTTCCGATCTTTTCGAAATCAATATTCTCAAAAAAATTAAATTAAGACTAACATTTCAAAAGGTCGTAATATTGAATGTTTGCCCCTGTCTCTGATTCTTGTATGGAGAAAAAAATTACACAGCTCGACTTTTTTTGGACACACTGAATCATTGGAATCAATCATGCTTAATTTAAAAGAAAAGTTGCTTTAGCTTTTAAGTGAATTTCTGTTTTTTTATATATTATTAAATTGGTTTTAATGGTGTTACAGCACCTACACAAATTAAAATGTTTTCTTTTTGACCCAATGTCACCCCCTCTAAAACGTGATTTTGAGTTAATTTTAAAACGATTGGCATTTATGAACGGTGTGATTATACTAGCCATATTCTGGGAAAATGTTGGTCAATCATTCAGGAATATTCCCCAACATTATTTATTTCGATATAATTTGAAATGTTTTTATTGTGTTGAAATAACAACAGTAATATCGTTTTTTTAACAAAAGTCACCACAACTGACGGTATACCATTTGTGGATAAACATTTTTGAAATCTATACTTATTTTGCTTTTTTTAAAAAAGATTTTTCACCTGGAGGAAAAAGCCACGTGGTCATATAGGGGGGGGGGGGGGGGGTTGGCGTGAAACCACGAAAAACCATGAGGGGGGAGGGGGGGGTCAAAAATTCTGGAAAAAAAGGCCACGTGGTTTATGCACGACCCCACTAAAACTTATCAAAAAAAAATCGGAATAACAGGTTTTGGGCAAAAATATCACTTAAATGGTCAAAACTTGAGTAAGGGTTGCCAGATCTTCGAACTATTTTTATAACTTTTTTTTCCAAACACATTTTTATTGTTTAAACTTTGATTTTTGAAAATCTTGGTTGCAAGACAACCTTAATCCTTTTTAACAGTCGAAAGAAGTATCAATAAATTTCAATGTAGTTGTTTTTTGTCACATTTAAATATTTTTGCTTTCACAAAAATTTAAAAAAAGAATGTTGTTGAAATTTGCCGCCTTTGGTTGTAAGATGCATAACACAAAAATGAAGCTTACTTACTTTCTTTTCTGAGTCGATATGTGTAAACGAAGGTATGCTTAGGAAGCGTATTTAAGAAGTTAATTTTTCGAGCGTTTTTCTAGCTTCTCCTCAGCGAGGAATACAAAACCAAAGAATATTTAAAAAAATGTATCTGTTGGTAAAACTCCACTTCAAAACTAGATGTTCTTAAGTCTGCTTCAATTGAAGGTTTCTTTGTAATGGTCTTTTTTTATGTACAAAAATATCTACCAAAAAGGTGCTCACAAGTTACAAGATTTAAATATTGATTGACTGTTAAACAATTTTTGAAAACGTTGTTCATTCTACATCGTGACGCTCGTGATTGAAAGCAAATTTGACTATATTCCTCGTTAGTTTTGGACCTTTTTTTGCATTGAAAACAAAGATCAGTAAAATAATTAATGCTTGCTGTTTTTCCCGTTTAGCGTTTCAAACTGTTCAAAATGCCAGTGAAGTGAAGCCATAAAAAAAAGGTCCAATGAGTGTTTTTGCTAAATTTTGTTTCTATGGCTTTTCCCGATAAAACCACCCAAAAGTGCCATATAAATTAAGATATTTGCAGGTTTGATAAATGGGTTTCGTTTCAGCCACCACAAATTGACACACACTCTCTCTCTCTCTCTGGTGCCTATTTCGACCATTAGGCAATAAAATTGACTACTGTTTTAGATCCGCGGCCAAATGCCTTTATCCGAGGAGCGGAGATTATGGCCGGCTTAACTTTGTGATCGATTACTTGGTCATAAATCGATTTGTGGTGGCCGCCTGGGTGGTCTGCTGCGCGATAATGGCCGCCACTTCCGGTCGTCGTTTAAGGATTATAGTTTTGGAGGGCTTTGCCATTTTGGGAAAATGCGGAGCACATTTTGGAAAAAACGAGGTGTTTGGCATTTGCTAAATTAAGTGGTCAGCACCGGTCGCTAATCACTAAAAATCATAAGCACACCGATTATTTGTTTGCATTTGGCGCGTTCCGGAAAACCTATGGAAAACGGCTTGCCCCCTCCCCTTCTCCTCTCTGACTCTCTAATGACCCGCATGAAAGGCTACACAAACAGGACCGGAAAGTGTTTGGCATTAAAATATCATCGACCAAAAACTAATGTTTGGTGGCGATAACTTTTGCAAAACCGAACTGAGGGAGAGAGAAAGAGAGAGAGATAGTTCGCGGTTGTTAGTCACTACTAATAATTTGCTTGTTGACAATAGAAGGACGCTTCCGGATTTGTTCACGCGATTTGCCCCGGACCGTTTCCGCCTTGCCGTTGTGCAAGCAAACCGCACAACATCCTCCGTTGACCTCCCCATCCCCACCAAGTGGGTGTGGACAATCCCGGAAATCCAGACGCATTCATTTGGTGATTGGGATCTAATAACTGTAATTATTATTAAAACATAATCACTCAATCAGCGCCACAGCGCCAAACCGGGGTTTTGCCAAACCGAGCACACACACACGTGTCACTTTTGTGGCCCTTGAGCCCAGGCGTTATTATTATCGGTGACAATACCCGCCGGGATTTCGACTGAGAACACGCGCGCAAATAATTGCGGTCGCGTAATTGTTTCGTGACAGAGTGGGACAATTAGGATTTGCATTGTGCTTGAAAAGGATTGTTAGCGTTTTTTTTTTCTAAAATATACTTAAAATTTATTTCAAGTGAATTTCTACTAATTTTCAACAATTTAAAAAATAATGGCCTTTAAAAACAATTAGGATGTTGAAAATTTTAAATGCATTTTAAAATTATGGTTTCAAATTTTGTTTTATGCAAAAAAAATGGGATCACAAGATTTTGCAACTGATACGGTACTTCTTACGGTACTTCAAAGCATAATCTCACAAATATTTAAAAAAAATAATAAAAAATGAGCCTAAAATTTAAAATTATTCTGATTCTTTTATCTAAAATCAAAACATTCTTCAACTTAAATATCCATAAGTTCAATTGTTTTTAAGAACAAAATTTAAAAAAAAATGTGATTGAAAATTTCAAAAAAATAATAATTTAAAGATACAACATAATATGAAAAAAAAATCAAAAAGAATGCGAAAGTTATTTTTTTTTCAAATCTTCAATGAACCAAAAAGCTAAGTGGTTTGAGTTTTTTTTAGTTAAAGTCCCTGTAAAATTTATTAATCTAATGATGGATAAAATGAATACAACGTGAGAAAATAAAAAAATGCTTTGAATATTTTTTTACTGTTTAATTTGGTTTAAGAAACAATACATTTTTTTTGTATTGATGTATATTAATGTTTTCTTAAAAAATAACTTGCCCTAGTGAACAGTAGGCTTAGGGATTTTTAACCCTCTACAACCTAACCGCGCCTTTAGACGGGCTTCGATCTAAAAAATCACCAAAAATCAATTTTCAACCAATATTTGATCTTTAAAAAGCATTGGAAAGAAGAACTCTTTAAATTTTAGAAAATTTTAGGGTTGGATGTTTGGCTTGTTTTATGTAACTTTGCCAATGTTTTAAAAAATGTAATTTTTCTAGGGGTCAACTTTGGCTGTGTTTTTTTTTAACTAACATTTCCTATAAGAATGTAGTAATTTTTGTAGTGTTCCAGACTATGTCTATACGCATTTTTTTACAATCTAAATGATGATTCTGCTACTTTATAGCAGAAAATGTGAAAACAAGCAAAACATTGAAAAGTGACTGTAAAAATGTGAAAAAAAAAAATAGATAGGCAAAATGTATAATTTTATATTAGGTGGTAGAATAGGCCAAATACTACCAAAAACAAACATAACCTAACAAAAAAAAATGCAAATAAAAATACTAAAAATAAAACAAGAAAAACATAACACAAGAGTAGTAAAGTTTTTCGTAGAAATTTTTTTTCTCTAAATGACCTTCTGAACAAGGGAAAATAAAAAATTTCGAAAAAAAAATTTGGCAGTAGAGGGTTAAGTTTAAAAATTCCAATTTTTAGGGGGACCATAAAGGCCAATTATTTCGCAGAAATTTCACGGAACGTGACAAATATTAAAATTGCAGAAAGTACTTTATATACTTCACTTTAAATTATTCTTAAATCAACTGTAATTTTGACACTTAAAAGAAAATCTTTTATAAATGGTAAAATTTGTGTCAACGTATTCGAATAATAAAGCTAAGAAGTGTTTTCTGATACGCTTATACGTTACCTATTTTACATTGTAGAGAATTGCAAATCAAAACAAGATTCAACTGTCTTGTCTAAACATCATCACCACACATTAAATTTCGTGAAAATTACACAACAATCAGAAAAAAATCTAAAATATTCTGTAAAGGCATAATTTTCAAAATCAAAAATAATAAAATAAAGTAAAAATTCAAAGTCAAATTGTTGTTGCAGGGAATAAAAATATGATTAAATAGTGTAAGTATCCGAAAAAAGTCTCAATTGAATTTTCGGTCTTGCAATATCGACTCAGAGAAAGCCTACTGTATGTACTGAATGTTACTTTTACAAGCATTATTCGAATAAATTTTAGCAATCTTTAAGAACTAAACTCAATACATTTGTTAAGTGAATGTTAAAAAAGGTTTGATTTAAAATCTTCAAAATAATAAAATAATCACAGAGATTTATCATGTACATAAAACTTCACAAACAAAAAGAGTATATATTGAAAAGTTTTTAGCGATTTTTAAAAGATGTTTTTGTGTGAAAAGATTTATTACATCAGCTTAAACGTTCTAACTGACTCGAGCCAGGGGTGTCCCTAAAATCCATATTTTTTGCTGTCACCCTAATGCTACAGCTTGTTTTTCTTTTTCGTTCGCCGCAAAGTATTTTTTTTTTTTTCGAATGGTAAGAACTTTTGTAAAGTTTCAAAGATAATCTCTACACATATCGCTTCCAAACTAACTTACCACAACTTACTGACAAACCAAACGTGTCGGTAATTTAAAATCCAATTCCTGCCGTCAGATTTGCCGTCCATGACCACAGGGCGTCGAAAATTCGGATCCTATACCAATACGTCCGACGTCACCAAGTAACATGACACTGAACTGGTCCACCGTCGCCACCAGCAAGAAGCAAGACATTTCCTCGTTAGGCCACATGGCTCAGCTCCCGTCGAGTTGAGCACCACCCGACACTCTCCGGCGGCGATGGCCAGCGGTTTTTCTGGGGTGTCCTCGATGGCGGCGTTCGAGTCGACGACGACGTCCTCCACTTGAAATTCTCACCATCCGAAAACGGTTCATTGTGGAACGTAATACACCTTCATTAGTGAGAAATAGTTCTCGTGCTGAATAGAAAGTTGATGATGATAATGATGATGAAGCGTGGTTGAATAAGCTTGTCCCTCTCTGTCGGACGGTGATGGCCCCCCGATGCCAAAGCGGGGGAGGAGTGGGGGTCTCCAAAAGTTCCCTTCCCTTCATCCTCCCACCCAACGTCCTCCCAGGAAGTCGTCATGAATGGCCAGCTCAGTTGACTACCAGGACACTATAGGACACCAAGGACAAACACGGCTGATGCTGAGCTATGCTGATACACCAGAAAGAGGAGACACTCTCCCACCCTCCCTTCAACTCTGAACCTCGAATCCTCGGATAATGAGAGGACGTTAATTCCGGCGCTATTCTCCGATGCGTTCTCACCACATTCCTGAGCTGTGGCGTTGGAGGGCCCCCAGGATGCACCTCTTGAAAAGTCGGACTACCTTTCGGGACGGACGGACACAGGACATTGTTATTTGAACATCCAAGAGCTGAGCTGGAGGTATTTTGGACTGTTTGATCAAAAGACTTGGAGGAGCGTCGGCGTCGTCGTCGTCGTCCAACCGGACGAGATTAGGTTTAATTGCAAGGGGTTTTATTTTCTGGGCGATAATTAGAGAAAATGTCAGGGCAGCTTTTGCTCCTGGTTTCGGTGATATCTGAGCCGCTCGAGGATGATGGGATGCAAGCTGCTTTTGGGGGCGAACTTTGATGAAATTGCAGAAATTTTACCCGATGCAGCAACAGTGACGTCCAATTTGAGGAAAATTAAGGAAATGTTTCGGCAATGGAATTTATTTTTTGTTCTGGATGTTGAGCATCTGCTCAGCAATGGAATTTATTCTGGATACGATTCTTCTTGCAATTACTAAACTGAAGGTAAATGCAGCAAATTCCATGTCAAAGCAGCAAAATTCTAATCTGAAGGAAACAAAAATTGTTGTTTTTTGTTTTTTGTTTTTTGTTTTTTGTTTTTTGTTTTTTGTTTTTTGTTTTTTGTTTTTTGTTTTTTGTTTTTTGTTTTTTGTTTTTTGTTTTTTGTTTTTTGTTTTTTGTTTTTTGTTTTTTGTTTTTTGTTTTTTGTTTTTTGTTTTTTGTTTTTTGTTTTTTGTTTTTTGTTTTTTGTTTTTTGTTTTTTTGTTTTTTTGTTTTTTGTTTTTTGTTTTTTGTTTTTTGTTTTTTGTTTTTTGTTTTTTGTTTTTTGTTTTTTGTTTTTTGTTTTTTGTTTTTTGTTTTTTGTTTTTTGTTTTTTGTTTTTTGTTTTTTGTTTTTTGTTTTTTGTTTTTTGTTTTTTGTTTTTTGTTTTTTGTTTTTTGTTTTTTGTTTTTTGTTTTTTGTTTTTTGTTTTTTGTTTTTTGTTTTTTGTTTTTTGTTTTTTGTTTTTTGTTTTTTGTTTTTTGTTTTTTGTTTTTTGTTTTTTGTTTTTTTTTTTTTGTTTTTTGTTTTTTTTTTTTTTTTTTTTTTTTTTTGTTTTTTTTTTTTTTTTTTTTTTTTTTTTTTTTTTTTTTTTTTTTTTTTTTGTTTTTTTGTTTTTTGTTTTTTGTTTTTTGTTTTTTGTTTTTTGTTTTTTGTTTTTTGTTTTTTGTTTTTTGTTTTTTGTTTTTTGTTTTTTGTTTTTTTTTTTTTTTTTTTTGTTTTTTGTTTTTTGTTTTTTGTTTTTTGTTTTTTGTTTTTTGTTTTTTGTTTTTTGTTTTTTGTTTTTTGTTTTTTGTTTTTTGTTTTTTTTTTTTTGTTTTTTGTTTTTTTTTTTTTGTTTTTTGTTTTTTGTTTTTTGTTTTTTGTTTTTTGTTTTTTTTTTTTTGTTTTTTGTTTTTTGTTTTTTGTTTTTTGTTTTTTGTTTTTTGTTTTTTGTTTTTTTTTTTTTGTTTTTTTTTTTTTTTTTTTGTTTTTTGTTTTTTGTTTTTTGTTTTTTGTTTTTTGTTTTTTGTTTTTTGTTTTTTGTTTTTTGTTTTTTGTTTTTTGTTTTTTGTTTTTTGTTTTTTTGTTTTTTGTTTTTTGTTTTTTGTTTTTTGTTTTTTGTTTTTTGTTTTTTGTTTTTTGTTTTTTGTTTTTTGTTTTTTGTTTTTTGTTTTTTGTTTTTTGTTTTTTGTTTTTTGTTTTTTGTTTTTTGTTTTTTGTTTTTTGTTTTTTGTTTTTTGTTTTTTGTTTTTTGTTTTTTGTTTTTTGTCCCAGAACAGAGTTGAGATTGTACCAGGCTTACAAATTGCTATATACAATCAAAATTATAGTCATTTTTACTTTTTCAATTTTACCTAAAATTTAATAAACTGTAAAACGAAATTGCGCTTTTGCTTGAATTTGATAGTTAAAACGATATTATTATGAAAAACTTAACTAATATTTTGTGTGTTGCATTTCTTCGCAGAAAAACTACATAAATTATTCCTATCCAAGCATTCATCAAATCAAATATAACTTTTTCCACCAACCACCGACCACACAACTGATTCACACTTTCCATCGTTAATTTACCGAGAAAGTAATTCAACCATTCAGTTCACC
The DNA here is from genome assembly GCF_016801865.2 of Culex pipiens pallens. NCBI lineage: Eukaryota > Metazoa > Arthropoda > Insecta > Diptera > Culicidae > Culex > Culex pipiens. The sequence goes on along the minus strand of NC_068938.1, from coordinate 13,170,936 downwards.
TTTAGACTATACCTCATACACACACACCTGCTGGCTCCGAACAAAACTCTGCTAATGAATTCCATGTAATGCTATTTGTTTTTCACTTTGTATCTAATTAGTAACTCTTTCCTGTGTTCGTGCCCAGAAGTAAAAAGGAAGTTGGAGGACCACCTGACTGCTCATTCTTTTTCCATCACCCTCTGAGTTTGTTCCGGATCTGGGTTCTCATCCCAAGCGCCCAGATTTGTCCCGAGAACGGTTAAGCGTTTCTCCCTTTGAAGCCTCAACAACTCAAACCCGGGGGTGACGATCCTCCAGAACCAGCTGACAAGTGCACGAGGGCGTGTTGGAAACTTTTACACACATGAAAGCATTTGGGATAGGGGTCCTCACTCAGCACACACACACATATCAGTAGCAGCAGCACACCTTTCCTCCCAATTGTAGTCCCCGGGCAGCCAAGATGAAAGAGTATCCCCTTTTTCTTCCTTTGTCGTCCTTAATTATGTCGCCTCGCTGGCTGGCTGGCTGCCACCGACTGGCCAATCGTTTGGAACCGGCGACAAAAGTCCCTCTGGCCTCTATAAATATCCCGGGCTGACATCCCTAGCCGTATTAACAGGTCACTTATCAATTTATCAACAAATATAATTAAATTGAATTAATTGTTTGAATATAATTAAGCGGGATTTGCGAGACCCTTTTCGGAGGGCTCGAGCGAGATCCTTTCATGCCAGGCCGGACGGAGTCGGATTTTCATCTGGAGTTTGACGGAGTGGAGCTTTGAGGATGTGTTTGTGATTGATGTGTACCTCGAAAGTAAAGCGGATTTTTCGCTTAGATTTGGGAGTCTAAATTTGTTTTGTTGGTTATTAAAGTATTACAACTGACATAATTATTGACTCAATAATTAAAAATTTAATGATAATTTCTATTCCTGATCTAATCTTATCTAATCTAATCTAATCTAATTTAGTCTAATCTAATCTAAATTGATAGTTTTTATTCCTAATCATAAATAGCCAAGAACTAGGATCAATATTTTGTTAATCTTGTATAATCAATGTTATATTATTTTTTTAATAACATAAACTGTCATTTGTTTTTCATTATTTTTATTTTATATCTAGCTGAAAGAAAAAAACCTAATAAAGCCAATGCAAATATTTGTGTTTGTTCCTCTGGCCAAAGTCGAGGAGAGGGGGACAATAATAAAAAAAAAAAAAAATTGAAATAGCAAGTCAGAATTTCAATATGTCAATGCAAAATCTCATTGAAAAAGGCATCACACAGCAGACAGACAGGTTTGCAATAATTAGGAATTGCAATAAAAAAATCAATTTTTGACGACAAAGATTTGTTGTGGAAAAAAAAACTTTTTGCCGTACTGAACAAATAAAATTCACTGAAACCAACTAAACATATAAAAAAACGTTTATAAACGCAGCGAAACGCATTTTCAATTGTTTTCAGCTGATGGCACTTAACGTTGCATTGAAATTTTGATTTTTTATGAAAAACTATTTTTTTGTCCCCTAACCGACAAAAACATTGAAAAAAAAACTAAAAAGAACAAAAAACAAAAAAAACAGTTGGATTGACTTTGATTTGCTTGATATTCGGATCTACTAAGCTTAAAATGGAAATTGTAGAGAATTTTCTTAGCTTTTCAAATTTATTTTATTAGAGAATAGACACGAATGGACGCTATTTTCACACAAATGAAAAAGGTACTTTTTTATTTAATTCCTCAAAAGTCGATTGCAAATGCGATTTTTCATCTCAAAAATATTTTTTTGAAAATTGCAGTGCATTCCAAAAAACTTTATTTTTTTTATAATTTAAAACTTGACCAAAAAAAAATCTTGATTGATATGTGTTTTTTGCTCACCAAACCACAATAGAAAAATTAAGGGAGTAAGGTTTGTAAAAATCGGTTTTTTAAGAGATAAAGTGAATAAAAAATGGGTATTTTTTTAAGGGTGTAAACTATTCCTGATCATGACCAACTTTGCTGAAAACACTAAATCAATTAAAATACAGTCCAGACTCGATTATCCGAAGGCCTCGGAAAAAAACACTTCGGATAATTCAAGCACGAAAAAAAATTGTTGTCTTATTTTTTATTGTCGAGCTTAAGTATGACCCCTAAACTACGCTAAAATGCTGGGTGCTGAATAGTGGTTCGCAAAACGGCCTCAATTTTGAACTGTCAAAGTGGAACCAATTTACTGTTCGCCAAAAGTGGAGAGTATTGTTATCCATCAAAAATTGTTTTTTTTTTTGCAAGAATGATTTTTTTTAGGCTTTTGAGGAGTAATCTTTAGAACATTGAAGACGAGATCGTATTTTTTTTATAATTATGAATGGAAGTTGTTTATGGAGTTCATGCGGTTGTACCATCTAGAAGCTGTCTTAATTGTTTGATTCCGTGTTCAAACCTAATGATTTAGTGAAAATCTTTTCTGTTTGTTGGATCAGCTTTGCTAGAATTGGCGATGATTTTTCGCTGGACCAGGAAAAGCTGCAGAATTCCAGAATTCTTCGACATCGCAGAATGACACTCTCGTCGCAGTTCTTCGTCACCCGTAAAAAAGAAAAACCTCTTCTAACCGAACGAAACACGAAAACACACACAATTTTCCAGCAAAATAATGTAGAAAACTAGACAAAACAAAACGCATATCACTGATTATATAACAGCTGATCTAGCAAAAAGAAAAAAGTCATGCTTGTGCTTGAACAGCCTCCTTGTTTGTAGATGTAAACAAAATGGGATCATTCGAAAATCACGTTACGCATTCTCTCTATTCATCACCCAGCTAAAATGATTTAGAATTTTTAATTCCAAGATGGTGGCCAACATGGTGACTAAATATTGAAAAATGCATTTTATTATTTAATAGACAATCAAATATTCAAATTTCGAAGGTTATTTTTTCCTTCCCCTACTCAATTTTTCTCCCGTGTACCAGTAAACTCTAACACCGTTTGAATTAGTCAGCTGTTGAAAGGTACCCCATATCTCAGCTTAGGATAATTACTGCACTTATGTTTTTGCCAAAACAATCCAATTAATGAAATGAAATGAAATGAAATTAAATATTCAAATTTGACTGAAATGGGGTTGCAGAACTCGAATTTGTTGTTAAAAACAAGAAAAAGAAAAAAACGAAAAACATTTTTTTTTGTTCCTAATTCGATAATTGAAGTCCCATACAAACCTTCGGATAATCGAACAGCGGATAATCGAAACTTCGGATAATCAATACTTCGGATAATCGAGTCGGATTTTTGAATATTTACCTTGCATGTTTTATGGACAGCTCCCGGAATTATAAATATAATAAAGAAACTGATAAAACTAATTTTTTTGGACTCAAGGAACGCATGAAAAAAGATTCACAGAAATTTTTAAAAAATACAATGTAAATTAGATTGAGAAAAACTTACTTTGCTTAAGTGATTAAAAATATTATTAAAATTATGCAAACACAATTTTCTTTTTATAGACAATTGTCCACGAAGGGGGGATGTTGAGATTTCCAAAAAAGTGTCCACGTGATTTATAGATGGTCCCTAAGCTGATAAATATAAAATAATTCAAATATAATTTAATTTTAATAAAATAACCTAAACCTAAGCAAACCCAAAACAATTTTTTTCTTAAACTGTCAAAACTGCTCATTTTGAAAAAAAAAATATTAAAACTAGCTTAAATTTAACAAAAAATACGTACAGCACAATTTTTGGAAAAATAGAACAAAAATATATTTTTTTTCTGCTCATGTTTCAAAAAGGCTGGTACAAATGTTAAAAGTTTTTGTCACCAAACATTTTTTTCGTTGTCTTATTTTTGATTGTCGAGCTTAAGTGTAATCCCATACTAAACTACTCTAAAGTGGTATAGAATTCTTAAATCCAAGATGGCGGCCAAGATGGCGGCCAAAATGGTGGTGATGACATATTGGAAAAATGCATTTGGTAGTTATTAAGGGAATCAACCATTCAAATTTGATTAACATGGGGTCGCAGAATTGACAGAATTCGAATGTTATGTTAAAAGTAAGAAAATGAAAAAAAATGTTCGTGATTTGATTATCCGAAGCCTCACAAAACCTCCGGATAATCGAACTTCGGATAATCGAAACTTCGGTTAATCGAGGCTTCGGATAATCGAGTCTGGACTGTATAAAAAACGTAATCAGTCCAAAATAAAAGTAAAAAAGAGTGATTACTGTCTACATTTCCATTTTTTTATATCACATATAGCAAAGAAAACAATTGAATAAATTAATTTCACCTTGAATTATTGTGTAAAATTTTTCAATCAATTTGGAAATGAAATCTCATGTACCATTCGTCCCCACCAATACTTCCCACCTGGCAACTCCATCTTGCTTCTAGCACAAACACCAAACCAGCTTTTATGCTCCAAAAAGCTCCTTTCTACATATCAAGCAGCCAATAAGCTTCAGAAAAAGCTCTCTCTTTCTCTTTTTTGGCTTTTCTCTCATTTCGTACAATGGTGATAACGCACACACCCGCCTGTTTGCCATTCAACATAAAAACATGCAACATCTGTTGAAGAGGGGGGCCCGGTTTGTTATTATGTTTTTTTTTTTTTGTTTCTCTGTATGGTTCCACATTCCATCAGTGGTGCAAGGTGCATCGAAGCCGGGTGTTGATTTTGTTTGTTTTCATCAGTAATATGTTTTGAGCAGTTTTTAGTGATGTTTTCAAGTATTATAAGTTTAATTCGTGTGTGAAATAACAAATTTGCAATATTATTTTCTAAAAATAAACGCTACTTTGTTTACAACTCATTCCACCCTCCTTCAAAGTGTTTGTACCATCGGCGGTTGCCGGCTGGAAGTTGTGGTCGTACCACCACGCACCAACACTCTTTTCCAGCTAATTGAGTATACGTTAAGCGTTGTATAGCTACTTAGTGTTGCCTCTCCCAGAACGTTGGCCGTATAGTAGATAGCAATCGATTGCTCCATTAGTTCCGTACGTGCGGTCGTCGTCGTAACAGTCCCTCTCGTTCAATTAACTTAGATTAGAACTTCAGCTTTTTTGTTCCGTGTCTTCCCTCCCGAATGTTCTCTTCTACGACGTTCAGCTGATAGTGGATAACGTCAGCGAAGCTTGATTTGTTTAGTGTGCACATTGCATTGCAAGGTGGATTGATAGCCTGAATCCGCGCTGAGCTGATAAGCCGGCCGCGGGCTGGGTTCGATTCTGAGCTGATTCCCGCGATCGTTGGTCAGTTGAGTCGCAGTAGCCTGGGAAGAAGCATCCACCATCGACAAGCTAGCCAGGTTAGCTGATAAAGAACGCGGCCTACTTCGTGACTCCATCGAGAAATTAAAAAAGAAAAGTGCCTTTTGTATGTTATATAAGTGAGAGTGTAACACACAGTGTGTGCCTTTGTACGTATTCGTATAACAATAGTAAAAGTGTGAAACAATAAAAAAAAATCTAGTGACTCGTTGTGCATAGGGTAAAGATGACAACACAAAGTGATTTATGTTTGTGTTCTATGCTGCTTTGAAGTCAACGCTACACCAATAAAAAAGGTGGAATACATTAAGAAGGAAAATACCGCGGGTTTGAACTTCAAAAACATCAACAAATTGCACACGCGTGTGTCGCGTGGAACCGGTTTTCGGCGCGCACTTTGGAACGCCTTGAACAGGGGTCGCGAGATTTAATGATCAGCCGCAGCCGGACCGGAGCAGCAGCAAATTGTTGAGTCTCTGTACATGCATGTAGTTCAGCGAACGCCAACGACTTAATCAAGGTCAGTAGTTGAGCTCAAAGTGCAGTTTAAATCGTGCGACCTACAATTGGAGCAAATTGGCAATTCTAGTTCCAGATTTTTTCTTGGGGAAATCAAAAAATCCTGTGCAACAATTGACAATTTACCCTCTCCGGAGCTAATCTTTAAAGCTGCCCTAATCGAGGAAAGATTGCATCACACAGAACGCATAACGCGTGGTATAGTACTACAACATGATGGTGGGAATTGTAATTTATATATGGCGTTCAGATAAGAAAGCAGTCAAACGGCAACAGGCCGATGTTTGGAGGGGAGGTTGACCGCGAAGGTCAGAGGTCGTTTACCACCTCACTGCACTGTGTTGTACTGCTTGGAGATTGTTGTCAGGAAGGCGGCAAGGTAACTACTTGACGACGACGTTTACTAGGTCAAGTTCAAGTTTAGATGTGAATTTTTACTGCGATTTAGAAATAATTAGAACTATTATTTAAAAATGAACTTTGATGGAAAACTTTTTTTAAATAACAGAATTAGAAAACATTCATAAAAAAGCTGATACAACAAAATGCAAAATCTCACAGAAATTATCTGGTAAAAAAAATATTTTTTGAAATAGAAAATAATTTCAATGAACTGCCTTTGTGAAAAAATCTTACGTTCAAAAGAATTCAAAACTCAACTTAAATCATTTTTAAATATTTAAAAAAGATAAAAACGGCACAGGGTTCAATCGCTTATGTGGATCAATCAGACAGCGCACTGAATTTGAATCCAGAGGTCAATAGTTTGATAAATGTTTTTTTTTTTAACTACTGATGTTACAAAAAATTAAACAACTCGAAAAATATGTTTGATACGTTCCGTTGATTTCTACTCAATTAAATTTTTAAATAAAGATATCAGTTAATCAATTGAAATAATTATACCGACCAACAAAATTTCTGCGCAGGCCCAACTCGCAGAGATGCATGAACTTTGGGGTCCTCAGAAACACGTACACTTTGATTTTTTCAAAAATCAACAGGGTGGAGCGGTTTTTCTCCAAAGTTTGTATGGAGAATTAGTGCTGTTTGATACTCCTACATATTGCATGCAATTTTTTGGTTCTATGCAAGAGCGAAGAACCGGCCCAATTCTCCATAAAAACTTTGGAGAAAAACCATTTGGCCCTGTCTAAATATTTTTTGAAAAATTCAAAGTGCACGTATTTCTGGGGACCCCAAACTTCATGCTTCCCCTCGATTTTATAAGGGTAATGATTCATTTGTTTACTGTTTATTATTTTTTTATTGTAGAATTTTACCACTGACTGTTTATAATTACGCACATATGAATTGATTTATCTAGTTTTTGTCCAAATACTTCTTTCAATGAAACGTAATAAACTTGTAAAATTTTTGAGTCACTGACTTTTTTGTTAAGTTAATAAACTTTAAATTAAATTGAGAGATTCGTGTTTTTTATATGTTTTAACTTTCAGTTATCAGAAAATGGCTGGAAACAGACCGACTGCAAGTTTGGTGAGACCGAGGTATAATTTTTTTTTAGATGTAAAAGTGTCGTCTTCTTATATCCAAAAATAAGCATGGTAAAATCGGTGTAGATTTGATGATTTTTAAGAATTTTTTTTTTGCTTTTATGAAAAATACCAGGAGTTTAAAAAAACATGATCAAATTTTGAAAATTATCGTTCATTAGCTTATTTGTTATAACTTCTTTTATTTTTTTTTTATAAATTTCCAAGTTTTTTTATGTACAATTGAATTTTTTCAAAGTTTTTGTATTGTAAATTGTCCCAAAAAATCGGAAAATAAAAAAAAAGAAAAATATGTATACAATCGATTTCAAACTAGTTAGCAATGTATGAATTTTTTGTGTTCATAATCAAAAAGAGTACTAAGCATTTTACAAATGTGTGTTGTTTAGACCACAGTTCAGAAAAGACGTGAACTTTGGCAAGACATGTTTTATAAATCCATTAAAATTTTGCCAAATTTTCACTGTTTTTTGACATAGGACTATGTCTCTACTTACTATATTGGGGGGCCAGTTCAGAAATTCGATCTAAACCGTCACAAGCGTGCGAAAAAAAATGACATATTTCAAACGCTTATATCTTTTCCCCCAATCGATTAATCCAGAAGATTCAATCACCAGTCGAAAGGGGAAGACTTAAGCTATCGTTTTATTTCACAATAACTTTGACTAAACATAGTTAAAGCGCTTAAAACATGCAATCAAAATGAGTCATTTTTCATTTCAAATCGGGCAGATGACCAATCAGAGCGAGCGTATGCATTCGAGGCCGCGCCCCTTTTGTGCCGTTCTCCGGCTGTGCCGCTATTTAAGCAGAAAATTTCGCAAAAGCAAGTCACTTTGGAACGAGCACTCGAACCGGGTACATCGAGCCAGCGCGGAGCAGCAGCAGCAGCAGCCAATAGAAGAAGAGGATCAGCAACCAGAAGGAAGAACCACCAGCAGCAGAAGGAGGAACTTCGTACAAAGCCGCACCAAGCGGACCGGTGGAAGTCGCTATGATGCGGCGGATCTCATGAAAAATGGCCATTTCGACAGTGGTGGCCAAAACCTGTACTGGCTGGTGATCTCAAAGCAGGTTCCCCCTGGGCCCGGAGGGCCTTTTACAGAACCATACGAGTTTTGGCAATATGGGTATCAAAATTCATGGTTTTTGATAATGGCCATTTCGACAGTAGTGGCCACAACCTGGAGTGGCCGGTGATTTCAAAGCAGGTTCAACCGGGGCCCGGAGGGCCTTTTACAGAACCATAAGAGTTTTGGCAAAATGGATATCAAAATTCATGGTTTTTGATACTGAATATTATAATGGCCATTTCGACAGTAGTGGCCACAACCTGCACTGGCTGGTGCCCTTGAAGCAGGTTCCCCCGGGGCCCAGGGGGGACATTTACAGAACCATACGAGTTGTGGCAATATGGGTATCAAAATTCATGGTTTTTGATACTGAACATGAAAATTGCCATTTCGACAGTGGTGGCCAAAACCTGGAGTGGCCGGTGATCTCAAAGCAGGTTCCCCCGGGGCCCGGAGGGCCTTTTACAGAACCATAAGAGAAAATGGCCATTTCGACTAAGATTTCGACAGTAGTGGCCACAACCTGTACTGGCTGGTGCCCTCGAAGCAGATTCCCCCGGGGCCCAGGGGGGACATTTACAGAACCATACGAGTTTTGGCAGTATGAGTATCAAAATTCATGGTTGTTGATACTGAACATGAAAATAGCCATTTTGACAGTAGTGGCCACAACCTGGAAATGCCGGTGCCCTCATGGAAGGTTCACCTTGGGGGAACATTTATGACAATTTTGCCGACAAATCTATGAATCAAATTGAAATAATCTCATTATAAATTTCACTAGCAATCCAAAAACATCAACAATCTCATTAAAATTGTTTGGTCCTATGTCTTTCGGTTATGTCTCTGACATACCATCTTGAACTTTTTTTTTTTCATTACAGTCCAGACTCGATTATCCGAAGGTTTGTATAAGACTTCAGGTAATCGAATCACGAAAAAAAAATTTCTTGTTTTTTTTCGTTTAACATCAAATTTAAGTTCTGCGACCCAATTTTAGTCAAATTTAGCGGTTGATTGCCTATTAAATAAAAAAAATACATTTTTTCAATATTTCTTCCGCCATTATGGCTGCCATTTTGGATTTAAAAATTCTAATCATTTTAGAGTAGTTTGCAATTGGGTAATTCTCCGCGACAATTACAAAAAAAAATAATATAAATAATCAAAACTTTTTTTCTTAAAATCGCGATGACTCGTGATGGTTACAAGCAAACTCCATATTTTTTTACATATCAAAAATTTTGTAATTGTCTACTCTACAACTTTGTAGAACACTGTTACACTCTAAAAAATAACCCTGCAAAGTTAGAAAAAAACACGATTTTTTTCAAAATGAAAAATCCCTTCTGGGTCAATGTAGATTCGAAAAGTACATTTATTTCCCTTAAAATGACATGTCCCAATTTTTTTTACAGTCGAATAACGGAAAATAGCAGAGTTTTTAAAACTTTTTTAGTGTTTTTTTTATGAAAAATACGTATTTTGGAATTTTGATTACATCATCAAACCGGGCGTCTAGTTTTACATAAAAGTCCCTTTGACTCAAAATTTCCATCTCATAACCATTTCAGTCTGCAAATTATTGGAAAAACATGTATTTTTTCGCAAGTTCAGAAATTGAAGAGGTCGTACCGCCCCTCCGTCACAAGATATCAAAAAACGGATTCGTGATCAGGGACAAAAGTAACCCCTTAGGACAAATTTTCAAGCAAATCGAAGAGGGGTCGGGGCAACTTTTCCGATTTCGTGTGAGTTGGTAGAGAATTACCTAATTTTTTTTGTAATTCGATTATCCGAAGCGAAATTTTTCCGAGGAGTTCGGATAATCGAGTCTGGACTGTAATAGGCGTTTTGGGATACTTTTTGCTTATATTTTTTTTGAAAAATATGTTTAAAATTAAGTTTAAAAATTAAATAACTTTTTTTTATTAATGTTTTTGAACGATTTTGTGAACAGTTATCATAAAATATAGTTCAATAAACTTTTATCACTGTGAGAATTTACAGAGAAATAAGTGGAGCATTAAAAAAAGACAGTTTACAAAAATGGGGTTTCATAAAATATAACTGTGAGCATAGTCCAGACTCGATTATCCGAAGGCCTCGGAAAAATTTCACTTCGGATAATCGAAACTTCGGATAATCGAATCACGAAAGTATTTTTTTTTTTTCGATGCCTGATTTTTTATTGTCGAGCTAAAGTATGACCCCTAAACTACGATAAAGTGATTTAAAACTTTTAAATACAAGATGGCGGCCAATATGGCGGTGTTGAAATATTGAAAAAATGCATTTTATTATTTAGGCCATTGCAAATATTTTTCAAAGTTTATGTCCCTCAACTCTAGCCAAAGACGAGGGGGGGGGGGGGGGGCAAAAAAATAAAAAAGTAAAAAAATTGAAATTACAAGCCATGGTATTAACATTTGAATGAAAAAAGTGTAAAATGCATACATCTGCCCAGTTTTTTTGCAATCATTAGTTTTCAGAATATCCAATTATTGAAGAGATTGTTTTTCGCCGAAAAAAATAAACTTTTGCGGTCAATCTCAGACATGTTAAATTTGATTTAAAACGCGGGAAAATGCATTTAAAATTGTTTTCAGTTGATTATAATTATATATATATATGTTTTCTTTAATATTTTTTTGCCCCCTGATTTTTCGGAACGATTTTGAAGGGGGGGGGGGGGCGACATAAACTTTGAAAAATATTTGCAACGGCCAATAGGCAATCAACTATTCAAATTTGACAAAAATGGGGTTGCAGAACGCGAATTTGATGTTTAAAACAAGAAAAAAAAACGAAAAAAAAAATTTTTGTTCGTGATTCGATTAACCGAAGTCCCATACAAACCTTCGGATAATCGAACTTCGGATAATCGAAACTTCGGATAATCGAGGCTTCGGATAATCGAGTCTGGACTGTATTTGTGTTTTTCCAAACATTCATAAAAATAAGAATGAGAAGGCTATTAATAAAGTTATTTGAAGTTTTGAATTTAATTATGCAAAAGCAGCTCGAAGAAAATTTGTTAATATTAAGTATTGCTTTTTTCTTACTTGAATAAATTTACAAAAATAACTGTTTGAATTCTTTCAACATGAAGCTATTTTAAAAAAAAATCCATCATAATAATTATCTGGGTGCTGAATAGTGGTTTGCAAAACGGCCTCAATTTTAAACTATCAAAGTGGAACCAATTTACTGTTCGCCAAAAGAAGAGAGTATTGTTATCGATCATAAAAGTTGTTTTGTTTTTTTTCCCAGGAATGAAAAATGTGTGGCTTTTGAGGAGTTGAAGTCAAGAAATCCTGAGGATGTTGAAGGCGAGACCGTCATTTTTTATAATTATGAATGGAAGTTGTTGGATGGTGTCGATGCGGTTGTATCCATCCAGAAGCTGTCTTTACTGTTTGATTCCGTTTGAAAACCTACTGGTTTAGTGTGAATCTTCTCAGTTTGTTGGATCAGCTTCGCTAGAATTAGCGATGTTTTTTCGATGGACCAGGAAGAGCTGCAGGATTGCAAAATCAGCCAGGGAATATATCTGCGTTATCGCAGAATGAAACTCTCGTCTCAGTTCGTCGTCACCCGTAAAAAAGAAAAACATCTTCTAACCGATCGAAACTTGAAAAAACACACAATTTTACAGCAAAAAAGTCAAAAACTAGACAAAATAAAACACATACCACTGTTTATAAAACAGCTCTTTTACCAGTAAAGGAAAGTCATGCTTGTGCTTGAACAGCCTACTTTGTAGATGTAAACAAAGTGGGATCATTCGAAAATCACGTTACGCATTCTCTCTCTTCATCACCCAGATAATTATCGTCAAACATATAATCAGTTAATTTCAGTATCCTCACATTTGGATGTTAAACATATGAGGGAGGATTAAAATTCTCGAGGATAAGTCAAGGGGGAATGAAACGGAAAAGGTTGAGAACCACTGCTATAGATTGAAGAACACTACACAAAACTGTAATTTTTCAGCATTAGTTCTTATAAGCGATGCATTCTTTCTTCCTTGCAGAAAGATGTCGCATGAATCTGAGGAGGAAAAGGTGTCGCACGAATCTGTGGGGAAAAATATTCGCAACCGGCAAACACAAAGCGTTACGAGGGCTGAGGAGACCCCCACCAAGGAAACCAAACAGCAAAGCTTACAACCGGACCAACCGTGAGTACAGAGCATAACTTCACTCATATAACGTTTTTGCAATCTGAGAGCGAAATGGAATTAAAAAGGTTGAGAACCCCACAAAACTGTCATTTTGCCAGCTTCAGTTCTTATCAGCGATGCAATTTTTCTTCCTGCAGGACACAACAAATCAACAAACCAAAAAGCGGTCGAAAAAGCAGGAAAAAATCAAAGATGTCGCCCGAATCTAAGGAGAAGATTCGCAATCAGCGGACACCTAGTGTTACGAAGGCCGAGGAGATCACAACCGATGAGATCAGGCAGCCAACATTACAACCGGACCAACCGTGAGTTCTTTGACATGAGATGACTTTTAGCATGTTTTTGCTACAATGTTTACAATGTTCTATTTTTATTCTTATTTTTTGATCCATTCTACCTTGAAACCGCTCAAAAACATCTAAATATTGTACAAATAAAAATTGAATACCTGCAGACATGATTGAGCAATGCACATTTCTCAACTTCAACTGCAAAACTGCCCCCTTTTTTAAATGTTTAACAACAAAGTAAAAGGTGCATCATCCTGCCCGGCGCCGTCGCAAAGAAACAAAACGCCAGCATGACGTGACAGAAAAAAAAGTTTACGAAACCCAAAACTCTACTCACACCCAGGAGTACGTAGACTGACTTTAGTGACGGACTAAGCTGTTAGTACAGCTCAGTACCGGACGACCCTGAACTTGGCCTGGCCCCGCCACCCCGTCCATCATCAAACGCGTTCATGAAACGTTCACTTTTGTTTGCTTTTGATTTCTTTCGATGCATTCGGTTTTTGGAGGGAGCAATTTGGGCAATTTACACTAACTCTGGGTTCAATTGAAACAATGGCGTCTTCCTGCTTTCAAAGCAATTTAGTTGCCCCAAAAACAACATCGTTCGAGGAAGCTATTTTTGTCTTATCTAAACAATAAGCCGGCTCGATAACGTCAAACTTTCGGCTATCGAACGTGGCTTGTAAACATTTCCAGCCGGTCCAGCGTCCATAAAGTTTTGCGACCGGCGAGATAAAGCGGAACCCTGGTTCAATCGCAACATCGCAATCTTATCAGTGGTCGACCCCTGTTGGCGCATCAACCAATTCTTATCAGCGATGCAATCTTTCTTCTTTCTTGCAGAAACCAACCAACCAAAGAGCACAGCCCAAAGACCATGACAGAAACAAAGATGTCGCACGAATCTGAGGAGAAAAAGATTCGCTACCGGCGGACACAAAGCGTTACGAGGGCCGAGGAGATCACCACCAAGACGACCAAACAGCGAAAGTTACAGCCGGACAAACCGTGAGTACATCAGAGAGCGTGAGTCAGTTGGACTTTGACTGCGAGCAAACCAGTTTCGACTCTTATCACGTTTTTGCGCGCGCCCTCGTTTTGGCTGTCACCAAGAGCAGATGTGTGCACACGAATTTAAATCGTTCGAGCAGTTCAGGAAATTGGTTTCAATTACAACTGGTGATAACGGCGACAGGAATCAATGACCGAATTTGGAGGTTCTTATCGGGCGAACGAATTGAATTGCATGTTAATTTCGTGCTGCACGGCGAGGTGAAGACTTGCAAGCACGTGCTAACAGATTGATGTTCTTTTGAGGAAGCGGAACTGGCTTACTGAATATAGTCGACATAAATTTGTTTCTTTTTTTAAGGTTTTCAAAATTAATCGAAAAATTATTATTAAATTTACAAAATGTATCGCTTGTGAAATTTTGAATCCCTTCAAATCATAACCTCGACTGAAAATTTCAAAACTATCAATTGATTTTTTATAATATCATGGTTTTTGTCTATTGAGATTTTGAGATTATTTTAAGAAATAACAACAAATAACTTAGTTTTTGTATGCCTATTGGGCCTCAAACAACACTTCAAAATTTGTGACAGGTTGGTTGTGCTATTTTATGATCGATTTGGACATTTTCGAATATTGAACTTAATTTTTTTTTCAATTTAATATTGAATATTGAACTTGATTTTTAAATTAATTTTTTTTATAGAAAAGAGGAGAAAATTCTAAAAAAGTGAAGTTATTTAGTTGGGGTAAAAATTGTAAATTGTGAAATTCTGGTATAATGCAGGAAATGCTTAATTTTTATCCACAAACATCAAATCTGTGCTATTTCTTACGCGCAAAAATCTTTTTTCTAATTTATTGGATTAGTTTCCTTAAATGCTTCGAAATATAATTCAAATTATTTTTCTTATGTTGAAGAAAATGTTTCTAAAGTATGATACAGAAATCTTTCCATTTTCCGATTTTTGTCATTGAAAAACATACTAAAACTTTTTTTATTAAAGGATTATTAAACAAACCGTCGGTTAAAAAACTACGGCTTTTATTTTGATAAAAGTCAGGTTTACCAATCATTTAAAAAATGCGCGTAAATAAAAGGTTGCTCATATACCAAGGTGGCGCTCTGCTGCACCAAATGGAGAAAGCCGAAAAACAGGCTGTATCGTCATTTGGGGCGTATAGGGACTACAGTCTGGAAAGGGAAACCAGTTTCTAGAGCATTTAAAAGCTTCAAATTGAGAAATCGATGAACTATTTTTGTTATTCCTTGTCTGTTCTATCCAAAACCACTCAAACATATCCAAATATTGTGTAGTAACTAAGCTAAAATAGCAGTCCCTATTCGCCCCAGATGACGATACTTCAGCATCCAGCAAAGTCAAAATTCAAAAAGAAAAAAAAACTCAGAAATACATGTAACTAGAAAACGGAACTTAAAATCAAAAATCTGTGCAGTCAGTTCTGATTGCAAATTCGATTTTACTTTAAAAAAATATTTTTGAAGTTTTTTTAGGCAATATTTTTGATTTTTTCTGCATTTTTTAAAGTTATGTTTTGAGTACCATCTTAAACTCTACTTTAATGATACAAAGATTGAGAATTTTTTTCCGTGTACCATTTTTTTCAAAAAAGTTCTAATCATAACCTACAACCTTGCTGGGTGTCGATCAGAAATAGATAGATTGTCGAATGTTCACATGCTCATTTTGTGTGCCAGTCCGCAAAATAGTATGGAGAATTTTATAACGAACTAGGAAAAACTAATTATGCAAAATGACTTTTTTTTCGGATTGACACAGTATTGTTCGAATAAAAAAAAATCTAAAAAAATGCGAAATTGTAGAAGATTTCAAGTTACAATATTCAACAAAAAAATAAGTTTGCCAATTTGAAAAAAAGGGGATTTTCCGTATTTTTAGTTTGTTGTTTTTGGATATTTTAATTTTTTCTTGATTTTTTGAAAATTTTAAAGTTTAATTTTTTTAGAATGTTTAGAATTGCTTGATTTTTTAAAACTGTTTTTGTTTCTTTTTATTTATTTATTTTTTAGTCGTCTGTTTTTTCAATTTGATGTTTGTTTTTTTTAATGTTTTTTGTTTTTATAAAATTATATTATTTATAATTTCTTAAATTTCCTTATTTTCATTTTTTTAAGTTTTATTAAATCGTTGAAATTTTATTTTTTTTAAGCATATTTGATTTGCTTCAGTGTTTGCTCTGAGTCGTGGAGACACCCTTAGAAACCATCAAATTATCGAACTTCGGATAAGCGAGTCTGGACTGTTTTATATAATTCCAGCAGAATTAATTATCTGAAATTTTTACTATGCAATGTTCGTAGGGCGTCTAATTTTCCCGGGTTCTGAATTTCCCGGAAAACAGCAAAAATATGTCATAAAATCTATGTTTTTATTATAATTGTTATGTTTTTCAAGCTTAAAATCATATAATAAGCTCAAAATTATTAATTGGTGATAATCTACATTTCAAACTAAACAAGGATAACATATTTTAGATACCGTCATCAGGGGTGACATTGGGTCTGGGGGGGTGAGATTGGGTCATACAAAAATGCTGAAAATGTTATGACCCAATCTCACCTCCCAGACCCAATGTCACCCCTGACGACGGTAGCTTGAAAGATTTTTTAGTTTTTTTTGTTTGTTGTGCTTTTGATTTTATACGCACCAAAAATTTTAATCCAGTGTGATTCAAATAAAGTAAACTATAAACATTAGGGTGCCCAGAATATGGGACTTTTTTTCAAAACCTCGCTCCACAAGCTGATTATTGTTCCTTGAGCTATTTTAGGACTCTGGGCCAAATATGAGCAAAATTGGTCAACATTTACCCATTGATACTCCGGGGTGAAGTTTGTATGGGAAAAATCGAAAAAAATGTATGAAAAAAACTATGTTCTTATTGTTTGATCTGCACGGAGCACTATTTCTATCCAAATATTCCCAAAAGTGAGAATCTTATTGGAAATTTAATGCTCTACAACTTTGTACAACATACCAAAGCTGTAAAACTCGATCCTGAAAAGTTATTAGCGATTTAAAAATGTCATTTTTGTATGAAACACATTTTTTTCACTAACTTCAGGCTCGGGTATCAATGGTTTAATCTCAACCAATTTCGCTCAAAATTGACACAGATGTCTAAAATAACTCAAAAATCCGTTGTGGAGCAGGGGGTCATTTTTTCTGGGCACCATAATAAACATATATATTTTTTTATAAATGACATCTTTTAAAATGTCTAAAATAACGAAAAAAGACAACCAATAAAATGATACCAGTCAATGTAAAATTTAAATATTTTTTTTATTTTATCATTTTTTTAGTATTCGACATTTTTATTTTAACTTCCTCTCCAAAATCTTAATTTTCAGAACAAAATTTGATATATTTTTTCCAATTTCGGGAATTCCCGGTACGAAATAGAAAAATTTCCGGGATTCGGGAATTCCCAAATTTTGAAAAATCCTGGCAATTTTGTCCCGGGATTTCCCGGGATGTACGCACTAGATGTTCGATTTTCAATAGTTTGTATAAGACTGTAGATAATCAAATCATGGACAATTTTTTAAATTTTTTTATTGCTTTGACATCAAATTCCATCGTGCATCTTATGTTGCCAAATCGGCACTTTGACGTTCAATTTCAGCTCATAAAAAGCGATTCCAACTGAAATCGAGTGATAAATCTCAATAGGAAGTGAGCAAGCAAGTTTCCATCAAAAGTTTTACAAAATAAGTTATTTAAATAGTGCATATCAGCAAATTGGATGGAGTGAGTTAGATGGAGTCAGATTCCTTTAAACAAGCAAAGTTCAAGATTTCACTTGCACTTTCATTTCCCAACAAATAAAGTCATGTCAAACATGCTGCACCGCAAACCATGTCCCATTCTAATGGCCATTCATCCTTCCCGGAACAAGGCCATTAAAGTGGTCTCCTTTTCGTTTCGCTTATAACTCACTTCTTCCAGATGCCACCAACCGCGGGATTCGCTGTTCTCGTGGAGTTCGGGCTTTGGCAACTTTACCGGCCTGGTCAATTGGGGCTTTCTGCTGCTCACGATGGGAGGCTTTCGGCTGGTGCTCGAAAATCTTATCAAGTACGTAGCAAGTTTGATGCCTCCGGGCTATGTGCAGGTAGTGATGGTTTTGTTCGATCTCGTCAGGTATGGAATTCGCGTTGATCCCGTCCAGTGGTTCGTGGTTCTGACGGGGAAGGGCGAGGGCGAGGGCTACCCGTCGTTGGCGCTGGTGTTGTGTGAGTTGGTTTTGGCGGGGGTGGTGACTTCCGGTTGGCTCTAATGACCTTTTCCGTTACAGATTCGGTGATCCCGGTCGTGCTCTGCCTGGTGGTCGAAAAGTGCCTGGCCAAAGACACGCATTTGCTGTTTGGAATGAGCACCACGACTCTGGAGAATGTCGGCATGGTCGTGCACGTGATCAACATCATTGTGGTCGTTCTGATCCCGATGGTGTTCATTCACGTCAGAGGGCATACCTTTAGTCTCGGTAAGTGTCGGTTTAAGCCTTGCGTCTTTGTGCTCGAGAGATTGAAAAAAAAATCCGCACTTAATTGCACACCAACCCTCTCTCGCGTGCGGTAATTACTTGAGCTCCAAGTCCACGTGCCATGTAATCTAACTGCAACTTGTTTGCCTCTACTCAACTTCCCACAGTGGGTGCCATGGCGGTGTGCTTCCTGTACTGTATCCTGTTCCTGAAGCTGTGGAGCTACGTGCAGGTCAACATGTGGTGCCGCGCCAACCTCAAGCAGCGTGGCCCTCGGAAGCTGCGTCGGCAGAGCGTTTCCATCGGGGTGATACGTAAGTTATACCTTTTGTAATTTCAAAATTAGTTTTTCGGCAATTTTTAGGAGGTCATTTTGGACATGTTTTGTTTTTACTTTACAAATCGACTTTTATTTGTATTTTTTCTAAATGAAAATGGATTTTATATATATTTTTTTAATTGGCTCAAATTTTTTGGGGGCCTTCCTTATGACCAAAAAAGCCATTTAGTGCCCATACAAGGCTCCATACAATTTTGACACTTGTCCATGCAAAAATTATACGTAAATTAAATATTCGAAAATCTGTATTTTTTGAAGGAATTTTCTGATCGGCTTGGTGTCTTCGGCAAAATTGTAGGTATCGATAAGGACTACTCAGAAAAAAATGGTAAATGATTTTGATTAACTTTTTTTTTCAAAAAGATTATACTTCCTAAAATCCAATATTAGGACATTTTAAAATGTTAGAGTTGCTTAATTTTTTTTTAATATTTTTTTCGAAAAGATCGGAAAATTTCACGAATGTTTCATTTTTAAACATTGAAAATTAGATCATTGAGTTCTTAGATTTTGGTACTGCAAAATAATAGGTTGTTTTTTTTTCTTCTATTCTCAATGTCTCTTAGGCCATTTTATTGGACGTTCATTTAAATTTTCGAAAATAAACTATTTTCAAAAATGGGCAATAAAAAAATGTAAAAACTGATTTTTTTCAGTTAAAATTAAGCTTTAAGTGGCTTTATCAAACAATCTGTAAAATGCTATTCGATTGCAAATTACATAAAAAACTGACGTCAGAAAATATTTTCATTAACTTAATTCTAGACTTTTTTTATTAGGTCCTATAAGCAAAATTGAAATTGAATTTTTGAGAAAAATAAATAAATAACCAGCAATTTTTTTAGTTTTATTATTCGATTTTCCATTACTTAAAATTGAATTCGCAAGTGTTTTTAAAAAATTCCGATTTTTTATGTGACCGAAAAAAATCATCTTTTACTCTAGAGTTAAGTTATGATGGTGCCAAATCTGGACGAGAGATAATTTTTGGAAAAAATGATTTCTTAGAAAAGAGAACTTTAAATTTGTCAAAAAAATTACAATTAATTGCAAAATCAAATTTATATTCGAAATTATTTTACACATTTTTTGATGAAGTGCACCGTTTACGATTTTTTTCCAATAATGCTCAATTGTTTGAAATTTAAAAATGCTTTATTGACAGAAAAGCGCATCAACAAAAAAATACCATAAAAAATTTGAGAAAAATTCTTACAATCTTTTTTTTTATTGTGGTTTGGTTGAGCGTTTTAGCAGAATGCATTACTATGAATACAAAGAGCCGAGTTGCTCCTTTTAATTCCGCTATATATTTTTAATATCTTGACAGATACGTATTTCGTCTACTACTTGCAGACTTCATCAGTGTTCTATTCTAGACTTTTTTTTACTTTTTGAATCAGACTGCTTGTTGCAGCCCATCAAAATTTAAATTTTATGAAAAATAGTTTTTCTCAGTGACGTCTAATAAGCCCCAATTTCGCAAATCGCGATAACTCGGAAACTATTGATTAGATTTTCAATGTTAAAGAGTAAAACTTTAATGAAATTTTCAGCTCTTCTAAAAGTAATCTCGAAATTTCAAAATAAGGCCCATTATTTGGAAATGGCATTTTACAAGTAAGCGCTTTTTATTGGTTAGTCCTGATTATAAATTTCGAAATTAATTTCATTAAAAAGAGCAGAGAATTTCACAAAATTTATGTTATTTCATTTTAACACATTGAAAATCGGACCAATTGTTTCCGAGATATCGCGAGTTAAAAAATGAAAGCTCATTAGATGACACTGAGACAAACTCATTTCCACAAAATATAAACCTAAGGTTTTTTTTTTTTATTTTGTTATACTATACTTTTGCTTAAAAAAAACCCAAAAACATACAAAATAATTTGAAAGTAAAAAATACATATTTGTGGAATTCAACTTTCAATGAAGAACAGCAGAACAAAAAAAATCTGGATGTTTATTTATTCTAAAATTAATTCAAAATTGAGCCTTGTATGCAAGCTTCCCATGCGCCAGTGCCAACGCACACCGCGGGTTTGGTTTTCTAGCTTCGGTACGTGCCTGAACCCATTTTTGTATTGGTATCTTGGTACATCGTACCAGCGCACCACGACACTCTCGGCTCGCCCCATCGGTTTTGTGTCTGGCACTCACCCATGGCATGAACCCAGCGTGCCGTGGTACGTGTCGTGGTATTGAACCCGTTTTGTACCGCCAGCGCTTACCACGGCACGTACCTCGGCTCGTGACGAGTGAAGCACCTTGGCTAATACACCGGGTTCATGCCATGGGTGAGTGCCAGACACAAAACCGACGCGGCAAACCGAGAGTGTCGTGGTGCACTGGTACGATGAACCAAAATACCCTCGGTTCGTGTGAGTCGGGTACGGGTGTAAACCGAACAAAGCAGGCGCAAAGCAAACCCGAGGTGCAAGTGTACCGCGTGTACCGCACGGTGCAGGGAAGCTTGCTTGTATGGAAAAAACTAATGTTTCCAAACGACTTCTGAGCAGTTCTCTCAGATTTCGGTCATTCGAGTTTTTTGTATTTTTTAATCCGACTGAAACTTTTTTGGTGCCTTCGTTATGCCCAAAGAAGCCATTTTGCATCATTAGTTTGTCCATATAATTTCCCATAAAAATTTGGCAGCTGGCCATACAAAAATGATATAAGATAATTCAAAAATCTGTATCTTTTGGAGGAATTTTTTGATCGATTTGGTGTCTTCGGCAAAGTTGTAGGTATGGATATGGACTACACTGAAAAAAAAAAGGTGCAGGTGGTTATGTTACACATGACCAGTATGACAAAGAACTTTGCAAGATGATTGTTGAAATTTTCGATTAGAATGTCCGGTCCAAATTTCCCCAAGATTCCCTTATAATTAACGTCCTATCGAACTAACGGGACGGAAATTGCAAGTGGAGCTGAAATAGAAAGCGAGGTGAAATCAATTGACTTTTCTTCACTACTCGAAAGTTACCAAGATGCGGGAATGTTTTTGCAAGGCTGTTGCAAGCAATCGGCGGCATTAAAGGAAATTTGAATCGCAGACATTAGAACTGCCCTTTACAGGGCTCTAATTAATTACGCGATAGTTATTCTAAATTTCCAGAAAAAGATTTTCGCAGCGGCACAAAAAAAATGTGTATCGCAGTAATCTATTTATTACTTCCTGCCTAATAAGCAATTTATTTTAACTGCTTAACTTCAGATAATGGCCAAATGCAACTGTCCAGTATCAAAAACCATAGAGTTTGATACCCATATTGCCACAATTCTTACGGTCCGGCAAATGTCCCCCCATCGGAACATCCGCGGGGCCTCCGGCCACTCCGGATTGTGACCACTGCTGTCGAAATGTCAAATTTCATGTCCAGTATCAAAAACCATAAAGTTTGATACCCATATTGCCCCAATTCTTACGGTCCGGCAAATGTCCCCCCATCGGAACATCCGCGGGGCCTCCGGCCACTCCAGATTGTGGCCACTATTGCCGAAATGTTAAATTTCATGTCCAGTATCAAAAACCATAATGTTTGATACCCATAATGTCCCAACTCTTACGGTCCGGCAAATGTCCCCCCATCGGAACATCCGCGGGGCCTCCGGCCACTCCAGATTGTGGCCACTATTGCCGAAATGTCAAATTTCATGTCCAGTATCAAAAACCATAATGTTTGATACCCATATTGCCCCAACTCTTACGGTTCGGCAAATGTCCCCCCATCGGAACATCCGCGGGGCCTCCGGCCACTCCAGATTGTGGCCACTATTGCCGAAATGTTAAATTTCATGTCCAGTATCAAAAACCATAATGTTTGATACCCATAATGTCCCAACTCTTACGGTCCGGCAAATGTCCCCCCATCGGAACATCCGCGGGGCCTCCGGCCACTCCAGATTGTGGCCACTATTGCCGAAATGTCAAATTTCATGTCCAGTATCAAAAACCATAATGTTTGATACCCATATTGCCCCAACTCTTACGGTTCGGCAAATGTCCCCCCATCGGAACATCCGCGGGGCCTCCGGCCACTCCAGATTGTGGCCACTATTGCCGAAATGTTAAATTTCATGTCCAGTATCAAAAACCATAATGTTTGATACCCATAATGTCCCAACTCTTACGGTCCGGCAAATGTCCCCCCATCGGAACATCCGCGGGGCCTCCGGCCACTCCAGATTGTGGCCACTATTGCCGAAATGTTAAATTTCATGTCCAGTATCAAAAACCATAAAGTTTGATACCCATATTGCCCCAACTCTTACGGTTCGGCAAATGTCCCCCCATCGGAACATCCGCGGGGCCTCCGGCCGCTCCAGATTGTGGCCACTATTGCCGAAATGTTAAATTTCATGTCCAGTATCAAAAACCATAATGTTTGATACCCATAATGTCCCAACTCTTACGGTCCGGCAAATGTCCCCCCATCGGAACATCCGCGGGGCCTCCGGCCACTCCAGATTGTGGCCACTATTGCCGAAATGTCAAATTTCATGTCCAGTATCAAAAACCATAAAGTTTGATACCCATATTGCCCCAACTCTTACGGTTCGGCAAATGTCCCCCCATCGGAACATCCGCGGGGCCTCCGGCCACTCCAGATTGTGGCCACTATTGCCGAAATGTTAAATTTCATGTCCAGTATCAAAAACCATAATGTTTGATACCCATAATGTCCCAACTCTTACGGTCCGGCAAATGTCCCCCCATCGGAACATCCGCGGGGCCTCCGGCCACTCCAGATTGTGGCCACTATTGCCGAAATGTTAAATTTCATGTCCAGTATCAAAAACCATAAAGTTTGATACCCATATTGCCCCAACTCTTACGGTTCGGCAAATGTCCCCCCATCGGAACATCCGCGGGGCCTCCGGCCACTCCAGATTGTGGCCACTATTGCCGAAATGTTAAATTTCATGTCCAGTATCAAAAACCATAATGTTTGATACCCATAATGTCCCAACTCTTACGGTCCGGCAAATGTCCCCCCATCGGAACATCCGCGGGGCCTCCGGCCACTCCAGATTGTGGCCACTATTGCCGAAATGTCAAATTTCATGTCCAGTATCAAAAACCATAAAGTTTGATACCCATATTGCCCCAACTCTTACGGTTCGGCAAATGTCCCCCCATCGGAACATCCGCGGGGCCTCCGGCCACTCCAGATTGTGGCCACTATTGCCGAAATGTTAAATTTCATGTCCAGTATCAAAAACCATAATGTTTGATACCCATAATGTCCCAACTCTTACGGTCCGGCAAATGTCCCCCCATCGGAACATCCGCGGGGCCTCCGGCCACTCCAGATTGTGGCCACTATTGCCGAAATGTTAAATTTCATGTCCAGTATCAAAAACCATAAAGTTTGATACCCATATTGCCCCAACTCTTACGGTTCGGCAAATGTCCCCCCATCGGAACATCCGCGGGGCCTCCGGCCACTCCAGATTGTGGCCACTATTGCCGAAATGTTAAATTTCATGTCCAGTATCAAAAACCATAATGTTTGATACCCATAATGTCCCAACTCTTACGGTCCGGCAAATGTCCCCCCATCGGAACATCCGCGGGGCCTCCGGCCACTCCAGATTGTGGCCACTATTGCCGAAATGTTAAATTTCATGTCCAGTATCAAAAACCATAAAGTTTGATACCCATATTGCCCCAACTCTTACGGTTCGGCAAATGTCCCCCCATCGGAACATCCGCGGGGCCTCCGGCCACTCCAGATTGTGGCCACTATTGCCGAAATGTTAAATTTCATGTCCAGTATCAAAAACCATAATGTTTGATACCCATAATGTCCCAACTCTTACGGTCCGGCAAATGTCCCCCCATCGGAACATCCACGGGGCCTCCGGCCACTCCAGATTGTGGCCACTATTGCCGAAATGTTAAATTTCATGTCCAGTATCAAAAACCATAAAGTTTGATACCCATATTGCCCCAACTCTTACGGTTCGGCAAATGTCCCCCCATCGGAACATCCGCGGGGCCTCCGGCCACTCCAGATTGTGGCCACTATTGCCGAAATGTTAAATTTCATGTCCAGTATCAAAAACCATAATGTTTGATACCCATAATGTCCCAACTCTTACGGTCCGGCAAATGTCCCCCCATCGGAACATCCGCGGGGCCTCCGGCCACTCCAGATTGTGGCCACTATTGCCGAAATGTCAAATTTCATGTCCAGTATCAAAAACCATAAAGTTTGATACCCATATTGCCCCAACTCTTACGGTTCGGCAAATGTCCCCCCATCGGAACATCCGCGGGGCCTCCGACCACTCCAGATTGTGGCCACTATTGCCGAAATGTCAAATTTCATGTCCAGTATCAAAAACCATAAAGTTTGATACCCATATTGCCCCAACTCTTACGGTTCGGCAAATGTCCCCCCATCGGAACATCCGCGGGGCCTCCGGCCACTCCAGATTGTGGCCACTATTGCCGAAATGTTAAATTTCATGTCCAGTATCTAAAACCATAATGTTTGATACCCATAATGTCCCAACTCTTACGGTCCGGCAAATGTCCCCCCATCGGAACATCCGCGGGGCCTCCGGCCACTCCAGATTGTGGCCACTATTGCCGAAATGTCAAATTTCATGTCCAGTATCAAAAACCATAAAGTTTGATACCCATATTGCCCCAACTCTTACGGTTCGGCAAATGTCCCCCCATCGGAACATCCGCGGGGCCTCCGGCCACTCCAGATTGTGGCCACTATTGCCGAAATGTTAAATTTCATGTCCAGTATCAAAAACCATAATGTTTGATACCCATAATGTCCCAACTCTTACGGTCCGGCAAATGTCCCCCCATCGGAACATCCGCGGGGCCTCCGGCCACTCCAGATTGTGGCCACTATTGCCGAAATGTCAAATTTCATGTCCAGTATCAAAAACCATAAAGTTTGATACCCATATTGCCCCAACTCTTACGGTTCGGCAAATGTCCCCCCATCGGAACATCCGCGGGGCCTCCGACCACTCCAGATTGTGGCCACTATTGCCGAAATGTCAAATTTCATGTCCAGTATCAAAAACCATAAAGTTTGATACCCATATTGCCCCAACTCTTACGGTTCGGCAAATGTCCCCCCATCGGAACATCCGCGGGGCCTCCGGCCACTCCAGATTGTGGCCACTATTGCCGAAATGTTAAATTTCATGTCCAGTATCTAAAACCATAATGTTTGATACCCATAATGTCCCAACTCTTACGGTTCGGCAAATGTCCCCCCATCGGAACATCCGCGGGGCCTCCGGCCACTCCAGATTGTGGCCACTATTGCCGAAATGTTAAATTTCATGTCCAGTATCAAAAACCATAATGTTTGATACCCATAATGTCCCAACTCTTACGGTTCGGCAAATGTCCCCCCATCGGAACATCCGCGGGGCCTCCGGCCACTCCAGATTGTGGCCACTATTGCCGAAATGTTAAATTTCATGTCCAGTATCAAAAACCATAATGTTTGATACCCATAATGTCCCAACTCTTACGGTCCGGCAAATGTCCCCCCATCGGAACATCCGCGGGGCCTCCGGCCACTCCAGATTGTGGCCACTATTGCCGAAATGTTAAATTTCATGTCCAGTATCAAAAACCATAATGTTTGATACCCATAATGTCCCAACTCTTACGGTCCGGCAAATGTCCCCCCATCGGAACATCCGCGGGGCCTCCGGCCACTCCAGATTGTGGCCACTATTGCCGAAATGTCAAATTTCATGTCCAGTATCAAAAACCATAAAGTTTGATACCCATATTGCCCCAACTCTTACGGTTCGGCAAATGTCCCCCCATCGGAACATCCGCGGGGCCTCCGACCACTCCAGATTGTGGCCACTATTGCCGAAATGTCAAATTTCATGTCCAGTATCAAAAACCATAAAGTTTGATACCCATATTGCCCCAACTCTTACGGTTCGGCAAATGTCCCCCCATCGGAACATCCGCGGGGCCTCCGGCCACTCCAGATTGTGGCCACTATTGCCGAAATGTTAAATTTCATGTCCAGTATCAAAAACCATAATGTTTGATACCCATAATGTCCCAACTCTTACGGTCCGGCAAATGTCCCCCCATCGGAACATCCGCGGGGCCTCCGGCCACTCCAGATTGTGGCCACTATTGCCGAAATGTCAAATTTCATGTCCAGTATCAAAAACCATAAAGTTTGATACCCATATTGCCCCAACTCTTACGGTTCGGCAAATGTCCCCCCATCGGAACATCCGCGGGGCCTCCGGCCACTCCAGATTGTGGCCACTATTCCCGAAATGTTAAATTTCATGTCCAGTATCAAAAACCATAATGTTTGATACCCATAATGTCCCAACTCTTACGGTCCGGCAAATGTCCCCCCATCGGAACATCCGCGGGGCCTCCGGCCACTCCAGATTGTGGCCACTATTGCCGAAATGTTAAATTTCATGTCCAGTATCAAAAACCATAAAGTTTGATACCCATATTGCCCCAACTCTTACGGTTCGGCAAATGTCCCCCCATCGGAACATCCGCGGGGCCTCCGGCCACTCCAGATTGTGGCCACTATTGCCGAAATGTTAAATTTCATGTCCAGTATCAAAAACCATAATGTTTGATACCCATAATGTCCCAACTCTTACGGTCCGGCAAATGTCCCCCCATCGGAACATCCGCGGGGCCTCCGGCCACTCCAGATTGTGGCCACTATTGCCGAAATGTCAAATTTCATGTCCAGTATCAAAAACCATAAAGTTTGATACCCATATTGCCCCAACTCTTACGGTTCGGCAAATGTCCCCCCATCGGAACATCCGCGGGGCCTCCGGCCACTCCAGATTGTGGCCACTATTCCCGAAATGTTAAATTTCATGTCCAGTATCAAAAACCATAATGTTTGATACCCATAATGTCCCAACTCTTACGGTCCGGCAAATGTCCCCCCATCGGAACATCCGCGGGGCCTCCGGCCACTCCAGATTGTGGCCACTATTGCCGAAATGTCAAATTTCATGTCCAGTATCAAAAACCATAAAGTTTGATACCCATATTGCCCCAACTCTTACGGTTCGGCAAATGTCCCCCCATCGGAACATCCGCGGGGCCTCCGACCACTCCAGATTGTGGCCACTATTGCCGAAATGTCAAATTTCATGTCCAGTATCAAAAACCATAAAGTTTGATACCCATATTGCCCCCACTCTTACGGTTCGGCAAATGTCCCCCCATCGGAACATCCGCGGGGCCTCCGACCGCTCCAGTCCAGGTGGTGGCCAGTTCCAATGATCGACTCCCGCGACTGGCATGTCTTAGCTGGTCCTTGCCTCCAAGCCATCTGCTCCCGGACCTCCAGGCCGTCTGCTACCGGGCCACCAGGCCATCTGCTTCTGATGTGTTCTCGTCGACGTCCAGCAATAGAATGAATTTTCGGGACCGACCGAGCCGAGTTTTGTTGGCTCGTCGACGATCCGAAAATTATGAGGTGGAGTGGGGGTGATTTTAGATACATCAATCTCACGTCTCTCGATTGACTGATTGGGAAACGTTCGCTCATCCAACCAGCGTGCACCAAAAAGAGGGGAAATTTGCCGAGAGGGGAATTCGTCACGTAACGTTTTCGCTTCGCGAAAATTTTGGATTGACACCCCGTATAGAAACCTTAGGACAAAGTTCTTTGTCAAAATGATACACGGTAAAACAACTTGGTGATTTTTAATTTCACTTTTTGTCACTAAAACTTAATATGCAAAAAAAAACTATTTTTATTTTTTTTTTTTTTTGATATGTTTTAGAGGACATAAAATGCCAACTTTTCAGAAATTTCCAGGTTGTGCAAAAAATCTTTGACCGAGTTATGATTTTTTGAATCAATACAGATTTTTTCAAAAAATCGAAATATTGGTCGCAAAAACTTTTCAACTCCATTTTTCGATGTAAAATCGAATTTGCAATCAAAAAGTACTTAGTGAATTTTTGATAAAAACCACCGTTTTCAAGTTATAGCCATTTTAAGGTAACTTTTTTGAAAATAGTCGAAGTTTTTTATTTTTTTAAATAAGTGCCCATGTTTGCCCACCTTTGAAAAAAATATTTTTGGAACGCTGAGAACATTCTATATATTTTGCTTTAATGAACTTTGTTGATACGACCCTTAGTTGCTGAGATATTGCCATGCAAAGGTTTAAAAACAGGAAAATTGATGTTTTCTAAGTCTCACCCAAACAACCCACCATTTTCTAATGTCGATATCTCAGCAACTAATGGTCCGATTTTCAATATTAAAATATGAAACATTCGTAAAATTTTCCGATTTTTTCGAAAAAAATATTTTTAAAATTTTTAAACCAGGACTAACATTTTAAAAGGGCCAAACATTCAATATTACGCCCTTTTAAAATGTTAGTCTTGCAAATATGATTTTACATCAAAAAATGAAGATAAAAAATTTTTGCGACCAATTTTTCGATTTTTTGAAAAAATCTGTATTGATTTAAAAATTCATAACTCGCTCAAAGATTTTTTGCACAACCTGGAAATTTCTGAAAAGTTGGCATTTAATGTCCTCTAAAACATATCAAAAAATAAAATAGTGTTTTTTTGCAAATCAAGTTTTAGTGACAAAAAGTTAAATAAAAAATTACCAAATTTTTTTTACCGTGTATCATTTTTTTCCAGTGTAGTCCTTATCCATACCTACAACTTTACCGAAGACACCAAATTGATCAAAAAATTCCTTCAAAAGATACAGATTTTTGGATTTTCATGTATCATTTTTGTATGGCCAGCTGCCAAATTTGTATGGAAAATTATATGGACAAACTAATGATGCAAAATGGCTTCTTTGGGCATACCGAAGGCACCAAAAAAGTTTCAGTCGGATTAAAAAATACAAAAATTAAAATTTAAGAAAAAATACCGATTTCGTAGAGAATTGCTCGTCTCTTGACATACGGAATTCATGGACAAAATTTTATTCAGACAAAATTCCAATTCCAAATCATCATTTCAAAACTTAACTAACCTATTCCCTCTCCTTTCCAGAAAACGAACGCGAACACAACGGCTCCAACGGGACCAACGGAACCGCTAACGGCTTCCGTCCAAACTCAGACTCCAAAGACAAAGCCATCCCCGATCTGGTCCTCTACCCGAACAACCTGCACCTGAAGGATCTGCTCTACTTCCTGCTGGCTCCAACGCTCTGCTACGAACTCAACTTCCCGCGGACTTCCCGCATCCGAAAGCGCTTCCTCATCAAACGCCTCCTCGAGGTCGTCATCGGATGGCACATCGTGATGGGTCTGTTCCAGCAGTGGATGATCCCGTCGGTGCGCAACTCGCTAATTCCGTTCTCCAACATGGACCTGACCAAGACAAGCGAACGCCTCCTCAAGCTGGCCATCCCGAACCACCTGATGTGGTTGTGCTTCTTCTACCTGACCTTCCACTCGTTCCTGAACCTGATGGGCGAAGTGCTGCACTTTGCCGACCGCAAGTTCTACAACGACTGGTGGAACGCCAACAACATTGACATCTTCTGGCGCAACTGGAACATGCCCGTGCACAACTGGTGCGTCCGACACCTCTACCTTCCGATGCTCGACCTTGGCTGCCCAAAGCAGGCGGCCACCGTTACGGTCTTCTTCTTCAGTGCCTTCTTCCACGAGTACCTCGTGTCGGTCCCGCTCAAGACCTTCAAGATCTGGGCCTTTATGGGCATGATGGCGCAGATTCCGCTCTCGTTCGTGTCCAAGTTTATGGAACGGAACTACGGCCCACGGCTCGGCAATACCGTCGTGTGGGCCTCGATCATCCTGGGGCAACCGCTGGCGATCATGATGTACTACCACGACTACATGATTACGCACTACAACGACGAGCTGCTGCTAAATGGAGCTACTTAGACGACGACGAAGACGATCAACATCACGAAACAACGAATCAGGGTGCAAACATATTCGTTTCCATTGTTCTGTTCTCTAGTTTTTTGTGTGCAGAATATCTACAGTGACGCCATACATCACAACACACACACACTAACAAAATCACATTCACGTGTTATGCATGCATTTTTTCGGTAGATGATAAGCATATTTTGTACGTTTATTGCTTTTACAAATAAATGTAAACAATTGTGAAACAAAGTGTTTTTTGTATAAGCTAGTGTTGCAACTGAGTGATAGAAGAAGCGATCATTTGATTATCTCTGCACAAAAATCATCAGAGAGTATAGCAACCGTCACCATAGCTCGTGAGATCTCTTCTTGTGTCTCGTGATTCCCGATGGCATTCTCTCTCTACCCCTCCATCCCTTTTCCTTGACTATGCACTCTCACCGCTGAGTCTCTCAATCTCTCCGAAAACTGCAATGAAAGAACGAGAGACGGTGATTAAAATTTGTTTTGTAGCGGCTTTTGCGGTTAATCACTGTTGTGGTAGGAATATCGTGGAAGCGGGGATGAGAGAGAAAAGGAGAATGTTCGGCGCTGAGAATATCAATACGGAAAGAAGAGCAGTTGTATTTGGGGCATGAATACTCAGGCTTGATAATTGTAGTTGATGAGAGCTGATAGTTTGATATTTTTACAACACTTAGTTTTATCACTTTGTTCGCGAATTGATGTTTTCGCGTTCACTAAAAACTTAAAAATAAAATTGCGTGCGCTTGGGATTTTTAGAACAAAATAAAATAAAAAGATTAAAATATTCAATACAAAGAATTATAAATTTTTAAATCTCAGATTTAAAATTACAAAAATTCAAATCGAAAAAAAACTTCAAAAAAATCCAGGGATCACAAAAATTTAAAATCAAAAATAAGAGTGATACAAAGTTTATTTAAATATTTTTTGTCCATCGGCTCTGGTTCATATGGAGGGAAGAGGCAAACATTATTTTAAAAAATCAAGCCTTTCCAAAAAAATAGTTTTTTTTTCATCTGGGGTGAAAAATGTTAAAAGATCAAAAAGTATTTATTTGAATTAATAATACATAAATAAGCATCAATCAATGTTTTCTGAATAGTTTACAATCGATTTTACAATTCTATTATTATTATTTTTTTCGATGAAAATGTAAAATTTAGTATTTTTTTTGCCCCCGATTTTTTGGGGAAATTTTGAAGGGGGGAAGGTGTGTAATAACCCTTAAAAAACATTAATTTTTTTGAATTCTTTGGTTCTTAAACTCCTAGAATTTTAAATGCCGCTATTTTTACCATCACCTTACATTACAGAAAATTTGGAGAATATTTTTAGAGCATTTTTTGAGTCATATATATTTAGGTTAGAAACCAAAATTTTGAAATGAACAGAAATTTCTTGAAATAGTGAAATTTTGGCGAGAACGATTTGTGCTAAATTTTTCAAATCCCTTATTTTTTTGTATTTTTAAGGTTTTTAAATTTAATAATTTCTATACCTTTGAATTTTAATTTTTTTAAATTTTCATATTTTTTTTAAACTTTTGAGTGTTTTTATTACTGTTTTTTCATTCAAATTTAAATTTAAAAATAACAATATTTAAGACTTCATCAATTTAAGATTTTATTATTTCGAAAATTCATAAACTTATAACTCAAAGAAATCAAAAACATAAAAATACAAATATTTAAAATAAAAAAAATCCAACATTTCAAAATTCAGACATTTAAAAATTTCGGAATTCTAAATAAAAAAAAGATGTTCAAAAATTTTGAAATTGAAAAAATTTGAATAGACAAATTCAAAAAAAATAAATTTAGAAATTTATAAACTTTAAAATAAGAATCCAGAAATTCAAGAACCTAAAAAATCTAAAATTAAAAAAAAAGCTCAATTATCCAAAGTCCTTGCCAAAATTTCACTCCGTGTAATCGAATCACGAAACTTTTATTTATCTTAAATTTTTAGTTTTCTGACCTAAAATATGACTCAAAAAATGCAAAGTTGCCATATCTTCTGTAATTTTTAAAAGAGGCATTTAAAATTCCAAGAATATTTTTATTTTTTATTTTTTTATCTTTGTTTTTTTTAACTTTGTTTTTTTATTTTTCTATTTTTATTTTTTTTTCAAATTAGAAGATTTTTTTTAGATTGTACTTTAATTTTCAATAAGTTCAAAAATGTACAAATTCTAATTAATGAGAAAGACAGTTGAATTATTTGCTAAAATTTTTAAAATAGTTTCAAATTTTAAAAATTAAGGGGTTACATACATGTAGAAAATCACAATATTTCATATTACAGAAAATTTATTAAATCCACTAAAAAGATTATTTTCAATCACTCCTGAAACATTCATGAAGATATTCCATGATTAAACTGAGTTAGAGACGATTTTAAGCTTAACATTTTGCCGTGCGCAAAGCGGACTGTCAAACTTTCTGAGTGTTTTTCTCGAAACACCAAGTTGATTTACGGGTGCCACGATATCTCGAGATGGGATGGACCAAATTGGCTGAAATTCGGGGTGAAGACTCTCAAGACATATTCCGTGTGCATGACGAAGCCCGATTTTTAAATTTTGCTTTTTAAAAAATACAAAAATCAAAAACTGACGATTTTTTATATGAAAAACACAAAAATATTTTTATTTTTTTTAAATAAGTTTTTTTGAAAATCGGCCTTCGTCATGCACACAGGACTGGTTTAACGAGTCTTCACCGACATTTTGAGCCGATTTGGTCAAGGCAGTGTTGAGATATCGTGGCACCCGTTTTTTGAAACTGCTAACTTCAAATAGCTATATCTCGGCAATGATACAACCAAATGTCTTCAAATTTGTTTTGATAATAGATGAAAATGTATATTTTAATGCCCTGAAAACAGATTTTAAATAAAATTAAATGTGTGCTCACACCAACCTCTGACTTTTTTGTCGATTTACATGTATGTAACCCCTTAAGCAATAATAAAAAAAAGTTTTAATTTCAAATTGGCTTCAAGAAGGCAACAACCGGCACATGCTGATTCCTTTTGGTACTTAAATTCGTTAAATTGAATTTAATAAAGAATATTTTATAGTGATGATCAATTTTCTTCGAAAATGATCAACGGCTTCACCTTAAAGCTCTCGGGATTTTTAAATGTTAGGATTTTTTTTTAATTTCGAAAAAAGAAAAAAAAAGAATTCATGTTTTTTGTAGAATAAAAGTTGCTCAAATCTCTAGTTTTTTTTTACAGGTCCTATAAACAAAATTTTCACTTTTTGCTTTTTGGGTGTTTTTGAATACCCCTGACTCAAGGCGGTTCTAAAAACACCCAAAAAGCAAAAATTGGAAATTTTGTTTATTGGACCTTTTCAAAAAAAACTCTAGAAATGACCTTCTTTAGTAGAAGAAAAAAAATAATAACATTGAGCATTACAGGGTTATACTATATGGAGTCGCTGAACTCGAATTTAATGTTTTAAAAAATACAAGAATACTTCCCTTGAATTGAGTATCCTCATTTATTTTTTATTTTTGAAACCTTCGGAAAATCGAATCCAGACTAATAAAATGTTCAATTTTGGGGTTGAAGTTTTCTGAATAAAGAACTCAATTTTTATGTTTTTATTTTAGTTTTAAGAATTTTTGAAGTTTTTGATAGTCTTTATTTGAGACAAAGCTGTATTTTTTAAAAGGAATCTGTCTTTTATGTTTTGCAAATTATTCCCGGTAACTTAACTGAATTTATGTGTTTTAATCAGTTTGATAAAGTCAAAAAGAAGTTTAAAGTTAAAAAAAAAACCTTTGGCTGTTGGAGAAATCATATCAGTGAGGAAGGAAAATAAATGTCATGTTGCGATTTAAAGGATGTCTTTATTATAATGAATACGGTCCTGTTTCAACAGTTCAAGAAACAGTCAAATGCAAAAAAAAAAACAAATCAATTCAAGTTAACTGTTATCATTCTTCAAACTAGTTCGAATGCAAAAAAATCAATGCAATTATAAATTAAACTTTTTATCGCGTCAACAAAAATACTCAACACTTTCTACGATTCAACCTTCTCTTCTTCCTCTCCCTCCCCCTCTCCCACATCCACCGTCCTTATGTGGTACAGCCGCTTCTCCTCGTCGGTAATCCGAACCGGCGCCTTCGACAGCGGATCCTTCCCGTTGATGGTCTTCGGAAACGCAATCACCTCCCGAATCGACTTTGCTCGACAAATCAACGAAATGTACCGATCCAGCCCGATGGCGAATCCGCCGTGCGGTGGACATCCCGACTCGAGCGCGTCCAACAGGTGCTGCAGGTGCGAGTGCTCGATTTGTAGAATGTCGGCCAGGACCATTCGCTGCAGGGCGGCTTCGTGAATTCGAACCGATCCGCCGCCAATTTCCATCCCGTTCCAGACCAGGTCGAACGATTGCGAGCGGATCGAGGCGAGGTCCTGTTTGGATCTTAGTTTGTGCATGTCTTCGGGGTGGGCGGTGGTGAACGGATGGTGGACCGTTTCGAGTTGGCCGGTTTCCTCGTTGGCGGCGAACATCGGGAAGTCGACGATCCAGAGGAAGTTCGGGGCGAGGACGCTGCGGGTCACGCGCAAGTTGCGTTCTTCCAGTTCGGTGTAGAGTGCGAGGCGGACGCGGCCCATCATTTCTTGAGCTTCGCTTGCCTTGCCGTAGCCGAGCAGCATCAAATCGCCGGTTCCGAGCTTCAAGCGCTCTTTGATCTCTGCGGTTTCGCGCACTCCGAACAGGTTCACGATCGACGACTCGGTCCAGCTGTCGGACACGACACTGACGGCGAACTTGCACCGCGGGTACTCCTTGAGCACTTTGGTGAGCGCCGTCTTGAAGGTTTTCGGATTTCCGTTGGGCGGTTTGGCCACGATGGCGAAGGCGCCGAAATCTGGGGTGGCGACGCCGTGGCGCATTTTTTCGTTGGACGAGAGGATTGTTGAGAGATCGCGCAGATCCAGACCGAATCGGGTGTCGGGTTTGTCGCAGCCGTACCGGGACATGGCCTCCTGGTAGGTCATCCGGGGGAAGGGCAGTTGGAGGGGGTGGAGTTGACTTGGCCAGGACGCGTCGAGGATGCCTTCGACGAGGGACATGATTTGGTGGCGGTCCGTGAAGGACAGCTCCAGGTCGAGTTGGGTGAACTCGGGTTGACGGTCCGGGCGGGTCGCTTCGTCGCGGTAGCAGCGTGCCACCTGGAAGTACCGATCGATCGCTCCGGACATGAGCATCTGCTTGAACTGCTGCGGACTCTGGACGAGCGAGTAAAAGTGGTCCGGTTTGCGGGTTGGAACGACGAATTCCTGGGCACCGCCGGGAGTTCGCCGGAACAGGGTCGGCGTTTCGACCTCTATGAAGCCGCACCGGTTGATCATGAACTCGCGCATCTTCATGATGATCTGCGAGCGGAGGCGAAGATTGTGCTGGAGTTTGGCGGAACGCAGGTCGATGTACCGGTGCTCGATCCGGAGGAACTCTTTGGCTTGGTTGTGCTCCTGGATGTCGATCGGGAGACGCGATCGTGCCGGATTCAACACTTCAACGCTGTCCATAATGACCTCGATCTCGCCCGTCGCTTGCTGCCCATTCTCCTGTCCGTACGGACGCTTCACGACCGTTCC
This sequence comes from Culex pipiens pallens, assembly GCF_016801865.2. Lineage (NCBI taxonomy): Eukaryota > Metazoa > Arthropoda > Insecta > Diptera > Culicidae > Culex > Culex pipiens. The sequence continues at coordinate 13,134,631 of NC_068938.1, read as the reverse complement.
GGTCACTTTGAGGATGCTCTCGAAGGGGATTCCGTCCAGCTTGACCGTGTTGGTGACCGCTTCCGGCACGACGACCTGCGTCGATCCGTAGCCGTCGCGCAGCGTGAAGAACATGTTCATCCGAACATACTCGAGCCAACCGCACAGCGTGACCTTCTGGCCAGCGTGACTCGCGCGGAGTTGCCCGCAATTGTGGGTTCGGTCCGTAAAACGGTTTATGTTGAGTCGACGCGTCGAAACCGGATTCTCGTAAGGTTTGTTCGGATCCAGCACCTCCAGCTCGTCCACGTAAACCTCAACGGTTCCCGTTGGCAGACCCTTTGCCATTGTCGGCCGTGCCCGAATCGTCCCAGTCGCCAGAATCACAGCATTTTCCGGAATCCCGTTCCTGTGCTCCTCCGGAATCGTGCTAACCCTCAGCTGAATCGCCCCATAACTATCCCGCAACATCATCCGATCCGGCAGATGACCCCCATCCTCCAACCACCCAACCAAGTGCACCTGCCGCCCAATATCGTGCCGCCGGAACACCGCGCAAGTGTACTCCCTCCGCCGAAAATACTCCAAAATACTCTCCGACGAGCACTTGCCGCGCTCCTGCTCCGTCACATCCAGCGCCGACAACCCCTCGGGCCACTCCACCTTCGCGTACCCCCCCTCCGCCAAATTAATCGAATCCCTCCCCATCCCCAAGATCCGCTCCACCAGCACCTCAATGTCCCCCGTCCGCTCCCCCTCGCTCCGCTCCGGATCCGGCCTGGCCCGCACCCGCCCCACCACCGTAACCCGATCCGTCCGGTGCATCTTCGCGAGCTGCGTCCGCAGCGAATTCGGCGCCGTCAGCCGGACCGACCCCGTCGTGTCCACAATGTCCAGGCACCGGCCCGAGTCGCGCGATTCCACCACATCGCCCTCGATCAGCACCAAATCGCCCACGCTACCCGTATTCAGTTTGCTGCACGAGACCTTCTTCGGCGAGGATCGCGCCAGCTGGTTCCCCAGCGACAACCGGCGCCGCTTGACGTCCTCCATGGCGGCGGAACAGAATCTCTACGGAGAAAAGAAATCCCAAATCAACACTCGTCAATCAAAAAGTGACAAATCCTGACTCACGATTGACGACGAAGAAGTAGCTATCCGGAACGGTTCAGTTTTTGCAAGCAACAGCCGGTGGATCGTCGGAACAAGCGACCGGAATCTGCTGCAGCCGGTCATCATCGTTGACGCGGATTTGTGAAAAACGAGGTCCAAGAGAAAGTAAATTAGTTGAATAAAATAGAGGGTTGATTAACGATCAGCCGGTCCATGTGATATCTTACTAGGTTGCGCGATTCGGCTCGAGTGTTGCAGAATATTATCGAACTTAGTCGGAGGTACTAACGAGCGATTAAGATAAGACTAAAAAGAAATTGATGCAAAATCGAATCGAAAAGAGAACTTCTGATGGCAGCTCTGGCGCGGCCGGCTTGATTTTGGTCTGCTTGTCACAACAAAATCAACTGTGAACAATGGAGTGCGTTCACAGAAGTTTATTCGTATTTGTTAGGGTGGTTCATGTTTAATTATAATTGTGCTTGTCTTTAAGTGAAATTCTAAAATTCTTAAACTCTTAGATTCTTAAATTCTTAAATTCTTAAATTCTTAAATTCTTAAATTCTTAAATTCTTAAATTCTTAAATTCTTAAATTCTTAAATTCTTAAATTCTTAAATTCTTAAATTCTTAAATTCTTAAATTCTTAAATTCTTAAATTCTTAAATTCTTAAATTCTTAAATTCTTAAATTCTTAAATTCTTAAATTCTTAAATTCTTAAATTCTTAAATTCTTAAATTCTTAAATTCTTAAATTCTTAAATTCTTAAATTCTTAAATTCTTAAATTCTTAAATTCTTAAATTCTTAAATTCTTAAATTCTTAAATTCTTAAATTCTTAAATTCTTAAATTCTTAAATTCTTAAATTCTTAAATTCTTAAATTCTTAAATTCTTAATTCTTAAATTCTTAAATTCTTAAATTCTTAAATTCTTAAATTCTTAAATTCTTAAATTCTTAAATTCTTAAATTCTTAAATTCAGTGAAACAGTGAACAGTGAAAAATGTAATTACAGGCCACGGTTTCAAAATATGAATGAACAAGTGTTTTAAAATGTATGACCACCTGTCCAGTTGTTTTGCAATCATAAGTTTCATAAATTTCTAAGTAATGATGAAAATTTAATTGTTGTGAGAAAAAAAAGTTGTTTGAGATTTCCAAAAAGTGTCCACGTGGCTAATGGACAAAATTTTGAAATTCTCAATTTCTATTTTTTTAGTTTAAAATTTCTGGTTGTCAATATTTTTATGCCTTAATTTCCTATTTGATTTTTTTTTCAATTTGTCTTTTTCAATGTGGAGTTTCTAAATTTCTAAATAATTCATTTTATTGCCAGAAAATGAAATGGTCATTATTATGGCTTTTCCCTCAGATTTATTCTTGAATCTGAGCAAAAAACCAAAATCGTCTTTTTAATTTTCGGCATTTCGAGATTCTTTATTTGAGTTTCGGCGTTATGAACAGCCATGCCAGATCTTTATTATAAAAATACAGAAATTAGGAATTTTCAGTCGCATTAAAATAAACAAGTCAAAATTATTTTATTTTGGGCCGGCAACTGTTTAACTTTTTCAGCTGTCATGGTAAACTTAGTTAGCTGAACAGAACGTTTATAAAATCTCTGATTATTATTTAATATTAATTTATTCATTTTCCATGCTGTTCTTTTAACTTTTCGATTTCGTGTGAGAACCTCGATATTCACAATCACCTCGATTGAAATTTGTTTGCTGTATACTCATAGTAAAGAAATCTGCAGAAATTTGTCTTCCAAAGCCACAGTTGATTTTACAAGATGCTTGGACCACGTTCACTGATCACCCGCTGTCCACTCCCTCACCGCATCAGACGCTTGAACTTTTTTTTGACATCTCGCAACAAAAACAACACCAACACAGCAAGCCTCCTTTTCTTTTCCTTTTGCCGCAACTCTTTCATTCGTGTTCGGCAAAGCAAACGGTGCGGTTAGAAGTCGTCGTCGTCGATCGCTGCCTCCGTCATCACGTTTTTTTCCACCTCCTCCAGCAGGGCAGTGAAAGGAAGAAAAAAAAGCAACGCAAAAAAGTCCGCATTGTGCGTGTTGAAACCTGCTAAAAAAGCGCTGATTAGCTGTGTTGATTTTTTCCGCTGATAAGCCGACTTTACTGCAGGTGAGTTCATAACCTCCCTCGCTAGTGCCGGGACGAATTCCGGATGATGCAATTAGAATGCAAGTCTCGGACTCTGAAAAGGGCGGAGGGGGGACATGAAAAGTGCCACCACGGCAGAAAGTGAAAGTATCGATTGCAACTACTAAAACTGGTTTCGATTTCAGCCGCCATGGACACGTCGCTGACCGCCAAGCAGATCCGGAACATTTTCCTGGACTTTTTCAAGGAGAAGGAGCATCTGTACGTGCACTCGTCGTCGACGATTCCGTTGGACGATCCGACGCTGCTGTTTGCGAACGCCGGCATGAACCAGTTTAAGCCGATTTTCCTGGGGACCGCGGATCCGAACAGCGAAATGTCCAAGTGGGTGCGGACGGCGAACACGCAAAAGTGCATCCGCGCCGGGGGCAAGCACAACGATCTGGACGACGTCGGAAAGGACGTTTATCATCATACGTTCTTCGAGATGTTGGGCAATTGGTCGTTTGGCGATTACTTCAAGAAGGAGATTTGTACGTGGGCGTGGGAGCTGTTGACGGAGCGGTTGAAGCTTCCGAGCGATCGACTGTACGTGACTTATTTCGGGGGGCATCCGGAATCGGGGCTGGAACCGGATCTGGAGTGTCGGGAGATTTGGCTGAAGTTGGGGGTTAAGGAGGAGCACATTCTGCCGGGAAGCATGAAGGACAACTTCTGGGAGATGGGCGAAACGGGCCCGTGCGGACCGTGTTCGGAGTTGCACTTTGACCGGATTGGTGGGCGGAGTGTGCCGGAACTGGTGAACATGGACGATCCGGACGTGTTGGAGATTTGGAATTTGGTGTTTATCCAGTTTAATCGCGAGCAGGACGGTTCGTTGAAGTTGCTGCCGAAGAAGCACATCGATTGCGGCATGGGTTACGAGCGGTTGGTGTCGGTCATCCAGGACAAGCGGTCCAACTACGATACGGACGTGTTTGTGCCGCTGTTCCAGGCAATTCAGAAGGGAACCGGAGCTCCGGACTATCAGGGGCGTGTTGGAGCAGAGGATGTCGACGGCGTTGATATGGCCTATCGTGTGTTGGCCGACCACGCCCGTACCATCACGATTGCGTTGGCCGACGGTGGATTCCCGGACAACACCGGTCGTGGTTACGTGCTGCGACGAATTCTGCGTCGTGCCGTTCGTTACGCCAGCGAGAAACTCAACGGAAAGCCCGGATTCTTCGCAACCCTGGTGGACACCGTCGTTGAACTGCTCGGGGACACTTTCCCCGAGGTCAAGAAGGATCCGCAGCACATCAAGAACATTATCAACGAGGAGGAGCAGCAGTTCCTGAAGACGTTGAGTCGCGGTCGCAACCTGCTGAACCGCACCATTGCGAAGCTCGGAGACAGCAAGGTCATCCCCGGGGACGTCGCTTGGCGGCTGTACGACACGTACGGATTCCCCGTCGATTTGACCGGACTGATGGCCGAGGAGAAGAACATGACCATCGACATGGAGGGCTACGAAAAGGCCAAACATCAGTCGTACATCATTTCGCAGGGCAAGGAAAAGAGCAAGGCGGCCACGGTAGATCTGGACGTGCACGCCATCTCGGAACTGCAGGAGAAGAAGGTCCCAACGACGAACGATACGTTCAAGTATCACTACAAGGCGGAGAGCATCGATCCGTTGGCCGCGTACGTCTTTGAACCGTGCACCGGAAAGGTCCTCGCTCTGCGCTACAACAACGCCTTCGTCGATGAAGTCCAGGCCGGCCAGGAATGCGCCGTCATCCTGGACAAGACGAACTTTTACGCCGAATCCGGAGGTCAGATCTACGACCAGGGCTACCTGCTGAAGGTCAACGACGAAAGCACCGAGTTCAACGTGAACCTGGTTTACAACCGCGGCGGTTACGTTCTGCACATCGGAGTCGTCGAAGGAGTCCTGCGCGTTGGCGATGAAGTGGCCTGCCACATGGACGTCGTCCGTCGTCAGCTGACCATGAAGAACCACTCGGCCACGCACGCCCTCAACCACTCGCTGCTGAAGGTGCTCGGACTGGACACCGACCAGCGCGGTTCTCTGGTCGTCCCCGAAAAACTCCGCTTCGATTTCACCAACAAAGCCGCCATGACCATCGAACAGGTCGCCGAAGCCGAACGCCTCACCCGCGAAGTGGTCAAGAAGAACATGCAAGTGTACGCGAAAGAGTCCAAACTGGCCTCCGCCAAAGCCATCAAGGGACTCCGCTCCGTTTTCGACGAAGTCTACCCCGATCCGGTGCGCGTAATTTCCTTCGGCGTCCCCGTCGAAGATCTGGAAGCCAACCCGGAAGGCGTCGCCGGCACGGAAACCTCCGTCGAGTTCTGCGGTGGAACCCACCTCCATCAATCCGGCCACATGGTCGACTTTGTCATCACGACCGAGGAGGCCATCGCCAAGGGAATCCGACGAATCGTCGCCCTCACCGGACCGGAAGCCATCAAAGCCCTCAAGAAAACCGAACTGCTCGAGGGCGAACTCAACGCCCTGAAGGCGACCATCGACGCCGACAAGACCGGCGCAGATTCCCGCGAGCACGTCAAAAAGATCGTCGAACTCAACGAGGACGTCTCCCAAGCCGTCATCCCGTACGTGAAAAAGGACGAAATCCGTAACCAGCTGAAATCGCTCAAGAAAACCCTCGACGACAAGGAACGTGCCGCGCGCGCCGCCGTCGCCACCACCGTCGTCGAAGCGGCCAAGGAACTGTGCGCCGCCAACAAGGACGCGCCCTTCATCGTACACCGTCTGGAAGCGTTCAGCAACACAAAGGCCCTCGACTCTGCCCTCAAGGAGGTGCGCAAACTGAACGTTGAACAGTCCGCCCTGTTCGTCTCCTCCGATCCGGACACGAAAAAGATCTTCTGCCTGGCGTCGGTTCCGAAGTCGGCGGTTGAAAAGGGACTCAAGGCGAACGAGTGGATTTCGCACATTTCGCCGAGCATGGGAGGAAAGGGCGGTGGCAAGCCAGAGTCGGCTCAGGCTTCCGGCGGGGCGTTCGACAAGGTGGAGGAGATTTTGGAGCTGGCTCGTGCGTTTGCCGCATCGAAGCTGGGTTAGAAGTAGTTTGGGGCGAGAAGCGTCTTTTGTATCGAACCGGAAGTGCATTTTTGTCAACACTTTTTTACTTATTGCTATTTGAATAATGTGTCGAAAAACAATTGATTGTAATTTGTTCTCGTTAAATTATTTTCCATTTTTTGAAAAACACGCATCAAAAGAAGACCAGATAATTGCATTGGATAAAGTTTACGAAATAAAGCTTGCTTTTTAGGCTCGTAAAAGAACGGTGTGTTTGAGATTTTCATTGGAAAAGAATCAAAAGAATTGAAGAAAAGAAAAAAATTCCGCCTAAAGTTATGCAACTGATTGAAGCGGGACTGTCTTGGTTGCCATGAGAAAAAGCTCGATGTTACTGATTTGACGTCTCGATAACTCCTGGATTTATGCAACTAACCTTGCAAGCAAAAGCTCAACACAGCTAGAAGCATAAATTTAGGCGCTTTGAGCATTTTTCGAAGATGTGACTAAATTTATTTATTATTTATTTTGACTTACAATAAAGGCGTATTTCTTGAAGAAATGTTTGAGAAAATCAAATGTAAATTTTCAAATATTTTTATTCTACATTATATTTACAGACTTTGAATTCTTAACATTTTCCTACTCGGATACCCTTCCCTTCCCCTCTTCCTCCTTTTTCACCCCATCATAGATGATTCGTATCTCCCGCAGCAGCTCCGCCACATTCGTTCCCATCTTGGCGCTAATCGGCACCACCGGAACATCCACGTGGTGCTCCAGCAGCTGCACATTCTCCTCCGCCCCGGGCAAATCAATCTTGTTCGCAATAATCATCTTTGGCCGCTCCGCCAACTCTTCACTGAACATGGTCAGCTCGTGCATCAACGTGTGATAGGCGTTCCACGGTTCCGCCGCCGAGGCATCGACCACAAACAGCAAAATGTTACATCGCTCCGCGTGCTTCAAAAACTGAATCCCGAGTCCCTTGTTCTTGTGCGAGTCCGGAATCAACCCGGGCAAATCCGCCACCGCAATCTGCTCGTAATCATCGTACTGGACCATCCCCAAGTGCGGCTTCAACGTCGTAAACGGATACGCGGCCACCTTCGGTCGTGCCCTCGAAATCGCCCTCAACAGCGTGCTCTTCCCCGCGTTCGGCAGTCCAATAAACCCAACATGCGCCATACTCCGCAGCTCCAACACGTACGACTTGTCCTCCCCCTGTGCCCCAAACTCCGCAACCTGCGGCGCCTGCTCCAAATCACTGATGAAAAAGTGGTTCCCCTTCCCCCCGGCACCACCCCTCGCCGCCACAAACATCGTCCCTTCCCTATCCAAATCCCCCACGACCTTCCCCTCGCCACTCTTCACAATCGTCCCCAGCGGAACCTTGACCACCGTGTGACCGGCGTTCTTCCCGTGACAATCCTTGTTCCGCCCGTTGTCCCCCGCATCCGCATTCAACTGCACCGTAACATGGTTCAAATCCCGAACATCCGCGCTAGCCTGCAGCACCACGTGGCCACCATTCCCACCGTCTCCGCCATCCGGACCGGCGTTTTCGTTGCACCAAAGCCGCAGAAAGGACACGCACCCGTCGCCGCCCTTGCCGCCGATCGTGCGCACGTGCTTGCAGTCCACAAAGTACTGGGTCTGAAAGGAACGTTGAAATTATGGTCCGACCGGACGGAACATTACCCGGAACTTACCGTTGGTTTGTCGGATTTGGCTTTCTTGCTGCGAAGGGCGATCGCAACGCGTTTTGAGGAGAAATTTGCATTTGCCTGAATTACTGGAAGAACTCGGGCGGTCCGCAAGCAGCCGGAAATGTTTCTGAACAGCGGCGAGAACATTTTACACACTTTTTAAAATTAATCATTTAAATCTGAAACTTCATTCAAAATTCGTGCATTCACAAAATTCCTTTACGTATAAACAAAGTGGAGTGCGTTCGCTGGTTGCACGTGTGTTTTGGGCTTCGTTCACGTAATTTGCAAAAATGAGAATAGTGTGACCATGTAGAAACTTTTTGTTTGTCACAAACTTGTTAAAGTCTGCAAACGAATCCGCGTACCCGCTGAGAAATTTAACAACTCGATCGGCCTTCGTAACCCCGATTTTATTCAGCCATCAGACCGATCGGGGCGTTACATTTATTAGAAGGTAGGAAACAACATTAAAGGGAGCGTTCTATCATTACGTTACGCAGTAAGGGGGTTTCTTTGTTACGAAATGTTACGAAAACTGGGGGAGGGGGAGAGTGCTGGAAATGTCTGTTACGTAACGCATTGTTTTTATAAAGAACTCATACAAATTTGCAAAAAGACCATGCATGCATTATTTATGCGTTACAACCAAGGTTACAACCCTCTGAGAAATGTCTGATAGTTAAATAAAATAGGGCTGACGAAAGCCGATCGGGTCGTGAAATTTATCAGTGGGAAAGGGGATGGAGGGAATGGCTCATTTGTAACAATAAGGCTTTCTAGGCCCAGTGGAAAAAAATGCTGCATGTTAATAAATTATCGATAAATTTATAATTTTTTTAAAAATATGAACTTTAAAAGTTTAAATTATTCAATTATTATCTTATATATTTTTTAATAAATAATATGATAAAATAAATTTATCAATTTAATTAATTTTGTTAATTTATTTAGTTTAATATTTTATTTTTATTTGAATAAATATAGTGTTTAATATTTTTTTTAAATTTTATTAAATTTGTTTTATTTTATTAATTTTATATTTTTTTTAATTTTATAAATTTTATAAATTTCATTAGTTTTTTATTTTTAAATTTTTTTATAAATTTTATGAATTTCATTAATTTAATTATTTTATTAGTTTTAATAATTTGATTTTTTTTAACTAATCTTAATTAATTTTATTATTTGTATTTATGTTATGTTCAAGGTTATGTTATTAATGTTAATATTTTAATAATTTTATTTATTTTATTTAAATTTTATTAAAATTTATTATGGCCGTTGCAAATATTTTTTTTTGGCTCGTATCAAAGTCGAGGGGAGGCAAAAAAATAAAATAAAGGTATACAAATTTAAATGACAAGCCTAGGTTTCAACATTTGGATGTTTAAAAATGCGCCCAGTTGCTTTCCAATCATTAGTTTGCAAAATATCGACATATACTTTGAAAAATATTTGCAATGGCCTAGTTTTATTTAATTTTATAAAATTTTAATGATTTAATAATTTTTTTTATTAATATTTTTTAACTAAACAATTTTACTAATTTAGAATTCAAAACCTTAACGGTGCACACCAACCAAAGCTTTTGCACCCAGATTTTTGTTACAGACAATTTAGTATCTTCAAAACTACGGGTACTATCGAAATATTTTTTTATTCATCCCCTAAAGTACTTTACGATTCCGTTGTTGGAGGATTGGGTCCGTAAAATTGACAATTTTGGAATTAGAAGACAACAACTTCCTTCGTTGCTGTGCACCCTTAAAAAGTTTTTTTGACTCTTGGAATTTTTTGGATGTTTGAAATCTTTGGGAACGTTCTAACGCATCAAATTGAATTTTTGGACCCCCTCCCCCCATCATAACAAAATTTCCATACAAACATTACAAATTTTGTATGGAGCGTAACACGGCCTTCGACCCCTCCCTTCCCCTATTGCGTTACGTAATAAAAACGATCCCATTGATTTTGCTATGTTTATGAAATTTTCAGAATCTAAATTTTTGCTGTTTTGCAATTTTTGAACTATTGAATTTTAAAATCTATATTATTAAAAAAGTATAATAATTTTTTGTAGGGCCTTCATATGTTTTATGGACGAGGGAGTCGTGGATTTCCTGGCACAAGTCACTTGAATTGTACTGTCTTTCTTTTCCAATTCGTGAGAAATGGTTGGAATGACAATGATAATCTTTTGAGGTCCTAAGATATACATCGGCTTCTAACCAAACTGTCTCAGTTGAAACATACTATGGTCATGGCCAAGTCCCGCCAAGCCGGGGGTACTTATACATACACATACACATTAGGGTGGGTACGGATTTTGAAAAGTTCTCGGATCAAGTTCTGGTGTGAATCCCCTTGTAGGGCATACCCATAGGGACTCTCACGCCAAATTTCAGCTCATTTGGTTGAAAACTGGCTTGTCTCAAGCGGGTTCAAGTTTACATAGAAATTACTATGGGAAATTTTGAATTTTCGTTCATTCGCTCCTACAGGCCTAGGGAAAAAAAACATGTAGAAACTTCTAGGATGGCCAGAAATGAGCGGAATCGTCTGGAGAACAATTTTCCCTAAGAGACCAGGTCGATTCGTTCAACCCCCATCGACCTCAACGGCAATACGTCCGGGGTTTTCGGAACCAACGGTTTTCCCCAGAAAAGCATCAAATTTCCCTTAGCATGCTATGAATGCTTGATGAACACCGCGACGCCACGTGTCAAACAGCTACTTTTCTAAATCCGTACCCACCTTATTACACATACATACAAAAAAGTATAATTTTTTGTACCATATTTTATTATAAATAAAAATGATTTTTAAGTATTTTTTTTATTTGATATTTAAGATAATTTCAAAAGATTTCAAATTTTCAAAATCTTTTAAATTTCCATGTTTTATAAAATTTTCAAAAATCTTTAAAAAAATTATAAAATGTTTAAAAAATTAAATGCTTAAACATTTTTTTTTATTTAAAGTTGTTTATTTTTTTAAAACAAGCTTTGAAGACCTCTGCTATCGACAAATGACGTTAACAAATTACGATCGAGAAATCACGATCGTGAGTCGAGAAATTACGATCGAAATTGTATTACGATCGAGTGCAATAACACTTGTAGCACCAACGGGGTCAAAACTTACGCGAAGCACCAAGCAAGTTGGAAATGCAACTTCATCCGGCCTTATCTCGGTGAAAACCAAGGTGAAAACTCAGCCGATTTCGATGATTCTTCTTGTTCGATCTGGAAGAATGTCAAGAATCGCCTCCAACAAGGTAAATCCAAAACAGATGCGTCTACCTTAAGTTATAATAAAAAATGCATTTCCAACTTTTTTTCCTAGGGTTGTATGAGCTGGTGAAGTTGCATTTCCAACTTTTTTGACCCCGTTGGGGCTACGAGTGGTAATCACCACGATCATCTCAACAACGTACACTCAAAATCAGAAGTACCCTTCAAAAAGGGTTTTATCTACCCTTTATCTGTCATCCCAAAGAAAAAAAAACCCTTTTTGAGGGTTACTTCCACCCTTTTTTTCAAGTTCATCCGTCGTCACCCTTTTGCAAAGTGTTACTACCGGTAAACTTGAAAAAAGGGTGGAAGTAACCCTCAAAAAGGGTTTTTTTTTTTCTTTGGGATGACAGATAAAGGGTAGATAAAACCCTTTTTGAAGGGTACTTCTGATTTTGAGTGTATATTCTCAATAATAAAGATCTGCAAAACATAATAAAAATCTGCAAGTAAAGACCACAGTTGACACAACCGATGCAAACCTATACCATCTCTACAGCATCAGACGTTTGAAAAATGCTCTTTTCTTGGAAGAAACTCGTTCGCTTTGCAATTCACAACAAAAGTAACGCCGCGCCGCGCCGCCAAACAACCTTTTCGCGTCGTAATTCCGGATTTTCTCCGGGCTCTGTCCGTTTTCTGTTTCCAAGAGTGTGGACCCGCGAGTCCAACCCCGGCCGCCAAGCTGTCTTCGGTAATCAAGATGAAGCTGATCGACTCGGTCGTTCGCAGCTTCAAAGTGGCCAAAGTGTTCCGGGAAAACACGGACAAGATCAACGCGATCGACTTCTCGGCCAACGGGGAGATGCTGATAAGTTGCAGCGAGGACGACCAGATCGTGCTGTACGATTGCGAGAAGGGCACGCAGATCCGGACGGTCAACTCGAAGAAGTACGGGGTCGATTTGATCCACTTTACACACGCCAACAACACGGCCATCCACAGTTCGACGAAGGTTGATGATACGATCCGGTATTTGAGTCTGCACGACAACAAGTATTTGCGGTACTTTCCGGGCCACACGAAGAAGGTCATTTCGTTGAACATTTCGCCGGTGGAGGACACTTTTTTGTCGGGGTCGTTGGACAAAACGCTGCGGCTGTGGGATTTGAGGTCGCCGAATTGTCAGGGGGTTATGCACCTGAACGGGCGTCCCGTTGCGGCGTACGATCCGGAGGGGCTCATCTTTGCGGCCGGGGTCAACTCCGAGAGCATCAAGCTGTACGATTTGCGGTCCTTCGACAAGGGACCGTTCGTGACGTTCAAGTTGAACCAGGAGAAGGAGTGCGACTGGACGGGACTGAAGTTCTCCCGGGACGGCAAGACCATCCTGATTAGTACGAACGGGTCCATTATCCGGCTGATTGACGCGTTTCACGGAACGCCGCTGCAGACATTCACTGGTGAGCAATCCCGGTCATAGTTCCTAAAATCTCTTCTAATCCCGAATTCCGTTCTTCCTTCCAGGCCACCTCAACAACAAGGGCATCCCGATCGAGGCCTCGTTCAGTCCGGACTCGCAGTTCATCTTCTCGGGCAGTACGGATGGGCGGGTGCACGTGTGGAACGCCGACACGGGCTACAAGATTTGCGTGCTGAATGGGGACCATCCGGGGCCGATTCAGTGTGTGCAGTTCAATCCCAAGTTTATGATGCTGGCGTCGGCCTGTACGAATATGGCGTTTTGGTTGCCGACGGCGGAGGATTCGTAAGAAGGGAGGAGAAGGACGTGTCTTAGGTTTTAGGAAGCGGGAGGTCGTCGAATGCTGTTGGCGGGGGAGAATTTGACGAATGAGTGAATTAATTTTAGAGTAAGTTGCTGAAAGGAGTTTGTGTGGTAGGACGAAATAAATAAGTTTCTGATGAAAACTGAAATAAGTTGTGTGTTTTAATATCATTTGAGAAATAAGACAAAATTTCAACAACTCAAGAATCCTTTTTTTCCAACATTCCAAAGCCCAAGCCCCCGAAAAAGTTGGATCTTTATTATTTCCTGTCTTTACTCAAATCAGAACATATGACAATATTTTTCGAAGATATTTCAAAAGTTTTAAAGGAAAAAGCATGAAGCTAAAAACAACTAGAAAAAGGAAAAATTCTCAATTTTTTGGCAGATGAACTTTCTCATAACTCCGTCCAATTTGCTGATTTTCGTTATTTAATCAACTAATTTCATAATACTTCTTATTGAGTTATTTACATAATTAAAAACTAAAAACTAAAAACTAAAAACTAAAAACTAAAAACTAAAAACTAAAAACTAAAAACTAAAAACTAAAAACTAAAAACTAAAAACTAAAAACTAAAAACTAAAAACTAAAAACTAAAAACTAAAAACTAAAAACTAAAAACTAAAAACTAAAAACTAAAAACTAAAAACTAAAAACTAAAAACTAAAAACTAAAAAACTAAAAACTAAAAACTAAAAACTAAAAACTAAAAACTAAAAACTAAAAACTAAAAACTAAAAACTAAAAACTAAAAACTAAAAACTAAAAACTAAAAACTAAAAACTAAAAACTAAAAACTAAAAACTAAAAACTAAAAACTAAAAACTAAAAACTAAAAACGAAAAACTAAAAACTAAAAACTAAAAACGAAAAACTAAAAACTAAAAACTAAAAACTAAAAACTAAAAACTAAAAACTAAAAACTAAAAACTAAAAACTGAAAACTAAAAACTAAAAACTAAAAACTAAAAACTAAAAACTAAAAACTAAAAACTAAAAACTAAAAACTAAAAACTAAAAACTAAAAACTAAAAACTAAAAACTAAAAACTAAAAACTAAAAACTAAAAACTAAAAACTAAAAACTAAAAACTAAAAACTAAAAACTAAAAACTAAAAACTAAAAACTAAAAACTAAAAACTAAAAACTAAAAACTAAAAACTAAAAACTAAAAACTAAAAACTAAAAACTAAAAACTAAAAACTAAAAACTAAAAACTAAAAACTAAAAACTAAAAACTAAAAACTAAAAACTAAAAACTAAAAACTAAAAACTAAAAACTAAAAACTAACAACTAAAAACTAAAAACTAAAAACTAAAAACTAAAAACTAAAAACTAAAAACTAAAAACTAAAAACTAGAAAGATTATTCAGGTGAACACCAAAAACGCGATCAAAAATTAAAGTTGTTTAATATGGCTTTTAACTGCTTAACTTATTGTTTGTAAACACGACGATTGTTTAATCGTTATCTGACGTACCTATACTTAATTCCTTAATGAATTGGGTACTAAAGCCCTATGTAAATTTTTATGTACAACGGTAAAAAACACGATCAAAAACCATTTCTGATCTTTTTTTTCATTTTAATGCAAAAAAAATATTGACAAGACAACATTTTTTCGATGGATCAACTATATGGTCCCCTTGGAACGAGTAGGAACAGTAGGAAGTAGGAACTTTTCTGTCAAGAAGGACCGCGAGGTTAATTTTTCCAAATAGATTTAAACATCCATTTTAAACTCTTTGTGGTCGTACAAAGGGTCATTGTACTCAGAAAAATAAGCTTTTTCGCTGTAAACAATAATATCAGCAATCTAAGCTTCATTTTAGGACCCAATTTGAACAAAATAAATTTGGTTTCAAATTGTTTTTTTTCTTGATTTGTATGCACCTATGTCTACAACCACGATTGTTTACGTTTTACTTTTTGGTCTGACAGTCTTGGTCTGACAGATTTGGTCTGACAGCTCCAGTGGCGTACTAAGGGGGGGGCGGCGGGGGCGGCCCGCCCCGGGTGTCACCCATCTTGGGGTGACACCCGAGCTGATGGGATGACACCTGACTCGGACGAAGAAAAAAATATAATTGACCTAAAATATGTTCATTAAAAAATCATCAAGTATCTAACTAATATAAACAAAACATACAAGTTAAATTTTCTGAAACATTCATTTTAGATGGGGGTGACACCCAAAAGTAACACTCATGTTTTAGAATATGTTTACATAGTATACTTATAATGATGAAGTTAAGTATTCACAGTTAGTAAAAGTGCATGTTTATATGAAGACTGAAGACTTCAAAAATTTAATTTTCAGGGGTGACACCCGATCATCAAATAAAGAAATTTTGATAAAGATACTAATATGTAAGGGGTGTCACCCCATATTATTAATGTACAAGCTTATAAAAAGAGTTAAATGGAAAATGTTTTCTCATAAAAATGTTCTTGTGACAAACCACTCTTAAGTTCGATTTTTTTTTAATTTTCTCGGAATATGGGTTTATTTTTGTTTTCTTCGGCAATGTATCAATTGAAAGCAAAAATAATAAAAAAACACTTTGAATTGAAAAATTAATAAAACAACTGTTTGCTATCAAAACTGGAAGCTAATAAAAGGGTGCATAAAACGGCAAATTATTTTAATGACAATCAGGGATTAAGTAGTCGCCAAAAAAACTTTTTCGCTTGCGAACTTTCATCACCCGGAGCCGAAACACGCAAGAGAAAATTGCCCTTGAACTTAAAAAAAAATCAGTTGAAGATTTTTTTGTGAGTTTGATTGTTAGCAACACTTAAATTATTTTATATCGTTTTACTTACATACATTGTTACTCTACGAAATGAGACAAGCCATTTTTCGACGTATGAAGTTACATCTGAAAGTGTAGTAATGAAATCGGTATTTCACCGAACGGACTGATGTTTTTTTGGTTACATTTTACCGATCTTTCGTGCACGATTAAGAAGAGCCATGTTCCTTTTTCGATTGTTTTTATTTGAACATGTACTTTTATTCATGTATTCAACTATTTTATATAAAAATCACCGTATTTCTTTTAGGAAGGTCAAAGTATAACCTAACAGTAGATACAGTTTCAACCGCAGATCCGTTTGAAAATGTGTTTAACATTTTGAACAATATTTTATTGTATTTATTATTCTTTAGTAAAACTTTACATTTTGCACAACCTTTGATATGATTTTTAAATTTAATTAAATGTTTTAAATTTTAATAATTAACAAGATTTACGTCCGTCTCAATCCCTTTTCATAAATTTCCTTCTAATAAAATTTCCTGTGCAAAAAATAATTGTTATTCAATTCGATACTTTAATTCAATTAAGTTTAAGGTTTGTTTCATCGAATTTAAGATTTTTGGAAAATAATCTATTTTTCAGTTTTACAAATATGTTTGTACAGAAATCCCTTTTGTAAAGAAACATTTTATTTACTACTCTTTTCAATTTGAATGAATATTAAAACATACATTTAAACAACAAAATCTAAAAAATAAATTTAATCAAAAATTACATCAGAGAAATTTATGTTTTGCAAAACAATAAATATTATGATGTTTTTCGAAATTCAGTGTTTAATTGTAGAAAAAAATCCAAATATTTTTTTCTAAATCTAAACGATCTGACTGGAAGAAAACACACGCTTTTTCAATAAATAAATATTCCAGCTAAATCTTTACTAGGCAATAATGAGAGATACAAAACAATCTTAACGTTACCATTGTTTTCTTTTTCAATAAATTGACAGAGAATATTTAAAATTGAAAATTTAAAAAAAAATGTATTTAATTAGATTCATGACTATTTTTTGTACCAAATTTTATCATTTTATAATTATTAATAAAAGATAAAAAAGATAAGGAATATACATACAAATTATATGAAATATAATTGTATCATTTTTTTGTTATTCGGGTAGTAGAATTTAACATGAACATAATAATTTTGATGGGAAATTTAACGACAATTTCAAATAGGTACAAAAAATCCGAATTCGTTTCCTAAACAACATTTATTAGGATTATGATTTTTTTTGTTTATAATGATTAAAATTTGTAACTCCTACTTGTTAGATAGTATTGATTTCAGATAGATACACATGATTCGAGGTATTATTTGCAAAATATAGATTTAAAAATATCGCCATTTGTCAGGTTAATTTAAATTTGTTTATTGTTTATTATTTTTGTTTCAATGAAATTGTTTTATCGAACTTTCCTTCGACCGAGCACTAACGGCCAAGTTTTAAATTTTATTTTAAAAATTGTCAGGCAAATCCGAAGGGGTCCACAGAATTATGATTTTGAAATTAATAAAATTTACTTTTTGAATATAGTTAGAATCTAAGTTTCAACAAAGGAAATAAAATTTTTAAATTATCTTCCCTTCACTTATATTTTTTAGTTTTTAACGTTTAATTAATCTTTTTGGAAAATGTGCTAATGCTTATTCAATATTTTCCGAATACTCATAAATATATTAGGTATTAAAATGTAACTGTAGATTCTCATTTTTTTATTAAATTTCATATTTTTTATTATTTTTGTTTATAAAAGCACTTATTCATCATTTTTCTAAACAACTTCATAAGAAGAATCTTAAATAAGCCGGATTCCACAGCCCGCGAGACCAGCGTGCAAGTCTCTATATAATTTTAGCAACTGTCCATACAAAAATTGTAAGTTAGAGTAAGACTCGGCAAGAGTGCCCAACAACCTTTTCAAACCCTAGAAAAAAAGCAAAGCAATCCACTTAAACATGTTCAAGCAATCCACTTTTCAAACCCTATTATAATTGATATAAACAAAAAAAAAGCATCCATGCCAAAAACGTTGGATATTTGAACAAATATCCTAAATTATGATCAATTAAAAAAATAAATTAACGAAACATTAAACTACTTGTCACAAAAACCATTTTGATATTTTCACATGAAATTTAGTTGAAAAACAGCACCGTAAATCAAAAAATGTAGAGTAATCGGCAATTCAATTAAAATACAGAATGCGCAATCTTTGCTCGTATTGTTGCCGAGCTTCTAGATTATATGAAAATCCTTGTATTCGATTTTTTTTTGTTTTAGATTATAGTAAATTTAAGATAATCAAAAACACATCTTTTGATTTTATGAAAGAGATAGTCAAAAAATTTCATGGCGGTATGATACAAAATGCGATTTTAAAATAATTTTAGGATGTTCTCATAGCACTTTCAAAAGCATTTTTTTGTTTTTATTTTAAAAATAATTATACAGTAAACTTAACTATTGTAAAGTTTATAGAAATTTACTAAAAGGCATTATTTTAAAGTTAAAGGCAATAAAGGACCAATGCAATTTTGTTTAAAGCAGTCCCAAGTATGTACATTTTTGTTGATTTGAAAAGATATGAAATTCTCTTACTTAAGATTTTGGAAGTTTTAAAATTCAAAATAACAAAGGTATTTTCATGTTTTTTCAAATACCTTTCATTTTTCAATAGAAGTTTTTTCTCAATGTTTTTTTGTCAGAAAGGTTATAACTCAACTATTATTTGTCTGATTTTTTTTCAAATTCTGCAAGTGTTTCCATAAATGGGCACTCTCTTGAAAAATGAAAAAAATTACTTATTTTTCTGAAATTAAATATATAAAATGAATTAAGTTGTTTGACATGCGTTCCAGTGTTAAAATAAAGCTTTAAATACTAAATATATATATTTGTTCATTTGAAAATATAATATTAAAGTTACAAATACAAAGATGCGTGAAAATCCATTGAATACCTGAGGAGAGCAATTAAATAAACTGAGTTGACTCCATTCTTTTTGTGAGTGTTTTCAAGTCAAGGCAATATTGATATATTGACAAATATTGAAAAGTGAATCTACCTCTACCTTCAGTCTTAAGAACAAAAAAAAAAGATTCTATAATGTTTCAACATAATTAAACAAAATATGCATGAAACGCTTTTCAAGGAAAATTCAAGGCAAAATGTCTCAAGTATTTGGATTCAGTGTTAACTACTTTTTTTTAATTCTGATGTTTTGATTGATGGGAAAACATGCATCAAAAATATTTGCACAATAAAAAAAATAACATTTCAATTCTCATCTAACGGTGCACATCCACCAGAGCTTTTGCATCCAGATTTTTGTTACAGACATTTTAGTATCTTCAAATCTACGGGTACTATCGAAATATTTTTATATTTTTATCCCCTCAAGTACTGTCCACCAAGTAATTTACAGCAAAGTTTCAGTAAATTTACAATCCCGTAGTTGCAGGATTGGGTCCGTAAGTTTGCCAATTTTGGTATAAGAAGACAACAACTTCCTTCGTTGCTGTGCACCCTTAAAGACATCACCGAGTTCTTGATCTTTCCGGAATCAATTTTTAATTTACAAAATAATTAAAAATAAACTTTGAAATATGTATTTTAAAAAATTAAACCATTTTAAGTTTTTTTGAACAAACTGTTTTTTTTAATGAACAAATATATTTAAAGCAAAAAAAAATTAAATTTTTGGTTGAAATAAAATTCATTGATAGTGGAAAAATTTACCCTTTTTGTGTTTTTCCGATTTAATATTTTGAAAACTTAATAGAAAATTATTGAGCACTTTTATTTGATTAACAAATTTTACAATTTGAAGTTTTATGTTAACACTGGAACACCCAACGCATGTCAAACTTACACGGACGCAACTTTTACTCGCTGGTTCTTGTGCATAATTCAATCAATTTGGACGATTCTTTTTTTTCTTTTTTGATTTTTGATTTGTAAGAATGTCTAAATGATCCTAGAAATTTGAAGTACTCGATTCAATTTGTGCAATTTGAGCGTTTAAAAAAATCGCCCAAAATTTCACGGGGCAAAAAAAACTTAGAATGATGTTTTTGATCGCAAAGAATACAGATTTGATCAAACTAATTGTTGATCAATCGTTGGAATGTTAAAAAAAAACTAGAGAAATGTCAGTTTATCTGGTGTCAAAAATTTCAATTCAAGATACCCTAAGTCCAAAATAGTAGTTTATGCAACAAGGTGCAAAAAGAGGATTTTTTCAGCACGAGTCGTACATTTATCCAACGAGGTTCACCGAGTTGGATAAATACGACAAGTGATGAAAAAATCAAGTTTTGTAACGAGTTCCATACAACGTTTTTTTGCAATTCCGAAAAACACCCTTTGAACAGAATTATAAAACAAATGTCCATGCATTGATTCAATGAATCGTTTAAATCAAAAAAAAAAAAAAAATGTTGAAAAGTATAACTTTTCCTATAGGATATAACAAGTGCTGAAAAGTTCAACATTTCAGCATCCATTTCAGTGCTGAAAAGTAGAATTTTTCAGCGATTTTTTTGAAAAGTGTTGCTATTCGATTGTGTTATTTTTTGTACAGAAAAGTAGGCTATTTCGTCGTTCAAGAATGACAGGAAAAGTAAGTAGTTTCACGACGGGATTGCAAAAATGTTTTTTTTATCTGCAGTTCTTAGAAAAAAAACTTAAAAGTGTCTTGTCTAAAAAAAACAACGGGAAATTTTCGTTTTAAAAAATATCCTGCCCTTAACCGCCTAAAATATTTTGCTTAGATTTAATTTATTCTAATTCTTTTTAAGTATAAACTGACAATTAATTTAGCTTCCAAAGATTTTGGAAAATATGGAATAGATGGTTTTTTAATTACGGCTATACATTATGTATATTAAATCAAATCAGTTTGCTTTATTAAATTTGTTGCCTTTGGAAAAAGATTTATAAAGCTTGAACAAATGTCATGTCTTATAATTATTAAAAAAATATTTATCTTAACAAAATTTCTAGAGAATACTAATACCGCCCATTTTTTTTCGAAATAAATATTTGAATTTAAATCAGCATTCAAAATTTACGAATTTTTCAATCTCGTATCGAACAATTTTCTGAAAATAAATGCATCATTTAAAAAACATAACGTATTACTTAAAAAATTAATGAAATGCAATAATATTTTTATTGCGCGTATGAATTTTTAATGTTTCTAAATTTTAAGGAAAATGATTTTGTGTTTTTATTTTCTGAATATTTTTCATTTAAAAAATCTGTTATTTATAAGGAAAATCGCCGAGCTGAATGATATGTTCTTTTTTGAACAAGTTCTTCGGTATAATTATTTCGATAATTATAATACGTGTATTTGGATATGAGAAAAAAAATCAAATTGTAAACACTTTTGAAAAAGTCTTTGCTTTAATATAAAAAGTTTAATTTTCATTATTAAAAATATTTGTTTTTTTTTTTTATATTGCAAGATTTTTGCTCATTGCAGAGTATTATTTAGAATTCCAGTTTGTAAGAAGAATACCATGTGACATAAGTTTGGTGGGATTCAACCTAGAAAGGGGGGTGTGAGAAGGGGGGGGGGTGAGGGGTGACACCGGGCAGCCCGCCCCGGGTGACACCCGGCCTTAGTACGCCTCTGGACAGCTCTATCATGGATTTGGGTCTGGAGCAGGCGATGGATAGGACACAGCTCCCTCTTGGTGGTTACGCTTCCGCCTCGTAAACGGTGCATCGAGGTTCAAATCCTGGCTCGGACCTACACAACTGGTGTCAAACAAACGGGGTCACTTTTTAGTTTGACACCCCTTTTACACGGAGTTCACACACACTACCAAACGTTTGTCTTGATAGTGTTCGTGAGCGCCGTGTAAAAGGTGACAGTTCGTCTTAAACACCTAATGTATGGTACGCACATCGGAAGGAACCGGTCAAGAAAAATTTCAAATGGGCAGCATCGGTAGCGAAAGCAAGCCAGAGAGGGCGAAGAAAAGCCACAAGAAAACGTTCCCTCTCTTTTGTTCTGCCGTTCGTAAAGCTGTTTCTTGACCCCCTTTCTTGTGAAGAGCATACCGGCCTTAAGCTCGAATCGACAATAAGTCACCGAAAGAAAATGTGATTCGATAATCTGAAGTGAAATTTTGCCAAGGTTTCGGAAATTTGGACTACATAAAAGTTATAATTTAGGACTTTTTCAAATGTTAGGTTGAACCTAAGATGTTTTTCAATTATTTTTTTTTTGAAAATTTTCCCGAAGTTTTTTAAAGCAATGAAAATATGAGCAATAGTTGTCAAGATATTATATATCAACCATTTAATAAGATAATAATCCCATATTTAACATTTTTTTCAAATAAACTATTATTTCCAGAGCACAAAAATAGTAAAACCATCATTTTTTAAGTAGCAAACCCTTTTGTTTGAAAGAAACGAAGGAAAAAGGTTTAAGAAAATCAGAGCCGTACCTAGGGTCCACGGCGCCCTTGGCGAAGCATCAATTTGGCGCCCCTCCAAATTTATGTTTACTTAAATTCCAAACAATATGTTTACTTAAATTTTCAGCGATTGCTTCAAAGAGTTTTAATAATATAATGGTAATTGATTGAATAAATATAACAGCTAAAAAATCCAACCACAATTTAATTCTTTAAAGAATATTCAAATTAATGTTTTATTATTTTTAAACCATTTCAATCGATTTATATCTTTCCAATACAGATAGGTTGTAACGAAAAGGTGCTTTAGGATTAATGTTGACTGAAAATAGCAGAGTGTTGTTTTATCGTTTTAAACAGAATTTGATCTGACCTAGCTTAAATTTCATTGTATCAGCATTTTCCTGCATTCCTGAAAAAATAGTTTAACTGATTAGAAAATGGACTCCTTTTCAAACTTGTTTTTGGATGGATTCCTTTAGAAACTATTTTTTTTTCAATTTATATTTGAAAACAATATTTCACTTCTCTGTGACTGAGTTTTTTGATTGATATAAAATTCCTAAAATTTGTTTTTTGAAAATTCATAGCTTCAAACAAAGGCAATTAGTTTTTACCTTTTTAACACATTGAAATTTTTTGTGTTTATTTTTCGACATCTAAAGTTTCTTAAAATTTCGTATAAAAACCATTACACTCAAATAGAGGGTGACGAGCGGGAATTCCCGGGAAATCGACCATTTTTGGACCTCTCGATTCCCGGGAAATTTGGTCGAAGCAAAATTATATAAACAAATAAAAAAAAATTGAAAATTCGAAATTGTTCAGAACATTGGGTGTTCAATGTAAGATGTTCAAGTTCGAATGAACCAATGCTTCTCTTATCTTCTAATTCAGAAAGTGTAAATTTTAACTTATTAAAAATTCCAATAACTATAATTGGGAAAACTTAAAATAATGTGGACCCCAAAATTAACCTTAAAGCATACTTAGCAGTTAGCCACAAGAAGAAAGTTTAATTTTTTTTATAATTTTGTTTATTATTTCTAAGAGTATAATTTTCATATCCTCTTTCAAGCATAGCAATTCTTATAATCATTTTTTTTTTATTCTTATTATTTTAATTTCGCTGTATCAAGGTTCCCTTTTTTGATGTCATGGAGTAATTTTGTGTTTCGCTTAAACCTCAATATTAAATTATATCTTAGAAAAAAAAACTCTGGAAATCTTTGTAAAGTCCGCCAAATGTGAACATTCGGGTTTTCCGGATCACTATTTCTTCAATGCATATTTACAGTTTTAAAAAAGAAAAAAAAATATATTAAAATTGTTGTTTTGAGTCGCTATTTATTATATTGTAAAAATCCCGATACTGGGAAATTATATATTAGCTATTTTGTTATTTCACAAAAATCTAATAACAAGTTCATACAACAAGTTGTATTCCAGATTCAGAAAAAAATCAAGAAGTAGATCATAGTTCCCAAAAATAATGAGGCTACTAATTAACGTTTCATTAAATAAGCATGAATAAATCGTAACTGAATTCATTGAAAAGAAACACATTTATAACTTTTCTTTATACATTACTGGCACTATTGGCATAGTTATAAACACTACCAGGTCCCGGGAATTCCAGGGAAATTTCCAAATTCAACTCTCGATTCCCGGGAAATTGAAAATCTCGAGAATAGTCACCCTCTACACACAAAGCTTTTAGAACCGTTTGTGTAAATGTGAAAATTTAGGCGAAATTACACTGGATAGCCCAACACATGGAATCCATGAAATAAAAAAAAATGTATGTGGAAGATAAGCAACTTTATCCATTCCATTAAAACATAACAAAACAAAAATTTTCAAGGAGAATGTTACTAACATTCTTCAAATTATTGACCCTAGAAGCAAAATTAAGTGGAACCTTGTGTTTTCCCAAAAAATATTGCTGTTTTTGGAGTTGGAATTTTGCTTTGGTTTAAATTCCAATGGGTCCGCGATAATGGTGTTTCTGCAAATCAAAATTATACAAGAAATTGTATAATATTTTACTTTTACGACTAAAAAAATGGTGGGCATGCCAATCTATGCAACTTTGTCGAAGACACCCAAATTTTACTTTTTCACTCTTGCTACAAGCAATTGAATACAAGCAGCAGAATATAATATATTTAGAGCAATTTATGTGCTCTTAAAAAACCAACATTTTTATGTTGAAAAAAAAAATATTTTGCTAGAAATTTAACAAAAGTCAAAGCATTTTTTGTGTTAGAAATATTCAATCTAAACACTTCAGTATTTCGAAAACGTAGGCAAATCTCAACGCACAAGTTTGCATTTAAAACGATAAAAATATCTCAAATGCCATTTTCTTTAAACTTGAAATATCTTATTCTTTTTATTTCAGATTTTCAATAGAAATGTGTAAATTTCAATTACATAGCTGATTATATAAAAAAAATACTTCAAAACATAAAAAAGCTTGATGGTTCCTGATGCTGGAAAAAATGGTGAAATTTAAATTGAATTTTATATACTGTAGTTGAAATATAAAATCTCTAGCTATTTCAAAGAATTGTTATAAAACCCTGAAATTTTTGCCACTTGAGCGCCCCCTTTGATAAATGAATTGAGAGAATTTAATTTTAAATTTAATTTTGGTACAATTATTGAAATAGTCGATTTTGGCGCCCCAAGTGTTATAAGTAATATTTGTAATATTCCGACCAAGATTATCGAGTTATTTTGTAGTCCTACTTTAAAATTTGGCGCCCCTTTTGTTCTGAATACCTTTCTAGGATTTTATAATAACATGACAAATTTGTACAATCATCGTTTTCGGCGCCCCCCAAGAGCTGGCGCCCTTGGCGGTCGCCAACTGCGCCAACCCCTAGGTACGGCGCTGAAGAAAATCTATATTCATGATGCAAAACCCAAGAATGACGTCACACTCATGGTCGACGGAGCGCCTAGGTTTTGGTTATCCTTCGGAGACCAATCGACGTCGTCACATGGTTCCAGGCCCTCTTTCTTTCAGCTATTCGTGGATATTTTTGGCATACACTTAACACCCTGTCGGCACGCGATTTATTTTCCAAGAAAGGGGCTTGTGTTTTTTTATTTTTCTGCTTCTTTTTTTCTAGGGTATGATGTCAGGAATATATTAAATCCCTTTCTTTGTAGTGGAAATTCCGTCCTGAGAGTCGTATAAATAGTGCTGGGCGCAGACTGATGTTGTGAAATTATATCGTCATTGTTTTAGCTGGATTTTGTTGTACATGCTTGAAAGTTGAGCTTAGCAAAAAAAAAAAAGAAATGGACAATTAAAGCAAAATAAAAAAATAGTGCAGTTTTGATAAAAAAAAATTAAACTTGCCATGCATCTTCATCAAATTGGTACATAAAAAAATACACTTTCATCAACATTTTGTAGAAAAATAACAATACAAAAGTAATCAAGGTAGAAATTATACCTAAGCTTATCAAAAACAATAAACAGAACAAAAGGTAATGTGCAACATTGGTGATCAATCTCCAAGGACCGTTTCACAGTTCAACACTGAAAGTGAGTTATTATCTAACATAAATTCACACCTCAACAAACTTGAGAGACGCCGCCCCCTTCCAACAATTCCAAGGTGCGGTTGTAAATTGTGTGTAAATAGAACAATCATTAGTGTAATATTGACACCTTCGAGGGGGAGAAACACTCGAGCACCTTCAGAGATATGAATCATTTGGTGAGAATTCAATTTCCGTTCGATGTGGGCGGCCTCAGGGTACTGATACCTCAATCAACGTCAGCCTTAAAGCTTTACAGAGTTTGATTTGTTGAATGACTTTATGATTGGTGTGTATTGTATAAAATTGTATAAAAATGGTAAAGTGTATTTATTTAAGCATTTTTTTCGTATTACTATCATAGACTAATAACTATGTTACCATCTTTAATAACCTTATTTTTTCTGAAAATATTAGAATAAATATTTTAATGTTGAGCAAAAAGTCATTATGTATTTTAAAATTGTTTAAATTACGTTTGGGCAGTCTTCGAGAGTCAGTACAGGAATGGAATAAGTTTATATTTTTTTTTTGTTTTTTTTTTTCATTTTTATTTCCATGCAAGCTTTTGTCACTTATCTATGATTTTTTAATTGTTATAAAGTAGAATTTCACAATTTTGTTGAATATTTTTTTTGGTTTCGATTAAATTTGCTCATGTATTCCCTATGTGAAACGGGCTAAAAACAGCTATATTTGACATTTTCAAATATAAAACTTGATTGAAAATAATCTCGAGTTGGAAAAAGACACTGATTCATAAAAAAATGTTGTTTTTAAAAAAGCTTTTTGAAGAAGAATCGCTAAAGCTTATGTTTAAGTTTTATTTGCATAAAAAATTAGTTCAATATTTTTCGTGTACATGCGCAAGTAGATAACTCTGTTCTTCAAACTTTTTATGGAGCGTTCGTTGCATGCAGTTGTAAGTTATAATGAGTATTTTTCAGGCAAAAATAGAAAAAGAAACTTATTTTTTTATTTGAGTTCGATTTGATGGCCTTTGCAAAACAAAAAAAAAATCAAAGTTAAAATCAGAGGCGAAAAAATATTTTTCAAGAAACTTCATAACTTCAATGTAATTTTAAAAGCATTCACCGGAAAACAATTTAAAGCGCATTCCCCGGCGTTTATAATAAAAAAATATCATGTTTTAGTTAATTTAAACATATTTTGAGATTTTGTGAATTTTCTTTGTACAGTACAGCAAAAAGTTTTTTTTTCCGCAAATAAACATTTTTTTTACTTTTTTTTTAAATTCTATTCTTGAAAACTAATGATTGTAAACCGACGACACAGCTGTATAATGCATTTTCCTTGCCTTTTTGCATGGAATAGTTGAAATCCTGGCTTGCTATTTTAATGTTTATAATTTATTTCTTTTTGCATTGGTCTTATCAGTGAAGGATCGATCTTTTTTAAATACGTTTTTTTTCTAATGTAAAAATAGAACTTTTTTGATAAATTGTTTTTTTTTAAATCGATGAAACTTTTTGAACCGAAATGATAACTTATTTCGGACATTTTCAAAAGCTGAGCTAAATTTTCAAATTTAATATTTGTGGATGGAGCAGACAAATTCAACAAATGATTCAATTTTAACATTTAAAATTGAATCAATAGTTTTCGTGTCATTTTATGGGATATTTAATGTACTTTTCGAATCTACATTGACTCAGAAGGGTCATTTTTTCATTTAGAACAAAATTTTTCATTTTAAAATTTCGTGTTTTTTCTAACTTTGCAGGGTTATTTTTTAGAGTGTAACAATGTTCTACAAAGTTGTAGAACAGACAATTACAAAAATTTTGATATATAGACATAAGGGGTTTGCTTAAAACATCACGAGTTATCGCGATTTTACGAAAAAAAAAAGTTTTGAAACCAAATTTCTATCTCATCACCGTTTCAGGCTGTAAATTATTGAAAAACACCTCTTTTTTCGCATGTTCAAAAATGGAAGTTGTTGTACCGCCCCTCCGTCACGAGATATCAAAAAACGGACCTCGGATTCGTGATCAGGGACAAAAGTTACCCCTTAGGACAAAGTTTCACGCAAATCGAAGAGGGGTCGGGGCAACTGCTGTGTGAGTTGGCGGAGAATTACCCCTATGTAAAAAAATTGGTCGAATAAAGTTTTGTTCAAATTAAAAAAATACAAAGATTAGGTGATTTTCGAAAACGTAGATAAAAATTAATTTAAGCTCCAAAAACATTAACCCACTAATGCCCAATTTTTTGATTTTTTTTATGTTTCTCATTTTCAGGAGGACATTTAAAGCATCTTTTGTTCTACAAAAAACTTTGCTTGTCTTGTTTTATATTTTTCTGGTTTCATTTTTAGTATTGGGTAATTCTCTACCAACTCACACGAAATCGGGAAAAGTTGCCCCGACCCCTCTTCGATTTGCGTGAAACTTTGTTCTAATGGGTAACTTTTGTCCCTGATCACGAATCCGAGGTCCGTTTTTTGATATCTCGTGACGGAGGGGCGGTACGACCCCTTCCATTTTTGAACATGCAAAAAAAGAGGTGTTTTTCAATAATTTGCAGCCTGAAACGGTGATGAGATAGAAATTTGGTGTCAAAGGGACTTTTATGTAAAATTAGACGCCCGATTTGATGGCGTACTCAGAATTCCGAAAAAACGTATTTTTCATCGAAAAAAACACTAAAAAAGTTTTAAAAAGTCCCCCATTTTCCGTTACTCGACTGTAAATTTTTTTGGAATATGTCATTTTATGGGAAATTTAATGTACTTTTCGAATCTACATTGACCCAGAAGGGTCATTTTTTCATTTAGAACAAAATTTTTCACTTTAAAATTTCGTATTTTTTCTAACTTTGCAGGGTAATTTTTTAGAGTGTAACAATGTTGTACAAAGTTGTAGAGCAGACAATTACAAAAATTTTGATATATAGACATAAGGGGTTTGCTTATAAACATCACGAGTTATCGCGATTTTACGAAAAAAAGTTTTGAAAAAGTTACTTTTTGCGTTTCTCTTTGTTTCGTCGTCCGTGTCTGCCGCGGGTGACCATGAACGGCCATGATCGATGACGACCAACTTTTTCAAAACTTTTTTTCGTAAAATCGCGATAACTCGTGATGTTTTTAAGCAAACCCCTTATGTCTATATATCAAAATTTTTGTTATTGTCTGCTCTACAACTTTGTAAAACATTATTACACTCTAAAAAATAACCCTGCAAAGTTAGAAAAAACACGAAATTTTAAAATGAAAAATTTTGTTCTAAATGAAAAAATGACCCTTCTGGGACAATTTAGATTCGAAAAGAACATTAAATTTCCCATAAAATGACATGTTCCCAAAATTTTTACAGTCGAGTAACGGAAAATGGGAGAATTTTTAAAACTTTTTTAGTGTTTTTTTCGATGAAAAATACGTTTTTTCGGAATTCTGAGTACGCTATCAAATCGGGCGTCTAATTTTACATAAAAGTCGTTTTGACACCAAATTTCTATCTCATCACCGTTTCAGGCTGCAAATTATTGAAAAACACCTCTTTTTTCGCATGTTCAAAAATGGAAGGGGTCGTACCGCCCCTGCGTCACGAGATATCAAAAAACGGACCCCGGATTCGTGATCAGGGACAAAAGTTACCCCTTAGGACAAAGTTTCGCGCAAATCGAAGAGGGGTCGGGGCAACTGCTGTGTGAGTTGGCGAAGAATCACCCTATTTTAATTTGTATTTGTCTTGTTTAGTTTAAGTTTGTTTCTGATACTATTTGGCTTACTCTACCACCTTCTATCATTACTTTTTGTCTATCTAGTTATTTCATGTTGTTACAGTCAATTTTTAAAATATTTTGCTTGTTTTTCACATTTTCTGCTATAAAACGATATCATTGTCATTTAAATTATAAAAAAAATGCTTAGGGCATAGTCTGGTACACTCCAAAAATTGCTCCATACTTATTTTCACATAATCCCAGCAAAAATGACCTTTAAAAAAAACATTAACAAAGTCACATAAAACGAGTCCCACGTCTAACCTTATAATTTTCTTGAATTTTAAAAGTTCTTATTTCCATTGCATTCCATTCCATTTCCATTTGAGGATCAAAAATTGTTTGAAAAATGGATTTTTGGCGAATTTTTAGATCGAAGCCTGGCGGAGTTATTAAGATACAGATTATTTTTATATTTTCACATGCCCATTTTATTCGATCATCCCACAATATTGTATGGAGAATTGCATAAAAAATAATGACGGAAATGTTTTATGTGGGCATAAAGAATATCTAAATCATCTAAATAATACAAATAGGGGGAGAGGGGGTAATATGCACCCCCGGGGCAAAATGCACCCCCTGCTTTTCTCGGTATTTGAAAGAATTTTCCAGGAAAAAATCAAAGAAATTGGAAGCTTAACATTGCTAAACCATGCTGGAAAAAATTGAGCATCAAATCATGCATTTTTAATTAAATTTTCTGCAAAAAGCGTGGTCGGGGCAAAATGCACCGCTGTGAAGCTCCTTTATAAAAACAGCGGTGTCATCAAGTGGTGACTAGTGAAAACAGCTTTTACCCGGTGCATTTTGCCCCATGTTGTGGTGCATTTTGCCCCGTTGTTGTAGTGCATTTTGCCCCAATGTTGCGGTGCATATTGCCCCGCATGGTTGTTTGAAATGAATCAAAAATTTTTTTAGAAATTTGATATTTTCGAACAATTTTGAGTTTTTTAAAGACTTTTTTCACATGGATGACGAAGAATAATAGTTGTTTTAGAACATCGAACAAAATTCTTCCACAGTAATGCTGTAATGGTTGAGAAATCACAGTTTTCCCTTAGGGGGTGCATATTACCCCCTCTCTCCCTACATCATACTTTTCAAAAGGGCACATTAGATTATTTGTAAACAAATAGTGCATTCCTCTCAAACCTTATGTAAACTTTAATTTGAGAAAAAGGGATTAATGTAAATTTTCGAAATTGCAAATAAAAATGCTTTCATTATGATTTAAAAACGGAGTTAAACCAATTTCATCAGTTAATTTTTTTTTAACAAAGTTAAATTTGTTGAGGAGTTTTTGTGCTCAAGATTATTCTATAAAATATGTGGGGACGCATGGTGAGTCGAGATCGTAATGTACCATGCGTCTCCATTAAATCAATCCAGAGTTAATTCAGTCAGTCCACACCACTTCTGACACGAACCACTGCACCACCGACTAACTGCTTTACTTAGTGCTTATGTAATGTACACCCCTCACCCCCCTAAGTCAGTCAGCAGCTACTCCACACACGCTCTGAACCACGCGACAGCTGACACGAGCCGCAGCCAACATTACTTCCTGTCTGATGCATCGCCCATTACTAAGTTCGTTCGTTTGTTTGTTTGAGTACCAACTTCCTTCGCAGTCTGTTAGGTTAGTAATAGTGTTTGGGTTAGGAAAACAAACCAGCAGTGCCTTGTGGTGGTAGTGGTTAGGTCAGTTTGGACGAAAAAAGGCAGGGAAAATCAACAGCAACAAAGTGGACAACATCAGCTGTGGGTTTCTTTACTAACACTGGTTCAGACTTAGTAGCTGTGTATTTGGAGAAGGGAAAAACGTTTTTTTTTGTCACTCCTTCAGTTTGGAAATAGAATTTGAAGGCAAAAAGTATGCAAAAGAGCTATTTAAGTGTATTATTTCTATATATTTCAACAGTCTATTTGCGAGGGAGGGCTGATTCCGATTCGATTGTCTACCCAGCATTTTCTTTCATCTTTTTGCTTTGTTGATTCTTCAACTTCCGATTACAGCCTCTTCTGAATGGGAAGTTCTTTTTTCTTTCTTTCTTTTTTCTGTATTTATCTGTTTTTGTGTGTGAGTGATGGTATTACCACGATGACGGCATTCACCAGCAGAGGCAAACATTTTTCTTCGCTTGTTTTCCCCCCGAAAGTCATCAGTTTTGGACCGTTCGTTGAGGGGTTAGGAGGGCGTGCTCAGAAAAAAAGTTTTCACCTCGTGAAAAAAAGAAGGTGAAAGTCGTTGGTTTTTTGGCTTTGTTTGTGGAAAAGTTCGCGATTTCGTTATCAGGTGTATTAAGATAGTGAAAGTGCTTTGGAGGAATTGCAGTATTTTAGTTCAAAACTAGTTGATAAATCGAAAATTATAAAAAGATCATTCAAATTATTTGGTTTACATTCATAACCGAAAAAAAGTTTGAAGTGTTAAGTGTATTGTGTAAACTCAAATAGCAGTGTTGCCAAATCATTATCAAACTTTAGAATTAATATTTGGAATTATACTTTGGAGTTAATATTTAAATTTTTTTTTGATTAGTGATCGAGATTGAAATTTTACAGAAGCTTGATTTCCTCCAAATGTTTATTTATGATACTTCTTAAACCATCAATTTAAATTAAATATTATTATACTATTCTGAAAAAAACTAGTTTTTTTCATGTTTCACACTTTTTTTCACTTTCTCAAAAACATTGTAAAAGTGCTTTAAAAAAATTAGAGTTTGTTTTAAGGACCTATTAAAATAAAACTATTAAATTTAAAATTAAAACTCAATTTAAAATTTTCTTAAAATGATTAAATCTGACATCACTTCTCTCCACGTTCATTGCACGTGGCGTGACTAAGCTGTTACCAATTTTCTCCAGATCCGAGTACCATCGGGAAAAATTTAACCACTGACTGTATTACAGCAGCAAGCAAAGGAAAAAAATATCCATCACTGAATTATTTATTAACAATTTTGTCGCCGTCGTCGTCGTGGTGTGCCTTTCTGATCGCTGTATTTGGGTGAGGTGAGGAGAGGCCATCACTATCGGGTCGTGTGTATTCTCGCCATATCGGCAACGGTCCGTCCGCCACACAAGCACATGCTCAAAATACGGGGGGGGGGGGGGGGGGGAATAAGGACCTGCTGCTGTTTGTGAATGCTTCTGCAGTGGCAGTAGGACGTCGCGACGCCCTGGCCGCTACCGTCGTCGTCAGCGATGAGCAACAGCCAAGGAAATGGGGTAGAAGTACTAGTTTTTGATCTTAAAAATGGGATTGATTATCTTTTCTCTAGTTATTCGGAACGAATTCCATTTCTGCAATTTATGGAAAGATTAAAGATATTTTTTAATTTGGCTACATTTAATAAAGTATAAAAAAAATCTTGCACTTTGAAAGTGTTTTAACTGAAATATTCATAATTTGTAATCAGTTTGATTATTGTTAACGTTAGCCTGTTAGTGACACTAGTGAAAATTTCCTTCAGGTCATGGTCAAATATTTTCGATTTGAAGTTAACCATTACATATAAATTAAAGTAAATAAAAAATATTTGGTTATGTTCTCTCTGATCTAGTTACATCATTTTGAGGATTATTATGTATTATTATGGAACATAAAAAAAATAACGCATCTAATCTTCATCTTCTTCTTTGAAAGATGAAAATTGTATAGTTTCATATTAGGAAAAACATAGTAAATTGGACATAAAAGAAAGTTAAACAAATTGATTGTCCTATTCAAGTCATTTGATGTTTACATTAGGAACGAGCTTGATGGACACACCCCACACCTCAGAGTTTCGATTTATTGTCTTCGTCAAAAGAAAAAAAAACATGTTTTCAAATATTTGATGTCGATACTGGTTTTTATCGACTTTTTAATTCTTTATTTTTTTTGTTTTTGTTCTTATTTTTAAAATCGTTTTTGAATGATTGTTATTCGTTTTGTTGAAGTTTTTTTGAATTTCAAAAACAAACGTGCTAATTGTTGCAAAACTCGACATATATTCCACGTATTCATCCAACTCGACGGAGCATCGTTAGATGAATGTACGTTATGTTGGTTTCCCTGAGAATTTTCCTTCTTCCTATTATTTGTTTTATTATTTTTTTAAAATTTAAAGTCGGGTTTTTTAAAATGGTGTCAGTGAACAATATTTTATTGTGTACAGATTCTGAAATTTGGAAAACAATTGAAATTTAAAATTGCAAAATACATTTCACATGTGGCATCAAACGATGCGAAATTTTTGAGCATAGCATAGCATAGCATTACGGATCTGTACCACGCGGTAGGGGTTGCCATAATGTTCAAATCAATATTCTTTGACAATTTGACTGTTACTCGGTGCAACTAAAAGTATCTGAATCAAATGATGCGATATTTTTTATGCATTTCAATTTATTAGAGTTTTTTATGTAAAAACAAAATTTTCACAATATACCGTATTTTATGAAAATACTCAAATTTTAATTTTTTTTCAATATGATTAAATATTTAAGGATGTGAGAGTTTGTATACGTTTTCACTATTTTAGAGGTTTTGAAATAATGGATTTTTTTTTAACAAAATACCATATTTCATGGAGATGCTTAAATAATAACGTGGAATTCTATATGCATTTTTACTTTATTCGAGTTTTTTTAAAATAAAATTATAACATTTTCGAAAATACTGTTATTTTTGAAAAAAACTAAAGTTGTTATAATTTGCTAAATTAGATAAAACCATGCGAAATTATGTATAAATTTTAACTGTTTTAGAGTTTCAAAAAATAATTTAAAATTTTCCAAAAATACCGTATTAAATGAAAATTCTTAAATTTCATAAATTGCAATATGTGTTTCAAACGACGCAACATGTTGAATGTATTTTCATTTTATTAATGTTTTTTTGCTGTGAAAAAATCAATTTTCTAAAAATACCGTATTTTATAAAAAAAACTCATACTTTTATTATTTTCAATATGAGTTTTTAAGGATGCGAAATTTCGATGAATTTTCACTATTTTAGAGTTTTGGAATAAAATACATTTTTTTTACAAAGTACGATATTTCATGGATCAACAAAAAATGTCATTATGATGCAAAATTGTGTATGATTTGTTTTTCTTTAATCGAGTTTTTAAAATTATTTTTAAGATATTTTTGCAAATACTAGAAATTTTATAATTTGCAAATCTGCATCAAACTATACGAAATTTCGTATGAATTTTCAAGATTTAAAGTTTTTTTTGTTTGAATATTACTAAAATTTTCTTAAAATTTTATATTACGTGGAAATATTTAAACTTCATGATTTGATTTGGAATGCATGTTTGCTTTATGATTGTTTCTTTTTGAAAAAAAAAACTCTTTTTTTCGCAAAATACCGTATTTTATGAAAATACTCAAATTTGTACACAAATTACTAAAACAAATTAAAATACTAAAATTTACACAAAATACCGTATTTTATGAAAATTCTAAAATTAAAAATACGACGCGAATGCCATTGCAATGGTAAAGTGTCTTTAAAAAGTAAAAAAAAAAAAAATTAACATGAGCATTAAACGTTGCGAAATTTTATAAGTTTTTCCAACAAAATATTCAAATTTTCACAAAATACAATATTTCATGAAAATGCTAAAATTTTCAATATGATGCGAAATTATGAATGCATATTTTATTTTAGATTTTTTTATGTATGTTACTAACGTTTTCTCAAAATATCATGTTACATTTAAACTGCCCCTGATCGCATAAATGTTCCATATGCATTTTCATCGGTTTTGAGTTATTGATGCATTTTGGTTCAAAATCGTGTGATCTTTCAGAAAAGCCTATAACATCCAGTACATTGTTCTAGAAATCAGGAGGAAATCCAGTTTTTGCCTTTCTTACTAAAGAAAGGTATAGGTTTTACTTTAAGCCAGGACGTCATTTCCATCTTCGTAAATATGTCGATTCAGCATGAATTTTAATCGGAAAAATCGTCAAAAAATCACACTGCATCGATTTTCGACGCTCTATCGATTCACCTTGACAGAACTCGTCTATTTCACACCCTCGAATTTTGAGAAAATAAATTCCGTGGAGGTCGAGTGATGTTCGTATGTGGTAAAATTTTGCTAAATTTTGTGTCGCGCCGTTCTCAGCTCCCATATATCCGATTTCGATTCTTCTAAATGCAGATGAAAGCTAGTGTGCTGAACCTGGGCGAGTTGCCTCGCAAATTTCGAAATATCCATCTGTTTTCGGATGCGGCCAGACTTTTCAACAAAATACACAGTTTTCAAATGAAAATATGGTCAATTTTTATCATTTTCATATTTTTTATTTATCTCAAAAATTGCATTTTTCGAGCACTACAACCTCCCAAATTTTCATCTAGATCCATAATCTGGTTCTGGAGTTAGAGCCGTTTGATTAACCTACCAAAAGAAAAAAAATCCCTAAAAAAAGGTAAAAGCCCACCTGGTGACCTTCGCCAACATTTTTCATTTCTGATTTTATTCAAAATTTCTTGCTACATTCATAGTACAAACCATGAGTGAGCACCTGAAACAAATTCGACATCGATCGGCAATCCCGATCAATTTTTAGACCGATTTACTTTTTGCCTTTCTTACTAAAGAAAGGTATAGGTTTTACTTTAAGCCAGGACGTCATTTCCATCTTCGTAAATATGTCGATTCAGCATGAATTTTAATCGGAAAAATCGTCAAAAAATCACACTGCATCGATTTTCGACGCTCTATCGATTCACCTTGACAGAACTCGTCTATCTCACACCCTCGAATTTTGAGAAAATAAATTCCGTGGAGGTCGAGTGATGTTCGTATGTGGTAAAATTTTGCTAAATTTTGTGTCGCGCCGTTCTCAGCTCCCATATATCCGATTTCGATTCTTCTAAATGCAGATGAAAGCTAGTGTGCTGAACCTGGGCGAGTTGTCTCGCAAATTTAGAAATATCCATCTGTTTTCGGATGCGGCCAGACTTTTCAACAAAATACACAGTTTTCAAATGAAAATATGGTCAATTTTTATCATTTTCATATTTTTTATTTATCTCAAAAATTGCATTTTTCGAGCTCTACAACCTCCCAAATTTTCATCCAGATCCATAATCTGGTTCTGGAGTTAGAGCCGTTTGATTAACCTACCAAAAGAAAAAAAATCCCTAAAAAAAGGTAAAAGCCCACCTGGTGACCTTCGCCAACATTTTTCATTTCTGATTTTATTCAAAATTTCTTGCTACATTCATAGTACAAACCATGAGTGAGCACCTGAAACAAATTCGACATCGATCGGCAATCCCGATAAATTTTTAGACCGATTTACTTTTTGCCTTTCTTACTAAAGAAAGGTATAGGTTTTACTTTAAGCCAGGACGTCATTTCCATCTTCGTAAATATGTCGATTCAGCATGAATTTTAATCGGAAAAATCGTCAAAAAATCACACTGCATCGATTTTCGACGCTCTATCGATTCACCTTGACAGAACTCGTCTATCTCACACCCTCGAATTTTGAGAAAATAAATTCCGTGGAGGTCGAGTGATGTTCGTATGTGGTAAAATTTTGCTAAATTTTGTGTCGCGCCGTTCTCAGCTCCCATATATCCGATTTCGATTCTTCTAAATGCAGATGAAAGCTAGTGTGCTGAACCTGGGCGAGTTGCCTCGCAAATTTCGAAATATCCATCTGTTTTCGGATGCGGCCAGACTTTTCAACAAAATACACAGTTTTCAAATGAAAATATGGTCAATTTTTATCATTTTCATATTTTTTATTTATCTCAAAAATTGCATTTTTCGAGCTCTACAACCTCTCAAATTTTCATCTAGATCCATAATCTGGTTCTGGAGTTAGAGCCGTTTGATTAACCTACCAAAAGAAAAAAAATCCCTAAAAAAAGGTAAAATCCCACCTGGTGACCTTCGCCAACATTTTTCATTTTTGATTTTATTCAAAATTTCTTGCTACATTCATAGTACAAACCATGAGTGAGCACCTGAAACAAATTCGACATCGATCGGCAATCCCGATCAATTTTTAGACCGATTTACTTTTTGCCTTTCTTACTATTGCCTTTCTTACTAAAGAAAGGTATAGGTTTTACTTTAAGCCAGGACGTCTTTTCCATCTTCGTAAATATGTCGATTCAGCATGAATTTTAATCGGAAAAATCGTCAAAAAATCACACTGCATCGATTTTCGACGCTCTATCGATTCACCTTGACAGAACTCGTCTATTTCACACCCTCGAATTTTGAGAAAATAAATTCCGTGGAGGTCGAGTGATGTTCGTATGTGGTAAAATTTTGCTAAATTTTGTGTCGCGCCGTTCTCAGCTCCCATATATCCGATTTCGATTCTTCTAAATGCAGATGAAAGCTAGTGTGCTGAACCTGGGCGAGTTGCCTCGCAAATTTCGAAATATCCATCTGTTTTCGGATGCGGCCAGACTTTTCAACAAAATACACAGTTTTCAAATGAAAATCTGGTCAATTTTTATCATTTTCATATTTTTTATTTATCTCAAAAATTGCATTTTTCGAGCTCTACAACCTCCCAAATTTTCATCTAGATCCATAATCTGGTTCTGGAGTTAGAGCCGTTTGATTAACCTACCAAAAGAAAAAAAATCCCTAAAAAAAGGTAAAAGCCCACCTGGTGACCTTCGCCAACATTTTTCATTTCTGATTTTATTCAAAATTTCTTGCTACATTCATAGTACAAACCATGAGTGAGCACCTGAAACAAATTCGACATCGATCGGCAATCCCGATCAATTTTTAGACCGATTTACTTTTTGCCTTTCTTACTAAAGAAAGGTATAGGTTTTACTTTAAGCCAGGACGTCATTTCCATCTTCGTAAATATGTCGATTCAGCATGAATTTTAATCGGAAAAATCGTCAAAAAATCACACTGCATCGATTTTCGACGCTCTATCGATTCACCTTGACAGAACTCGTCTATCTCACACCCTCGAATTTTGAGAAAATAAATTCCGTGGAGGTCGAGTGATGTTCGTATGTGGTAAAATTTTGCTAAATTTTGTGTCGCGCCGTTCTCAGCTCCCATATATCCGATTTCGATTCTTCTAAATGCAGATGAAAGCTAGTGTGCTGAACCTGGGCGAGTTGCCTCGCAAATTTCGAAATATCCATCTGTTTTCGGATGCGGCCAGACTTTTCAACAAAATACACAGTTTTCAAATGAAAATATGGTAAATTTTTATCATTTTCATATTTTTTATTTATCTCAAAAATTGCATTTTTCGAGCTCTACAACCTCCCAAATTTTCATCCAGATCCATAATCTGGTTCTGGAGTTAGAGCCGTTTGATTAACCTACCAAAAGAAAAAAAAATCCCTAAAAAAAGGTAAAAGCCCACCTGGTGACCTTCGCCAACATTTTTCATTTCTGATTTTATTCAAAATTTCTTGCTACATTCATAGTACAAACCATGAGTGAGCACCTGAAACAAATTCGACATCGATCGGCAATCCCGATCAATTTTTAGACCGATTTACTTTTTGCCTTTCTTACTAAAGAAAGGTATAGGTTTTACTTTAAGCCAGGACGTCATTTCCATCTTCGTAAATATGTCGATTCAGCATGAATTTTAATCGGAAAAATCGTCAAAAAATCACACTGCATCGATTTTCGACGCTCTATCGATTCACCTTGACAGAACTCGTCTATCTCACACCCTCGAATTTTGAGAAAATAAATTCCGTGGAGGTCGAGTGATGTTCGTATGTGGTAAAATTTTGCTAAATTTTGTGTCGCGCCGTTCTCAGCTCCCATATATCCGATTTCGATTCTTCTAAATGCAGATGAAAGCTAGTGTGCTGAACCTGGGCGAGTTGCCTCGCAAATTTCGAAATATCCATCTGTTTTCGGATGCGGCCAGACTTTTCAACAAAATACACAGTTTTCAAATGAAAATATGGTCAATTTTTATCATTTTCATATTTTTTATTTATCTCAAAAATTGCATTTTTCGAGCACTACAACCTCCCAAATTTTCATCTAGATCCATAATCTGGTTCTGGAGTTAGAGCCGTTTGATTAACCTACCAAAAGAAAAAAAATCCCTAAAAAAAGGTAAAAGCCCACCTGGTGACCTTCGCCAACATTTTTCATTTCTGATTTTATTCAAAATTTCTTGCTACATTCATAGTACAAACCATGAGTGAGCACCTGAAACAAATTCGACATCGATCGGCAATCCCGATCAATTTTTAGACCGATTTACTTTTTGCCTTTCTTACTAAAGAAAGGTATAGGTTTTACTTTAAGCCAGGACGTCATTTCCATCTTCGTAAATATGTCGATTCAGCATGAATTTTAATCGGAAAAATCGTCAAAAAATCACACTGCATCGATTTTCGACGCTCTATCGATTCACCTTGACAGAACTCGTCTATCTCACACCCTCGAATTTTGAGAAAATAAATTCCGTGGAGGTCGAGTGATGTTCGTATGTGGTAAAATTTTGCTAAATTTTGTGTCGCGCCGTTCTCAGCTCCCATATATCCGATTTCGATTCTTCTAAATGCAGATGAAAGCTAGTGTGCTGAACCTGGGCGAGTTGTCTCGCAAATTTAGAAATATCCATCTGTTTTCGGATGCGGCCAGACTTTTCAACAAAATACACAGTTTTCAAATGAAAATATGGTCAATTTTTATCATTTTCATATTTTTTATTTATCTCAAAAATTGCATTTTTCGAGCTCTACAACCTCCCAAATTTTCATCCAGATCCATAATCTGGTTCTGGAGTTAGAGCCGTTTGATTAACCTACCAAAAGAAAAAAAATCCCTAAAAAAAGGTAAAAGCCCACCTGGTGACCTTCGCCAACATTTTTCATTTCTGATTTTATTCAAAATTTCTTGCTACATTCATAGTACAAACCATGAGTGAGCACCTGAAACAAATTCGACATCGATCGGCAATCCCGATAAATTTTTAGACCGATTTACTTTTTGCCTTTCTTACTAAAGAAAGGTATAGGTTTTACTTTAAGCCAGGACGTCATTTCCATCTTCGTAAATATGTCGATTCAGCATGAATTTTAATCGGAAAAATCGTCAAAAAATCACACTGCATCGATTTTCGACGCTCTATCGATTCACCTTGACAGAACTCGTCTATCTCACACCCTCGAATTTTGAGAAAATAAATTCCGTGGAGGTCGAGTGATGTTCGTATGTGGTAAAATTTTGCTAAATTTTGTGTCGCGCCGTTCTCAGCTCCCATATATCCGATTTCGATTCTTCTAAATGCAGATGAAAGCTAGTGTGCTGAACCTGGGCGAGTTGCCTCGCAAATTTCGAAATATCCATCTGTTTTCGGATGCGGCCAGACTTTTCAACAAAATACACAGTTTTCAAATGAAAATATGGTCAATTTTTATCATTTTCATATTTTTTATTTATCTCAAAAATTGCATTTTTCGAGCTCTACAACCTCTCAAATTTTCATCTAGATCCATAATCTGGTTCTGGAGTTAGAGCCGTTTGATTAACCTACCAAAAGAAAAAAAATCCCTAAAAAAAGGTAAAATCCCACCTGGTGACCTTCGCCAACATTTTTCATTTTTGATTTTATTCAAAATTTCTTGCTACATTCATAGTACAAACCATGAGTGAGCACCTGAAACAAATTCGACATCGATCGGCAATCCCGATCAATTTTTAGACCGATTTACTTTTTGCCTTTCTTACTAAAGAAAGGTATAGGTTTTACTTTAAGCCAGGACGTCTTTTCCATCTTCGTAAATATGTCGATTCAGCATGAATTTTAATCGGAAAAATCGTCAAAAAATCACACTGCATCGATTTTCGACGCTTCGTCGCCAAGTCGACAAGTTGTCAAGTTGAGCTTCGAATGCTGGCGCGAGAATGCTGGCGCATTTATTTGCTGGCTCGACTTATACTCGTTTGTAGTAGCTTGTCTACCGATGTTTCCTACAACATGTAAGATATCGTAGCTTTTCGGTTTCTTTTGCCCTGTTTGTTTTTGCATAACTGTCCAATGTTTATTTAAAAACTTTTGTGACATAGGACATTCATCCGGCTACAATCTATTTGTTTTCCGTGGGCTCCGAAAATCGCCTAAAAGTAGACTCAATTTTTTCGTGATTTCGTAAGTTTATTTAACAGGGTTCATTTGATTCCAATAGGAGCTTTCTAAGCTTTTCATCGTTTATATCGTTTTCAAAGTTTTCAATGCTGGCGACGCCAATGGCTTTCTACCTAAGGTACTCGTGATTGAGTGTGTAGTAGTGCGGTTGTAAAAATAGCTATCTCTGACTCTGCCACATTCGTAGAAGCTGAATGGCTATCTTCCCTGCACCGTGCGGCACACGCGGTTCACTTATACCTCGGGTTTTCTTTGCGCCTACCGCGGTGTGCGTTGTCACTGGCGCATGTGAAGCTTGCTATGCTCGCGTTTGTCATAAACGCTTGTTTGATTAAGAATATGTACGATTTAAAATATTCTTTTGGAGAAAATGGCGTTTTTTGTTTCTTTTGGAAATCATATCATTTATAATACTTTGCTTTCATCATAAGACTTTCTTCTTCTTCTAAACAAAGTCAATGTTATGAATTGAAAGAAGTACCATCGTTATATTCTTTAGTAAGAAAGGCTCTATCTCACCCCAGGTGGGATTAAATCGGGTTTTTCGCGAAAACTTAACACGTAGCCTTATGTATGGGACAAACTTCAAATGCGTTTTTCTCAGCATGCTTTTTATGCATATGGGACATTTATGCGAACATGGGCAGTAAAGGTATTGAAAAATATGAAAATTTGAGTATTTTCACAAAAAAGGTATCTTGTAATTTCTTTTGAGAGTATTTGTACTTTGAAACTTGCTAGATTATCAAAAAAAAAAAGCCTTAATGAAATCTTTAAGTCTTACATGATTTTGTTTGAATAAGTAAATTTAAGTAATATATTGTAATTGAGTTACCGTCGACTATCATCGATGCGGTCATCGCCAGTAGAATAATCGTAATTCGATTCCAATAATTTTATCTACAACAACCTTGGTTTTTTGGGGTTTGATAAGATTAACTGGAGGTCGAATACGTTTTTTTGCCTTTCTTACTAAAGAAAGGTATAGGTTTTACTTTAAGGCTGGACGTCATTTCCATCTTCGTAAATATGTCGATTCAGCATGAATTTTAATCGGAAAAATCGTCAAAAAATCACACTGCATCGATTTTCCACGCTTCGTCGCCAAGTCGACAAGTTGTCAAGTTGAGCTTCAAATACTGGCGCGAGAATGCTGGCGCATATATTTTGAGGCTCGACTTATACTCGTTTTGTAGTAGCTTGTCTACCGATGTTTTCTACAACATGTAAGATATCGTAGCTTTTCGGTTTCTTTTGCCCTGTCCGTTTTTGCATAACTGTCCAATGTTTATGCAAAAACTTTTGTGACATAGGACATTCATCCGGCTAAAATCAATTTGTTTCCCGTGCGCTCCTAAAATTGCCTAAATGTAGACTTCATTTTCGTAAGTTTATTTAACAGGGTTCATTGGATTCCAATAGGAGCTTTCTAAGCTTTTTATCGTTTATATCGTTTTCAAAGTTTTCAATGCTGGTGACGCCAATGGCTTTCTACCTAAGGTTCTCGCGATTGAGTGTGTAGTGGTGCGGTTGTTAAAAATAGCTGTCTCTGACTCTGTCACTTTCGTAGAAGCTGAATGGCTAGCTTTCCTGCACCGTGCGGCACACGCGGTTCACTTGTACCTCGGTTTTGCTTGGCTTGGTGCACTGGAACGATGAA
Organism: Culex pipiens pallens; assembly: GCF_016801865.2. NCBI lineage: Eukaryota > Metazoa > Arthropoda > Insecta > Diptera > Culicidae > Culex > Culex pipiens. Next base: position 13,091,253 of record NC_068938.1, on the reverse strand, counting down.
CCAAAATACCAACACACAAAAAGGCTCGTACCGAAGCTAAAAAACCAAAACCGTGGTGTGCGTTGTCACTGGCGCATGGGAAGCTTGCTATGATCGCGTTTGTCATAAACGCTTGTTTGATTACAAACGTACAAACATATTGTACGATTGAAAATATTCTTTTGGTGAAAATTGCGTTTTTTTATTTCTTTTGGAAATCATATCATTTATAATACATTGCTTTCATCATTAGACTTTCTTTTGTGCTGACGTTATAAATAAACAAAGTCGATGTTATTAATTGAAAAAAGTTCTACCATTGTTATATTCTTTAGCAAAAAAGGCTCTATCTCACCCCAGGTGGGATTAAATCGGGTTTTTAATTAAATGCAGAAGAGTAGGAGATAGAACCTTTAATAAATCTTTATAATGTGTTCACCCTTACTAATTCGATTACATTTCTTATGTTTATTATGGCATAGAGTCAAAAAATTAACAAAAAAGAATGAAACTCCAAATTAATATATCTTTTGGAGGGGAGAATAAAATTATTTATGAGAAAACACACAAAATTTAACCAAATGTCAAAAATTGCTCCTCTTACCCTCACGAAGAGTTAGCAGCACCGAAACGAGCAAAAAAAGAAAAAGAAAGGAGTAAAGTGAAGTAATCACGCAACGTGGACTGCATGCAAAAGCCAGACTTGGTCGGTGGTCAAAAGGAAAGGCAGGCCAGAACGGGGTGACATTTGGGTGGCCGGAATCGATACCAGCGGGGTTCCAGCGTGGACCGTCGTTCACCGCGACCGTCTCTCATTTGTGGAAAGGTCCTCGCCGGTGAAGGAAGTCTACTCCGGAGTAACAGCGTGCCTCGGTAGTACATGTTGGAGTTGGTGGCTCCACCAAGTCGCGACTTTTTCAACCGAATAGAGCAACAGACGACGACGCACGTGTGTTTTTTTGTTGTTGTGCGAGTGTGCGTTTGGGGGTGTGGAATGGCACGTGGGTGGGAGGGGGGGGAGCAACAGTGACCTATTTAATCGAGAAGGAAGACTTGGACTTGGTGAATGAATGAAATAGAGAAGGAAGACCTGGAATGTGGAAAAATAAAACCGGAAGAAGAGGAAAAAAAAAACAAGCGGGAAACGGTGAATGGCTGCTATCGATGGGAAAAGTGAATGAAAATTTTCCGTTGATGGGGTGGTGAAACGAATCGAGAGAGAAAAAAAAGTTCGGAATTGTTCTGAAGAAAACAGCAGTGCAAATATTTTATCCACCACATTAGTGCGGCGTCGGATGGAATTAAAAATTTATTGAACTTGTGGCGAGAGTTCCCGCAGAACAAAAGTTCTTTTTTCATGCTTAATTTCACCACAAGAAACCAACCCGTGGGAAACTTAACACAAGAGAAGAAAAAAAAGCTGGGTTAAAGTTGGTCGTGTTGCTGCCTGATTAGTGCGAGGATTTATGGGATCCTTGTGGAGTTGTGTTCGTGACCGACCTTAAATTGAGCTTTTGGCTTCTTTGTTCGCGGTTTCGGAAAGTCCTTCGCGATATAATTAAGATGTGATCGACACGATTTCGAGTTTTATTCAAGTGGAATTACAAGGGCGCAATTTGCTTGATTGTTTTTAAAAAGTGAGCAAAGTTTGAAACGCTCCTGCAAACGTTGAGGAATCTTTCCGGAGAAGAATTTTAACGATTTTCAGCAAGCTGGTGATGTCATATTGTATTCATTTTTATGGTTCAGATACACCTTGGAAACAGACCAGTTACCATAGAGCTCAAGAGTACTTTGCTGGGAAATGGTGAAACCGCTTAGTGATATCTCTTTTGATGTTGCAATTTTATCCGCTTTATGATATCTGGCGGTTACTCTCACGGAAACTTCTGAACCCATGAGCAGATACTACATTTTGATATAAGAAGTTGAAAATAACATTAAATTGTGTAAATGATATTATACTTTTTTTTCAATTTAAAATGTTTCGAGAATTAATTGCTATGCACTATAAAACGGGTTTGAAATATAAGAAAATCAAGCAGACATCTTATTGATTTCTTAAAACTTTTGTTCAAATACTGGATCAACTTGAATAACGTTGCTTTGTAATAGAGAAATTCTCTCAGATTACGGTCATTCGATTATTTCTTGTATTTTTATCCGGCTGAAACTTTTATGGTGCTTTTGGTATGCCCAAAGAAGCCATTTTGCATCATTAGTTTGTCCATATAATTTTCCATACAAATTTGGCAGCTGTCCATACAAAAATGATGTATAAAAATTCAAAAATCTGTATCTTTTGAAGGAATTGTTTGATCGATTTGGTGTCTTCGGCAAAGTTGTAGGTATGGATAAGGACTACATTAAAAAAATGATACACTGATGATAACTTTTCTGAAATTTCCAGGCTGTGAAAAAAAAAATGATCGGGCTATGATTTTTTGAATCAATTCGATGTAAAATCAAATTTACAATCAAAAAGTATTTAAATGAAATTTGGATAAAGTGCACCATTTTCAAATAAAAGCCATTTTTAGGTAATTTTTTTGAAAATAGTAGAAGTTTCCCATTTTTTTTAAATTAGTGCACATGTTTGCCCAATTTAGAAAAAAATATTTTTGAAAGGCTGAGAAAATTCACTATATTTTGCTTTTTTGAACTTTGCCAAACATTCAATATTACGCCCTTTTGAAATGTTAGTCTTGATTAGAAAAAAAAGAAAATATTGTTTTCGAAAAGATCGGAAAATTTCACGAATGTTTCATATTTTAACATTGTAAATCGGACCATTAGTTGCTGAGATATCGACGTTAGAAAATGGTGGGTTGTTTGGGTGAGGCTAAGAAAACATAAATTTTCCTGTTTTAAACCTTTGCATGGCAATATCTCAGCAACTAAGGGTCGTATCAACAAAGTTCAAAAATGCAAAATATAGAGAATTTTCTCAACTTTTCAAAAATATTTTTTTCAAAAGTGGGCAAACATGGGCACTAATTCAAAAAAATGAAAAATTGCGACAATTTTCAAAAAAGTTACCAAAAAAATGGATTTAACTTGGAAACGGGGCAATTTATCAAAAATTCAATAAAGTACTTTTTGATTGCAAATTTGATTTTACATCGAAAAATTAAGTTGAAAAATTTTCACGACCAATATTTCCATTTTTTGAAAAAATCAGTATTGATTCAACAATTAATAACTCAGTAAAAGATTTTTGCCCGTTCTAGAAATTTCTGAAAAGTTTGCATTAGTTCCTTAAAACACAAATAAATCAAGACGAGCATTTTAAATGGGCGTAATATTCAATGTTTGGCCCTTTTAAAATGTTAGTTTTGATTTAAAAATTTTCAAAATATTTCTTTCGAAAAGATCGGAAAATTTCACGAATGTTTCATGTTTTAACATTGAAAATCGGTCCATAAGTTGCTGAGATATCGACATAAGAAAATGATGGGTTGTTTGGGTGAGACTTAGAAAACTTCAATTTTCGTGTTTCTTTTTCTTAAAGCGGCTGTATCTCAGCAACCCGTGGTCCAATCTTCAATGTCTTTTAGACAATTTTATAGCAAATTTTCTGAACTTTTCATAAAAAATATTTTTAGAGCTGGTCACTCATGGTCACTATTTTTTAAATTCGAAAAACTGCAAATATTTCGCTAAAATCAAACTTTCGGTGGCTATATCTTAAAAACGGAGCCCTTTATCAAAAAATCTGTAAAGTAGTTTTCAATTGCAAATTCAATTTTGTATAAAAAAATAACGTCAAATTTGTTTTTGCATGAAATTTCGTTTTTCCGAAAATCACTATTTTTTCAAAAAATCATAACCCGGCGGCAGATTTTTTGACCATGTTTCTTTATGGCTTAAAAGTTGCGGAAAAAAAATCTCGAAAATCAAAACATACGTATTTTGGGAAATTGAGTTTTTGTGAAAAAAAAGTTGATTAAAAAATCTGCAATTTTTTTTCCGTGTTCCTATTTTTTTCTCAATAGTCCTCAACAATACCTAAAACTTTGCCCAAGACACCAAATTGATCAGAAAATTCACTCAAAAGTTACAGCGGTTGGAATATTTACATACCATTTTTGTATGGACAGCAGCCAAAATTGTATGGAGACTTGTATGGGTGAACCAATGACACAAAATAGCTTATTTGGTCATAGGGAAGGCCCCCACAAAGTTTGAGCCAAATAAAAAAATACAAATAAAATCCATTTCGGTTTTGGTAGAGAATGGCTCCGTGAATAATTTTTTTCAGTGTAGTTCTTATCCATACCTACAACTTTGCCGAAGACACCAAATCGATCAAAAAATTATTTCAAAAGATACAGATTTTTGAATTTTCATACATCATTTTTGTATGGACAGCTGCCAAAATTGTAAGGAAAATTATATGGACAAACTAATGATGCAAAATAGCTTCTTTAGGCATACCGAAAGCACCATAAAAGTTTAAGCCGGTTTAAAAAATACAAAAATTAAAATAAAAAAAATGCCCGATTTCGTAGAGAACTGCTCAATAATGCAATGCCTCTGTGCTCTCTTTTTCTAAGCTTGCTGGTTTTCCTATCTAGTTAGCATAAGAGAGCACAGAGGCATCGAATTGTTAATACTTTTAAATTGGTGTTTAAGCATATAAATGTTTTAAAACATGTTCTCAAAATGTCTGGATGCAAGATAACCAATGCATGTTTGGTACATTATAAGAATTAAATTTTCAATCAATTTTAAACTTATAGAACATATTATTTAATATTTTTGCAATTTTGTTTTAAATTGGTTACATTTTTGGCATTATTTTTTTTTGTTGTTGAAAATTTTGGCCGTAGATTTTTAAAGTAAAATATATTTTTGAAATATCATGTTTGATTTTCTACACTTGAAGCAAACAAAATCAAGGCCCAATTGAATTTGTTTTTTTTTCACAAAATTATTTACATATAAATACAATTAAGCTACTGTCACAAATTTGAAAAATATACATGATTTTATGATATTCCTTTCTTTACAAAAAAGGTTGCGTTTATTCTGACCTGTGTTCCAAAAAATTCTAAATTTGTAAAAAAGGTAAAACACCTTTATATGATTTCAATAGCATAAGACCTATTCTCCACGAAATCGGTTCATGACATTTGAATTATACTATATATTTTTTTATATTGCTCAAAATTTGTATTGTTTGTGAGTGTTCGAAAATCTGTAGCTTGGGCTGGAATTTTCTTGTCGATTTGTTATCCTCATAAAAGTTGTAGGTATTGGTCTAGAAGAAAAGAGTTACACTCTAAAAACAACCAATTTTTTTAATTCACTTTTTTCCAATAAATGTTGAATTCCCAAAATCCGTCTGCTTAGATTTTTTAAATATTTTGGTATGTTTAACAAAATAAGGCGTACCAAAAATGGCAGCTTTTGAGCCACAGAATTTTTAACTTTTACTTAATGTTAGTGCTGAATTCAAAAAAATAAAAATACACGAATTTTCGGAATCCAAATCCGAAAATTTTGGAATCCAGATCTTAAAAAGACCATTTTTTGATGTTTATACGAACGTCGAAATCATAAAAAAAAATTCTCAGCTTTTTAGAACAAAACCAAAATTTAAAAATCGAAAAATTTATGATTTTTTTAAATCTTACTGGAAGTGACTACGACTCGAAAATGGTATACTTTTTAAATAAAAAATGTTAAGTACTTCTCAATTGTAAATTCCATTTTGTAAAAATATAATGCAAACAAAAATAATATTTCTTACATTTTTAATTTGAAGGCATGCCCATCTTTTATGTGGCTTAAATGTTGCCATTTTTTGTGTCCTTAAACAAATCAAAAAAATTCAAAAATCTAAAAATACCGATTTTGAGGACTAAACTTTTAATGATATTTTTTTATTGAGTTCAGTCCAGACTCGATTATCCGAAGTTCGATTATCCGAAGGTTTGTATGGGACTTCGGATAATCGAATCACGACCAAAAACATTTTTCTTTTCGAATTTTATTTTATTTTCTTTTTTTTTACATCAAATTTGAGTTCTGCGACCCCATTTCAGTCAATTTTGAATAGTTGATTGACTTTAAAATTACAATATGGTTTTTTTTTTTCAATATTTGATCTCCGCCATTTTTACCGCCTTGTTGGATTTAAAAATTCTAAATAACTTTAGCGTAGTTTAAGCTCGACAATCAAAAATAAGACATCAACACAAAAAAATTTGTGATTCGATTATCCGAAGTTTCGATTATCCGAATTGAAATTTTTCCGATGCCTTCGGATAATCGAGTCTGGACTGTACAAAGTTCTTTCCCAAGATACAGAATTTCGAATGTTTGCATACCATTTGCAAAACCATTAACCATAACTTTATCTCCGCTATATTTTTTTAATGAAAAAGTCTGAATTTGGTTTAACAAAAACTTAAATAAAAATTGCTTTGACTTAATGTTTTTTCGACAAACATTAGATGAAAATATATTTCTTTCTTTATGGATTTTTTGACCCAAAACCTTGTGTTATTTTTATATTTAGCTAGCACATTATTTTTGAGATTTCTTTATAACATCTTTTAAGTGCCGAGTTTTTATTCTTTTAAAATCAAAAGTATTGTATGATGTCATCCCACTGGCTGTTGAGAGCTTTTGAACTCAGCTGTTTTATCGATTGAATTTAGCCTTTCCTTTTCACTTTTCATTCTTCACGTTAACCTAATCTCAATCTTAATTGCGTAATTTTGAAACTCTGAAATGCGTGTGCTAATTCAGAACCCATAAACCGTCACCTTTCACCTCTTGAAGCAAACCCACCAACGTTTAAAACCCCATAAAACCCGATATCTTTAAGGATTTTGCCCAGTTTGCAAAGGTGACCCGAAAATCTAATTACATTTTTTTTGTGTTGAGTTCGTCGGAATGCCAGGTGTTTTGGGGTGGTTAGCGGGAAAAAATGGGCACAAATGCCACCCCAAAACCCCTTCTGTAAAATGCTCACTTTTCGACTAATCACACACACCGCACCCCCTTTCTCTCCCCAGAAAGGGGTTGAGAAAAATTTGGGAGTCACGCATTTTCCGACACGTCCTTGTAACGGAAAAGTCACAGCAGCACATGGCACCAAAGGGGGTTCGTGTTTCATGTTGTTCTGGTGTGCCGTGTTTGGTTTAGGTTGGTTGAAGTAGAATAAAAATCAAATATGACGGCTTGCGATGAGAACATCATTTTTACTGTGAAAGGGAGGCGCGGTTAAGGGGTTGCACAGCGTTGTGAAATTTGTTTTGAATATTTTCGTTTTTTTATATTAATATATTTGTTGAAAAATCTAAATAATATTTGTATGTTTAATTACTTCAATGTAATTAGGTAACCCCTTACACTGAAATAAAAAAAGTACCAAATTCCTAAATTCCAGGAATTTTTCCTCCTTTTCGTATTAAGTAATCCAGAAAACTCAATTACTAAATAAGAAAAGGAATCAAAATTCCTAGAATTTAGAAATTTGGTACTTTTTTTTATTTAAGTGTAGCTACCGTGTAAAACTGGCACAGGTTACGGGGTGGCGCGTCCCGTCCCAGGTCTACGCCCTCTTTCGTGCGGTTGATTATCGTGGTCGTGGTTGCAGACAGCAATTACGGTGGATCGACCGGTAACACATTAAGTTGTCAAACTGCAGCAGAACCAGCAGCAGTGTCCTGATGGTTAAACGACACGCTGGCAACACTGAACTGAGAGATCTTGAATATTTTTTTTAATTTTTAATTTTTGTAGGTTTTTTTTAATAAAGTAAATTTTTGTTCATCTTTAATCAACCTAACAAAAAATTTCTACAGCCTGATGAAATTTAATTATTATTCAGCGTTTGTGAGCGGACAGGAGTCACGCATCAGAACACTTGCGTGACGTTAAATACAGTTTTTTAATGATGGCTACGGAACTAGATTTTTGACCAGACGAAATCTTAACTGGTGATTAAAATAATTGTAGCAAAAGAAAAAATGATGTTCGATGTAATCAACACGGAATCACAGATGGTTTGAAGTTACACGTGGAGATTTGTTTTTGTAAGCTCTTAGAAAATAGAATAAAATATTTTTTTTGTCGAATTTGGTTCTTCCGAATGTTTTAAATGCACTTAGGGTCATCAAGTCATGTTTTTTTATTGAATATTTTTTTAATTCTCGTCAACTAATTCAAGATCAGTGACCCCATAATAAACTGATTCGAGTTGATGATTGCACTACCAAAGTCATTATCTAAACATTTCGTGCTTTCCATTTCATTAGGGCACAAAACATTTGTAAACAAGAGTGTATCCCTCTCACACCTTATGCAAACTGTCATTTGAGTGAAAGGGATACACTATTGTTTACAAAAGTTTTGTGCCCTTTTGATATGTTAGGCTCCATTTCATCACTTTAGAGTTTTTTTGGGACCATATTTGAGCTCAACAAGTCAAATTTAATTTGTTGGTGATTTGATTGTGAGCATTTCTATACCATTTTGCAAATCGACTTATCAGTGTGTTAATTTATTGTATGTTTATTATTAAAAAAAAACATTTTGCGTGATTAGTTTCTTCATACAAGACCACATACTAGGTTGGGAGCTTTCCATACAAAAAAGCGCTAAGAAAACGTTCGAAAACCTGTATCTCTAGAAGATATTTTTTAAATAGAATTGATGTCTTTGGCAAAGTTTTAGGTTTCAATTAGGACTATTAAAGAAAAAAAACACTTAAAAAAATACACGTTTTTTTTTTAATTAGTTTTTTGCTCAAAAACTTTATTTTGACAAACTTTACCCCCTTTGACTTACGTTTCAATACACAAAAAAAAAATAATGTTAATGAACTTGAGAACCACGAAAAAACTAATTTATGAGTATGGTGCATTTGCACTATAAACGTCAATATATCCCTTCGTGGTTCTCAAATTCATGAAAATAATTCATGATTTCGATAATTGCATTTTTTTCCGTGTTGGGCCAAAGAATATGATCTAAGCTCTTTTTGCAAGGCTATGTCTCAGTAAGCTGTGAAGAATTTGCTCAGCATTTCGAATATATTTTTTTCAAAGATGGACAAGAATGGACACTATTTTTTTTAAATTAAAAAGTCAATTTTGTTCGATAATTTAACCTTAAAATGGCTTTAACTCATAAACGGTTTATCTTATTCTAATTTTGCAATAGTATTTTTAAATTTAGAATTAAATTTAACATCTTTTCCGAATTTTGCCAAGACACAAAATCGATGAGAAACTCGGTAAAAAAATGTATAAATTTGGAAAGGTGTTATTTTGGATGGTTGAATTTTACCTCTTTATGATGTAATTTTATTACAATTTAGACTGAAAAAGGGGCAATGCACCAGAAAAGTGGTAAAATTACACATTTTCAGAGGTAAAATTATTTTTTTTTCTTACAAAAAAGATGTACCCCATTCCAGATGTAATATTACCATGATTTTTTTTACTGTGTAACCCCTTCTTGAGACATAGATTTTCTAACGTTTTCATAGTACTTTCTACGGACAGCCCCCAAATTAGTTTGGAGACTTGTATGCAGAAACTAATGAAGAAAAATTTCGTTTTACGACATGAGGAATCGATGGACAAATTGGAAAAATACGAACGTTAAACTTTTTTTTGCGTAATTCTAGAGCACTGCTATTATTCGAAGTATTTTTTTCCGGGGACTTAGGATAATCGAGTCTGAACTGAGCAGCAAATAAAATGTAGCAGACAATTATTTGAATAATCTTTATTGAAATGGAATTTGCTAGGGCATTTTTTGAAATAGTGTTCAACAAATTATAGTTATGCATTTAAGGATGCAAACTGCGCACTGCACTGCAACCAAAGAAGTTGTTATCTTCTTATTCCAAAATTGTCAAACTAACGGACCCAATCCTGCAGTAATTTGATTGTAAAAATGATCAAACTTTGCGGTAAATTATTTTGTAAACAGTACTATAGGGGATGATCAAAAATGATAGCGGTAGTTACCGTAGTTATGAAGATACTAAAATATCTGTATCAAAAATCTTGGTGCAAACTATGGTTAATGTGTACCGTTAAAGATGATTAAGTCTTTATGGATTTTGTTTACATAAATTGAAAAAATTATAACAGTTTCAATGTTTTATTATTAAAAATATATAAAATACTAAAATTACGTCTCGTGATATTTCTGCGCTCCAAACAATTACCAACACTTGGCTGAAACACCTAGTTAGCGTAATTGTCCTTGTCAATTACAAAAATTTCTACCTTCAACCCCTCCCCCACCCACAATGTCAGCTGGTTTGCGAATAAGGTGTCCACGAAACCGGGTGCAAAAGCTTTCTCATGATAAGTTATTCATCGTGTAGGAATTTTAAAACAATGAGATTTCCAACACCTGTTGTGCTATGTGGACTTGTGGGATACTATGTGTGTTTCATAAGGTACAGTTACATTTTCCAGTAAAAATGTTAGTTTTTTTTTGTAGTTTATGTAAGCTGAAAACACAGTCAAAAATTTGTTTTTAAATGATCAAATTTCAAATGGCTAGATAAACCAAACTTTTTAAATGTTCAAAACCTTCCACGTGGACTCCTCCAACTGGCAGCGTAGCACAATTTATTAAATATTTAAAACACAGCCGCACTCCTCGTTAGAAACCCGAGTACAATCACTTGCCGGCTGATGGTTGCTGTAATGTTTGTAGCACTTTTACTACATATTTTCGTGTGCCTTCAGCTCCACCGGCAGTGTCGGCAGTGGTACTGGCTGGCTCAGTGAACAGTGACTCTCCTAGAAGGCTTGAATTCTCCCCGGAGCTGTGAAAACCTAATTATCCTTAATAGAGCAGAAGTGAAAAACTAACTAGGAAAATGCGCTAATTGGTGCTGCTGGTGAGGATTAAGGCATTTAGAGACAGTGAAAGAAAAGCGTTTCATCGGGGCGATTACATCCGTTTTTAAGGAAGGGGGCTTGTTTAAAATGTTGTTCAAGTGGTGTGCTTAACTTGTTGATGGTCATAAAATCCAGACAAAGCCAGTGCAAACATAAATAAGTGGTTTTATCGTCCAACAGAGTTTATAATCTTGTAAATTTTATTTGTTTTGTCTGCAGAAAGAAACATTTCCGGAAGTTTGTGGAACTCGTCGGAAGTAACTGTGGTGCCACCTGCCAAGGGTTCAGAAATATGCTGTTGAATGGTGTTGGGAGAAAAAAGTGCTGAATAATCCAAAACAGGAAGTCCCAGCTGGGAGTGGCCTTAGGTGTAACAGCAAAGGTCACATATTGTGGTGGAAGAGTGAGAAATGTGCTGTCGTGGTTGACCAACGGCGGGTTCCATATCGGTAATTGCGAATCCTGCAAGCAAGCGAAAAACAACTAGCCCCAACTAGCGAAAGTGTTCATGGAATTGGTACGATGGATCTGATATCGCTACCTCCGTGCTCCCGACGACTGGACTCTGGGAAAATGCTAGCCAATGGCGTGGAACAGAGTGGCGGACTATCGCCAACGTCCACCACTATCAAGATATCGACGACGTACTTGAAGGTGAGTGTTCGAATGTAAGTTTGGTTTCAAATGAGGATTGGGAAACGGGATTAGAAAACATAAAATCATAAAATCATAAAATCATAAAATCATAAAATCATAAAATCATAAAATCATAAAATCATAAAATCATAAAATCATAAAATCATAAAATCATAAAATCATAAAATCATAAAATCATAAAATCATAAAATCATAAAATCATAAAATCATAAAATCATAAAATCATAATATCAAAAAATCACAAATCATAAAATCATAAAATCATAAAATCATAAAATCATAAAATCATAAAATCATAAAATCATAAAATCATAAAATCATAAAATCATAAAATCATAAAATCATAAAATCATAAAATCATAAAATCATAAAATCATAAAATCATAAAATCATAAAATCATAAAATAATAAAATCATAAAATCATAAAATCATAAAATCATAAAATCATAAAATCATAAAATCATAAAATCATAAAATCATAAAATCATAAAATCATAAAATCATAAAATCATAAAATCATAAAATCATAAAATCATAAAATCATAAAATCATCAAAAAATTAAAATTTTATGTCGCTTGACCCACTTTTGGCAACCGGATTCGACACAAAATTTATTTGTTTTTCTTTCTAAGCTGAGCAGTTCTCTAGGATTTCGGTCATTCGTTTTTTTTTTGTATTTTTTAATCCGACTGAAACTTTTTTGGTGCCTTCGGTATGCCCAAAGAAGCCATTTTACATCATTAATTTGTCCATATAATTTTCCATACAAATTTGGCAGCTGTCCATACAAAAATGATGTATGAAAATTCAAAAATCTGTATCTTTTGAAGGAATTTTTTGATCGATTTGGTGTCTTCGGCAAAGTTGTAGGTATGGATACGGACTGCACTGGAAAAAAATGATACACGGTAAAAAAAATTTGGTGATTTTTTTATTTAACTTTTTATCACTAAAACTTGATTTACAAAAAAACACCATTTTTAATTTTTTTTATTTTAAAAGGGCCAAACATTCAATATTACGCCATTTTGAAATGTTAGTCTTGATTTCAAAATTTTGAAAATATTGTTTTCGAAAAGATCGGAAAATTTCACATATGTTTCATATTTTAACATTGAAAATCGGACCATTAGTTGCTGAGATATCGACATTGAAAAATGGTGGGTTGTTTGTGTGAGACTAAGAAAACATCAATTTTCCTGTTTTTAAACCTTTGCATTGCAATATCTCAGCAACTAAAGGTCGTATCAACAAAGTCCGAAGAAGCAAAATATAGAGAATTTTCTCAGCTTTTCAAAAATATTTTTTTCAAAAATGGGCAAACATGTGCACTAATTTTTAAAAATGAAAAACTGCGACTATTTTGAAAAAAGTTACATAAAAATGGCTATAACTTGAAAACGGTGCACTTTATCAAAATTTCAATAAAGTACTTTTAGATTGCAAATTCAATTTTACATTGAAAAATGAAGTTGAAAAATTTTTGCGACCAAAATTTCAATTTTTTGAAAAAATCAGTTTTGATTAAAAAAATCATAACTCGGTCAATGATTTTTTGCACAACCTGGAAATTTCTGAAAAGTTGGCATTTTATGTCCTCTAAAACATATCAAAAAATAAAAAAAATTAAAAATAGTGTTTTTTTGTAAATCAAGTTTTAGTGATAAAAAGTTAAATAAAAAAATCACCAATTTTTTTTTACCGTGTATCATTTTTTTCCAGTGTAGTCCGTATCCATACCTACAACTTTGCCGAAGACACCAAATCGATCAAAAAATTCCTTCAAAAGATACAGATTTTTGAATTTTCACATATCATTTTTGTATGGACAGCTGCCAAATTTGTATGGAAAATTATATGGACAAACTAATGATGCAAAATGGCTTCTTTGGGCATACCGAAAGCACCAAAAAAGTTTCAGTCGGATTAAAAAATACAAAAAAGAAAATTAAAGAAAAAAGACCGATTTCGTAAAGAATTGCTC